>NW_027466909.1:2495000-2842500 GCF_046128005.1 Genypterus blacodes | reverse complement strand
GGCAAACAGGCGGCTAAATAATTATTCCCTGCCTCCTCATGAATATTCTACTGTATGTATTATACTTTATAGATACTCAGCTGAGTTTGTGCCCGATGCTCTGCACACTGCAGACACATCAGAATGACCCTCTTGGGTATTCTTGCTATTATGCATAATGGAGGTAGAATAAAAAGAAAAAGTCCCAAAAAAGTTTGAGGGACTTTCCACAGCCATAAAATACCACAGAAAAGATGGAAGTGTGTGTTGTGCTGGGTGATATCTCTGTTATGGAGCTGGATCGTTAGTTAGGCTTGGCTGAATCGCTCCGGGCTTCTCTCCTTTCCCGCATGCGGACGACAGGGTGAGGACCAAACTGAGGCCAGGATCCTCCTTCCTGTTTGTAGGAACTGGTAGTGTTGCGACATTTCTTGGATGCATATGACATAAGTGATTTAAACTGAGTGTGAGTGTGAGTGTGGGTGTGAGTGTGAGTGTGAGTGTGAGTGTGAGTGTGAGTGTGAGTGTGAGTGTGCTCTTGACTCTCTCCAACTCACTGCATCCAATTAAAAATCAGCTTTATAACCAACTCATTTATGGTAAACACACATGAGCTGGGTGGGTAATTCAATCTGAATAATTCAATTTGTTTTCCTATTAGACAGACGAAAGCCAATTTCAAACGCGTCTCAATTTAACTACAAACAGTCCACAACTTTAAAAAAGAAAAGAAAAAGAAAAAGTACAGAACAGTAAAATGAGTGTTTCTCTGATCTATTTGGTCTTTGTAAATATTCAGGATGGACTCTGATCTGCACTCAGCTGCAACTGGTCTTGGGTCGGATCCTTACGGCTATAAATCTATTGAAGTGACTCACGGTGAGATTCACCACAAACGTTTGGCTTTCAGACCAATCGGAGGCCAAAAAGCGCTGTAATGAAACAGCACAGGCAGGCTGAACATGATCCTCACAGATCCAGACATGAGGGGGGAGGAAATCCTGTTTGTGTGTGTATGTGTGTGTGTGTGTGTGTGTGTGTGTGTGTGAATTAGAGGAGCCTGCAGGCAGAAACACATCTAGTCTTCCAGCTGATCTATCAAATACATAACATTCCCTGTGGCCTTGTCCACGTTAGTTTACACTGTAGTTTCTCCCTCTGTATCCTTGTTTACGTTGCATTCAGGAGGCGGTGTATCTGATGCCACAAAGTTAAACCTTAATGACGATCCTATTCCTCGCCAAATAAACAAAGTAAAAACCCCCATCTGCTTTATCTTACAGAGATGAAGCAGCACTCTGGGCACTATCACTGATCACTGCCCCCTTTACTTTGAGTTTGTTTAGTTTGACATAGTGAGAAGGCCGGTAAGCACGGTGGGAGCTTTGGGATGAGAGAGAGAGAGGGAGAGAGAGAGAGTGGCTGGTGGGAACAGGCAGAGGCACTGAAGGGAGGAGAGAGGAGGATTAGATGGATAGAAAGAGAAACTGTAAGCAGCGGTGAAGAACATTGAAGAGGACACGGCAGGGAAAAGGGAAAGGTCAAGATATAGGAGTAAGGGAGGAGGAGGAGGAGGAGGAGGAGGAGGAGGAGGTGAGGATAGAAGAGGGATCATGATAATAGAGACAGAAGAAGATAAGAGGTATAAGAAAATAAATATGCTGATCATGCAAACAAATTAGATTCCAGGCAAATCATGAAGAAAACCACTCCACAAAAAACAAAACAGTGACTGAAAGCTCCTCAGTCTGTTCCTGGAGCAGCAGGATCCATGTGGGCAGGAGGTCACAGAGCTCCACTTGTTCCTCACTCATTTCTTCCAATTTTGCAGCAGGAGCAGCAGAGATGCAGAAATAAAAAAAGTCATCATGGCGTGTCTCCAGCTCCGGCCTACACGAGGCCCGATGCTGCAGGTTTTCCATCCTGCCATGTCATGATTTGTGACAGAAGCCTGCTGAAGTGAGGCTCAAGCAGACTCAGGCTGGAGATAATCCCTGTGATGATGTAAAGGCAGACTGGAGAATGAGGCTGGACGTGATTGAAGAGGGAGGTTAGCTACTAAATATGAATAAATGAGGCAAAAATGAAGAGCAAAACCCTCCTCAGATTCCTCCTTGTGTGTTGTTGCAGCACACACACATAGTTAGTCTACCAGCCCGGTGGCCTTGTGTGATCCTGAGTCATCTCTCTCTCTGGGCCTTTCACTCACATCACCGTTTCCCTTTCCGTCCTTCTTCTGCCCACATTTCTCCTAAACGTCACGTCCTCATCCACTCTTTCTCTTCTTCTGCGTTTCTATTTTTCCGAGACCTTGTATCCTAACAGCCACCTCCGTTTTGTTCCCTCTTGCCTCCCCGTTTCCTTTCCTCATCACTCCTCAGTTCCTTCCTCACAACCTGCGAACAGGAAAAGCTGCAGGCTGCGTATTCATTAAAACTGGGCAGCGGCTCATCCATCATAACTTTCACCCCCTCCAGGACACAGCTTGTTGCTGTAAATTGGCCTCTGACTTTGTGCAGAAACAGAGCTTCACACTGAGCTTCACCCAGAGACACAATTTGGCAGGAAGTGTTGGGTTTACCCTGCATCTCCAGGGTGTGTGTTTAGAAGCATTTTTATTAGTTATAAGTGCTGCTTTTGTTGCTCACTATGATGGAGGAGCAGAAGCAATACAGTGCCAGAGTGGAGGGTTTGATTCCCTTTTGCAGGTAATTGGCAGAGCAAGGCACCAAAACGAACACGTGAGGAGAAGCAGCTGGTCTTTCCTTGTCCATTCAGATCGCTTAGCCTTTCATAATACAGAGGCACTGGTTTGTATACTTTTGAGGGGAAAAATGGAAAATCTAGATGTGGATGCGAGTGACTCACTGAGCACAGAGTCACGCCCTTCATCACTGTGACTCTGTGCTTCCTGCTGCCACTTTGGAAAGAGACAAAACGTTCCAAGGTCTCTGGCTTTAGGAATCCAGGATCCAGAGTTTGAACATACTTGGTCTTTTATACAGAATTTCACTGAGATTTATTTATTTTTTCAAACCACTACACACTTTATACACTCATAGTATACACTACTGGGTCTGCTTCAATCAGTCATGTGATTACAGAGTTACATTCTCATACCCTGCTAACAGAATCATAAGAAGCCTCTTTGTTTGGTTTTCCATGAGCTTTGGCACCACAGATGTATTCAATCATACAAAATGTTACAGGGGTGCAAATATTTTCTCCAAATCAAACCACTGAGTTGGATCAACGCCTGTCTGACGTGATCGCAACGGAACATAATCAGCTACACAAAGTCAGAATGTATAGCCAGGCAGTCGTACTGGATTGGGTGTACCTAATAAATTGGCCACTGAGAGTTATGTCCTTATTCAAGCATCCAAACTGTTAAAAAAGCTAAAAACGCTGGCAGCATTGACACACACATATGCAGAGTCAGTGATGAAGGTTTCTTCTTTCAAATCTCTTCTTCTTCCTCCTGTTCTTTCATGCTGGAATCTTCCAAGCATCTGAGACTTTCTGCATGATTAATATTCTCTCATCTTACACAACCAGCCAACCAAACCCAGCCCAGCCCGGTCGCTGTTGTTTTAAAACGTTTGTTCTTCCTTCTGTGGGCATCAAGTTGTTGCCAGCGGCCCTCTATCGCCTCTGGAAGCGTTAAAATATGTACGCCGTGTTTGCATATGTGCGTGCGAGAAAGTGATAAAGGAGGAAATGGTTTATGTGTGTGAGTATGTGTGTGTGTATGTGTGTGTGTGTGGTTGAGGATGAGCAATAGGTGCTGCTGCTTTAGTCCCAAAGAGATTACATGCATCCTGATGATGGATGATGAAATCCTGCCTACTGGGACACTGGAGCACAGACCAACTCATCAGTATGTGAGAGAGAGAGAGAGGGAGGGGGAGAGAGAGAGGGAGCGAGAGAGGGAGCGAGAGAGGGAGAGAGAGAGAGAGAGAGGGAGAGAGAGAGAGAGAGAGAGAGGGAGAGGGAGAGAGAGAGAGAGAGAGATGGAGAGATGGAGAGATGCTGCTTTCATCAATTTACGAGAACCTGAGCGCAGGTTTATCATCTCTGCTTCCTGGCATGGTGCTGATGATGATGATGATGATGATGATGTCGTCCACATGAGTCAGCTCTCAGGCTGTGGTCAGTCTCAGAGGTGATCATCACCACCGGCACTCAGGATCTATTATGCAAATGAGTCTTCTAATCTTAAACACTGATTGACCAGAGTGATTGATAATAAACTCTGTATTCATTCTGTACTTGTACTTGATATTCAACCAAGTCCATTTTAAACTGCTGAGTAAATCCAAACTATGTCATATTCAGAGGAGGTGAGCTAAACGGAGAGACGGAGTGAAGTATAATGAGTTTAGTGTGTTTGTAGAGAGTGCAGAGTGAAGTTCAGCTCCTTCTACCTGCCAACTTAAATGTGCTGAAAACATAAAAGTTGGAGTAGCAAATGGAAAAGAGCTCAGTGGACAGAATGACTCAGCTGTCGCTCCTCCATCAGAAAACAGCAGCACGCGCTTGTTTCATGCTATGCGGAGCCACCAGCCGGGCGGAGCTTATCTGCACCCAGATGGTTCAGGTTTTTGTCAGCAGCCCAAGAGCGACTCCGAGATTTGTAGCAGTGGACATGTTTCCTTCTCAATGCCCATATGTAGCAAACTCCACCCAACTGGGATGTGTGTATCTTAAAGAAAAGCATTAAGAAAGTGCCAAAGTAGAAATCCTCCCTCCCTCCCCCCCTCCAGCTTTGGTCTTATTGGAAACATTTTATAATCCCTACAGCTTTCCCAAAAAAAGAGAAAGGATCTTTTTGTTCCTGACCAAAACAGACGAACACATTCAAGCACTGCTCATCCATTTCAACCTGAGATTTGTCCATTTTCCAGCTGTGATGGTAAATCTGCACTATTTGTGTCACAGTGATTCATCCAGACAGCTTTTTTTTTTTAGCACAATCAAAGCTTAAACAGAGGGAATTTAGTCTGGAAACCAAACGATACAAAATACAAACAGAAATCTCAGCCTACCAGTTTGATTGGTTGAGGATATATTTGTATTTTGTTGGTCAGTTTTCATTTTTCCATCATTGTTATTGATTCTAGAGCAGGTTTCCATGAGTGTATACACATTTGCAGCAGACATAACAGTGTAACTAGTTTAAAACACTTGTGGGTTAGTTTTCAGCGTCATTCTACTTCAATTCTAAAGGGCATTTAGGTGGAATCATCATATTTATCATGTTGGCATCATATATGGCGGGACGTGATTTTGTGTGTTAGGGTTGTGGCTAAATACTGAGTCACAGGACGGATGATCTTTATCGTTCTCCAGGCAAACATCTGCAAAAACAGAGCAGAGGCCTAATAGTTGTTTGCCTTTTTAAATTTCTTTCCCTTAAAAGGCAATCGGATCGTTATCAGTCAGATAACGGTATGCAGAGAGTGTAGGGAGAAGGGAGAAGGCGCACACACACACACACTCCTATGAACCTTTTGCACTGCCACACCTGAACAAGACGATCGCTGCCTCTACCTTGGGAATATGGTTGCTATGACAACCGTGCCCCATCCTAAGAGGAAAGGGCAACGTGTTTGTCACAGCTTCCTGTAAAACGATGGCTTGATTGGTGACTCATAATTGTTGGTGGCTTTACTTACGTTGGTGTGTGTGTCTGTGTCCTTGTGTGTGTCTCCAACCATGTTTCCTGCTTGCTGCAAACACTAACTGGGATTATAATCTCATGTGTTTGGTAAATGGGGATACAATCAGAGCCGGGTGATTAGATCCTATGTATCCTTTGCTGAAGTCAAATCAAAGTGAAGCTGATCAATACAAGAAGCTGCGATGTGTTTCATTGATTCTTCGTCGTCTGCCCTTACTAGCTGCTCCATCGCCCCTGCATGGACTTTAATCCCCTTGGTTCAATTACGCTGAGTTTCCTGGCTACATGCACACTGTCACTCTTTCTGATCATTAAGTTGAACAGTTAAACAGACTGAGGAACGAAGAAATCTAGAATAGAGTATTGGCTCCACAGTGTTTCCCTTCACAGAGGCTACAGGCTCCATCTTTACACGCTGCTGCCCCCTGCTGGCCCTTTAGTGGTCATACACTGGCTGAGAGCTAAATGAAGAGAGGTTTGCTCTAGATTAGAACCTCCAAGCGAGTGAGGTGGGTGAAGAGAATGGATGAAAGTTTAATCTTATTTGATTTGGATTTATGTTCTAATCATCCGGCCCACTACATTCCATTGAGATTTACTGAATGTTCTGGTGAAGCGGGTAAGAAAAGCCTGACGTCCTCAAATATGGAAGAGGGAAATAAAGAACTTTCTATCTTTTACCTGCTTTAAGTATCTCTTAACTCATAATTTACTTTGTGGAAAATAACAACGCACAAATGCGAATGTACAAAAGCAGCAAAATATACTTTATTGAAAATAATCAAGTCATTCTAGGTAATAGAAAAGCGATCGCAACAGACGTGGCTTAGAGATATTCTTAAAGATACAGTACATACAAACGTCAGGCACAATTTTGGTAATCGTCTCTTGCTAGTGCAGTGGAAGTATTACACAAAAGTTAACAACAGGTTTCTGAAATGTGTGCGTGTGCGTGTGCGTGTGTGTGCGTGATATTAAAAGCGACTGATGCAGGAAGGTAAAGTCGATACAACCAATTTTCTTTCAGGGTTACGGATGAATCGAATCATTAGATTGATCATGATGAGCACGACGCTCCATAATAAGGTCCAAACAGCCGGGATCACTGTGGCGTTCAAGGCTGTGCTTTGTTGGATCATTTTGTAGCGAGAATTTTTATCTCAAGCGATCGCGTGACAATTTAAGATGACATTTGTTTTTGTGTGCTGGCTGAAACTAATTTTAACGTCTTTCCTGGGAATGCTGCCCAGCCTTGTTGATATCCAGGTCCTGTGTACAACATTCCAGACACAAATCCAAAACACTTATTCGATCCTCAAAGCGGCAAAAAATTACAGCAACAGGGACTTCCAATGCAGGGAAAAACAGCCATCTTGACTCTGAACCGTTCGAATGGAATCACAGCCATTAAAACAACAACAACAACAACAACAACAACAACAGGCATTAGGGGGAGCTTAGAAACTGACACCTCCTGGTTCCGGTGAGCAGGGATGCAGCAAACACTGTGAGGGAAAACAAACTTGTGCGAGTGCGTAATAGGAATGGAAACACAATGACACTAAATGACCGCGTGAGCAGACGGACGCAGAAAGGTTGAATTACAACGAGTCAAGAGGGAGAAAACATGGAGGCTTTGGTAAACATTTCAAGTCAAAAGGATGCAAGGATGCAAGGTGAAAGTCCTCAGTGAAAATTCTAAGGATACGCGACCCAGAGAACGAATGAAATGAAATGAACCTTTTTGTGTTATTTCTTTTAGTTAAGGTTCCATCAGTGAGCTAAACATGTATAGAGTTGATTTGATCCTACTTGAATGACATCATATAAGAGGGTTTGACCGCAGCGGGGCGATTCAAACTGTCATTTAAAATTGGTAATAGCAGAAAACTATACAACATTAACCTTCAGTAACCTCCCTGTGATTGTCTAAGTATTCCCACTTTATTTTACTGTGCATACAGGAACGCCACGCGTCTTTCTTACACAAACGGCGGCTAAAAGTAATCACAAAAAATATTTACAAGTTGTTACTCAGTTTTTTGTCTCTGGTAGAAGTAAAGAAAAAAAAAGGAGAAACATGTCACAGTGGAGTTACAAACAAGAGAATGAATCGACGGTTAAAACCTCAACATAGAGACATTGTACATCATTGAGTTGCCAGTGTCTGTCGAAAAATAAAAACACTACTACGTCTGGTGAAGTAAACCGCCCTAAACCAGCAGGGGGCGCTTTCTCCTCATCTCAAGCCGCGGCAGGGAAACGAGGAGCAGGCTCGGTGTCAATACAGTCATGAAAACAATATCAGCCATCAGAAAAGTCACACAAAGAACAAGTCCAGTGACATTCTAACACGGGAATACTGAGATAAACACACTTCTTCTCAGACAAACTGAATCATTTGAAGTGAGCCGCACCGCCCCGGACCCCTGGGTTTGAGAGATACGAAGCGAGTGAAAACGGAATAAAAACACGTCCTTCGCCGAGCTTTTACGGAATAACACGAACACAAACTTAAAGGTGCATTTTGGAAAAATCCACAAACGTGTTGTCAAGTGTCTCTTTGTGTCACATACATGATGAGCGGGAACAAGTTTCATTACGAGACGGAAGCAACGACACTTGTACAAAGTGTGTACGCGCGCGCAGCATTCGAGCTGAGGCCAAACAGTAGTGAGTCATGCGTTTACCCTTCAAAATAAAAGGAAAGCTTTCATTCAATACGAGCTTTCCTTGATTAAAAAACGTGACACGTCTCACAACAAAACAAGGTAAAAGTCACTATTGAAAGGAATATACTCAAATACTCAAAACTCGGTGAAGCTTTTAAGCCTTGTGATGGATATGCAACATTTTTGGTTTGAAACCTTCCATGAAACTTTCCTCAGAGCGCCGCCTCAGGTCACCACTGGCATTTTCACGTTGGTGAATCTCACATTTTGATGCGTCACCGTGCACGGACGCCCTTCAAAGCATCTCCGTCTCACTATTTCACTGATAAAGCAGATCACACTTGAACACTTTAATAAAACCGTTCCAGACGCCCGGGAGGTGAGTCAGAACGAGAGTGACACAGACTGTACACGGGGAAACGGACTACGATTGATATGAGCACTTAGGGTTTTTTGGGGGGAAATAATAGCAGGAACCTGAAGCCAAAGATAAAACAGCATTTGGATTTCTCTTCTCTCTGTTTCTGACCAAGCCCAGACCTGCTGAGCTCCGCAGAGCCAGACTCCTATTCCTCCTGTATCCTGAAAGCAAAGTATGCACTCACTCCACCCGGCGCCGCCATTTCCAAAACTTTGCCAAGGTTTCAAGTTGTATTCCGCTAAACGTCTACCAGCTTCTCGCCCCCGACGTGATGAAAAGCCTGGAAATGAACGCCAACTCTTGAGGGAAGGTAAACAAAGGTCTCTACAAGGACGAAAAAGGGGTTGAGCTCAGGATGGAGTGAATCACTACCGTTAAATACTTTTAGGAGTGTGGATGGGAATAGCAGCACAATTTTAGCCTCCAGCCACGGTGGAGCCTCTGTGCACCTGGAAGCTCCTTTCAGCTAGCAGCACTAGAACAGAGGCACACACACACGCAGACTGCTGGCATCTGTGTGTGTTCCAGGCGAGCGCGTCTGAGGTCTCGGCCTACGTTATGTACATAATACAGCATTGAGAGCCTCCATCAGGGGGCCTACACACAGTGTTAAAGCATCATAAAGGCCTCATAAATAGTTGTGATATAAATATGTGCACGCAAAGAAAGACGCTCTCTTTGGGTGACGCTTAATTAACGGTACAGCAGGTTTTCGCTCAGATTGGAAGTCTGACTTCAAGTCAAAATACTATGGTGGCCGTTTTGAACGTGGAGCTGACGACGCAGCTTTCCTCATTTTTCCGGGGTGCAACATCTTACCGGCACCGTGCTGAGGCTAAGTGACTCCAAGTGGCCGACGGGATAATATCTTAACTTAAAGCTGCCAACATTAATGTCCGGACCCGGTCCAAAATAAAAACCTTGGTCTCTCCGACCTTTCAAACACCAGGTGCCGCAGAACGGGTCACCGTTTCAGTCGACGTCATGGCCGCTGCCGGCCTCTCACTGGCAGTTCAGGTCGCGCTTACTGAGCCAGGTCCAGATCTTAATCATCTCCTGAGGGGTCCTGGGGTGAACGAGCATCAGGCTCTTGTAGGCGCAGGGGTTCGACCTGTACTTCTCCTCTATGTCAAAGGTCCAGAAGCCTTTGTGTTTCTCAGGAGCCAGGCCCAGCTTCTTGAGACACATGCCCGTGTAGACGTCGTCTATGGGGTAGAGCGCCACGCTCTGCGACGCGTTGTGCAGACGAGCTGCCAGGTCGCCAGAGAAGAGGTACCCGCCGCCCCCTGCGTACGGAGGATACGACCCCACATACATGCTCTCTGGGATGAAGTACTTTACCTTCTTATCACGGTGTGGCCCCGCGTTGGTGATGACATCACCCACAAACAGGTCCCTGGACTTGGCCCCCGAGAGGCCCTTGAGGAAGTTCAGTATGTGGTAAGTGTTGACAAAGACATCGTCGTCCCCTTTAAAGATGTAGCGAGCGCCGGGGCAGCTCTTCTGTATCCAGTCCAGGAACAGGACTTCCTTGACGGTCAAATTAAAGAACGAATCCCGGTAGTCCCACTGGATGATGTCCTTGTGTCGGCTGCTCTCGTAGCGCAGCATCTCCGACAGATCTGGGTGGTGATCTACCGCTGTTGCGTTGCCGAGCAGGAAGATGGTCACCACTGTCTGATTGGCTATCAAACCCGCCCGGCCCCACGACTGACGGATGGCCTGGCGGCGGTCAAAGTGTGGCGCCAGCGATTTGACGGCCAGGAGCAGGTACGGCGGCTGCTCGCAGATACTAGGCTGGTCCATCAGAAGAGGGTACGAGCGGCACCGCATGTAGAGCAGGAAGTCCTTAAAGCGCTCAGGCAGGGAGTTGTAATCTTTCATCTGAGTGGTAACTTTGAAATTAGGTTGGCAGGGGTCAGAGGTCGAATCTGTGTCATTGAGCCAATCAGGCATGTACCCGGTGCTGGAGTTGGCGGTCAGGATGGGGTTGTTCTGGACATCCTGAATCTGCTGCTGGCGGTTCCAATAAGCCTGATTAGGAACCAGTTTGGTCCAGAAGGATTTGGAAGGAATGAGAATCTTGTTCCGCCCGTTTCTTTCCTGGCTAAAACGGGTGGCAAGGATGAAGATGAAGAGGTTGACCATCACCACCGTCACCACGATCTTCAGCTTCCTCCGCGGCAGCGCCATGACAACGCCCTGCACCTTGTACAACCTAGGGACAGAAGCAAACACACTTTATCAGCTTCTTACAATAATTTAAGATTGCTGTTGGTTCAAATCTCTAAGTGCAGCCGTGCAAATAAGTAGCTCAGAGCAGAGAGGCTGGCCTGAGGCACGACCTCACTGTGTTTACAAGAGATAAAGAGCAGATCCTTTCACTGCAGGAAAACATCAACATTCACACAGTTGTCACAAAACGGTAAATAAAGAACCCTGAATAGAGAGGAAGCTTCTGCCATAAATCTAAGTACTGAGAACTTGTAGAGGTCCACATATTTTTTTATCTTCTTCGTTTTATTTTTCCCTGAGCACTTGTGTACTACTGTAGCAACGACATTTATCAAACCATACATACACAAAAGGCTGCAAATCAACTTTAAACCTCATTATCACAGTGATGATACACAGCTGAAACTATCTCAACAACAATCACGCGCCTCTCGTTTCAGACTAAACTAGATCAATCAGTTCTTCAGATGCATTGTGGGTGTCACTATGGAGGGTGTGTGTTGCGCGTGGAGCCTGTTTGCGCTTCTGTTTCTGGTAAGAGGGAAGTGGTCAAAATAAAAGAGAAGATGCTCTAACCACAACACCACTGGGGCGTCACGAGTCATCGCTCGATCACAGGACGGATTTATTTCCACGCGTCTATCTGACTAAAATTACATTATGAGATCATGACAAACAGATTTTGATAGAGGCTCTAACCCCTCTGTGAGCTCTGATGCCTCTACTTTGCATTCAGTCTTTAAATCAGCAGCCATGCAAACAAACGTGAGTGTCTCCTGACATGCAAGAGAGGCAGTTGTCATTGTCATTAAGATGATTGCAGAGATAAACTGATGGTTTTGGCTCAACACCAGGCTAAAGTAAAATAATCAGACGGCCACATCTCCATGCAGGTACGTGTCGGGTCACGCTGTGTACATTTGTCATGCTGAATAGAGCGTAAAAGTCTAACACTCAGCCACTACGACAGACAGACAGGCGGGCGGGCGGGCAGACAGACAGTCATCGGCTGTGACAGGTGAGCCTTTTGTTTGCGGACGATTGTTCATTTAAGCAACAGAAAAGCAGGAGAAAGTGAGGAGGCCAAATATTTGAGGGCGTCGTGTCACCTTGGTCCCGTTACCGCCTCGACTGATCCATAACAAGAGAAATGAGGACAACATGTGAGGAGGAGTCGGCAAACAATGCAGGCTTTCAGAAGGTTTGGTTCTGCCTCAGGTTTCTGCTTTGGCAGGCTCACACACCCTAGCTAATAGCATTCTCTTAACCATGTCTCGCCCTTGTCCCTCTCTCTTTCACCCTCATTTTAAAGCTGCCAGCAGAGCATCATCCATGCCAGCTTTCAGCCAACGTGCAGGCTTGGGTTGCTTCTGGATTTTCATGAAGTCGCTGATGAATTTCTCATAGGAAATGCTTGCAGCGTAAAGGAAACTGCACGACATTACGGTGCGACAACTTCACTGGTGGACGCAGTCATTAATACACTTACACACGTTTACATGCACTCAATACTCTTGATTCTAGGGGATTCTGTGGTTCGTATAATAAACACCACCTGTGGCACAATCAGACTATTAGGAGTCCTGCCCATGAGGAAATACAAGCTTACTGCAACGAGTGTTTGATGTTTACAGGCCTGAAGAAGTCCTTTTAAAATCTGTCATCGCTCACCTAAACCTCAGGCCGACTCGAGGCAAATCATATTCCTGTCTGATTGCTGAAAGAAAGCAATCTGATTGAAATTGCAGGTTTTTCCTGACAAGGGGAGTGGGTTCTGTGTGGCTGTAACTATGGTAACGTGACAATTTGACAGCTGCTGCCTCCGTGTCTGAATCCCATGTTACTTTATGCAAACGGTGGAATTACAAACAAATGAGAGGCAGAGAGAGACAAGACACACACACACACACACACACACACACACACACACACACACACACACACACACACACACACACACACACACACACACACACACACACACACACACACACACACACACACACACACACACACACACACACACACACACACACACACACACACACACACACAAAAAGTCTGAATTTACAGTAACAGATAGCGGCGTCTCTGTAAAGTCACGGGTCACGTCCGGCCTAAGCGATGAGCAAACTCTAGCCGACAGGTTTGAACGGGCGAGCGCCCTGAGCCGGGGTGAGCTCACCCACCTCTGCACCTCTCCAGCATCTCTCTTCTCCTCCTCCTCCTTCCTGCCTCAGTATTGTGTTGCTACATCGGCCTCCTAGCAACAACACGGCCGCTGCTGCCGTCCTGTTTGCTCTCCCTCGTTTCTCTGCCTCATTCTCCCACTATAACCATTGTTTACCCTCTTTTTCCATTTCAAACCCGACTCGCTCTCAATCCATTCTCCCAGGTCTCTCTCTCTCGCTTTCTTCTTTGCCCTCGTTCTCCCTAAAACGATGTGAAAAGCCAGGTGGCATCACCGCAGGACGGCGGCAGGTGATGAAACTTAATCCTGAAGCTTTATGACGGGCTTATATTCCTAACAAAGACGAGCACAGGCATTAGATTTGACTCTTCGCCCTCCCCCCCCTCCTTTCTCATCCCATCGCCCTCTCGCCTTTTCTCATGGTTAATTATGCCCTCCTGTTCTCGGCACCGCCATACAAACAAGGAGACTTCAGGGAAATGAGGGGGCTGAACAACATGTTGACATGACCACAGCTTCCTGTCCCACTCATTAACTGTCCTTAGCGCCAAACACACACCTGACTTGCTTCAGCTTTCACAAGATTAACCGTCTGAAGCTGATGATATATTGTGTAGGTGCATTTAATATCTATTTTTTTGGAGGTTTGGCTGATCTTCATCTAGAAGGTAATGACAGTAACCAAGGAAACGAGAGAGGACGTGCAATATCACAATATTCAAAAAAGTTAGAAAGCTTTTAACGATGATATGTAAACTGGCTGCCTGCGGATCAAAAACGAAGAGACCAATAAGAGATGAACCTAAAACTGACCAACCTCCAATGAACCCGTCTGGTTCAGGAGGCGTCTGTGTGCTTAAGTCAGCACTGCACATTTCTCCCTTAAGACCCTAACGCAAAGCGGCAGGAAGCATTCTAAGGTGTTGAGGTGTTATGAGGTCAACATTCTACACATTTCCCAAATAACAGTGACAGCAAAGCAGACGTAAAGAATGAATTCTTTCTACCTGCCAACCTTCAGCTACAGAGCTTACACTAAATAATGGACAGTGCAGGTAAGATTCTGGTCACAGCAGCAGCAGCAGCAGCAGGACAGATGGACACTGATGCTGTCTGCTGGTTCATTGATCGCCATAGAAAACAGGTCTGTGGCACATTGATTAGATCTGCCGCTAATCTACGGAACAATGCGAGGTCTCATGCCGTTTCCACTCAGTGAGGTAAGGTATCTCACTTATGTGGGGGAAGGGCGTGAGTCAGCAGTAACTTAAGGTTGAGAGCTTTGTGTGTGTGTGTGAATTTAAGCAGATCTTAGTGAGTCTAACACTCAAATCAGTCAAATTTAAACACTCAGATTGCAGGCAGTTGCTTACCAAGGGATGAAATTATGCAGAGTCAGGACACGCCTATGTCAAACATTTTCTACATGCAGCAAGGTAAATTTAAAAACACACAAATGGAAGTTCAATCTCTGCATTAAAAGGAAGTGTGGAACCCCAATGTGATCTGTGCCAATGCGTGTGTGTGCAACCATACCTGTGCAGGTGAGTGGGCCTCCTGAGGTTGTGTAGATTTGGTGTCTGATCTAAACTCTCTTAACCCATTCTTAGCCCTGCCCCCCGTGGGAACAGCCAATGAGATACAGGGAACAGAAGGGGAAGAGGTGGGGCCAGAGGTCGAACCTGGAAAGAGATAAAACAAGCCATGTGTCAAAAGAAAAGGACAAGAATAAGTCAAATGTTATGAAGCGCTCCCAAACGCTGTCTTGGTAACTGGACACACACAAAAGTGCCATTTCACGTCATGGCTAACTAGTGTGCACAAACGACAGAGAGAGAGGATATGGCACTTAACAGACAGGACAGATAGAAAGGTGAAGGACAAGACAATCAAGAGGGAGGAAGGGAACAAAAGAAGCACAAGAAGAAGTCACAGGGAGATGGTTTGGGCACGACGCAGGGAATGAGACATTTTGTGTTTAGATTGGTGCTGTGATCTTATAAAAAGGAACACAAAACTGTAACTCTTCCTCTGCAGCCCCGGTATACAACAACTCTAGTCAGAACTCTACCAGAGGCTTTGATGATGTGCTGCGTTTACTAGAAGACTTCTACATAGCCCCAGATTTCCTTCAGCCAACAGAAATCACAGGCTAGTCTTAATGGTTGTTTTGAGGGATTTTGGCCAGCTTAGAGGCGTTTGTGCTCACCTGTTCCCTCCTCGGGCTCAGCGCTTTAACATGGGAGCTTCTTAAACTGAGCCAAACATGCTGCTGCATGTGCGGCTGCTCAAACTCTGTCCGCTCAGACAGACCGAACACGGTTTCTACAGTTTTGTGTAAAGCTTATCTACTGTACCTTGGAGTGTGTTGATAATGATCCCACTATTCAAACTCAGAGTCAAGTGATTGATAAGCTCACAACGGACCTGTTCACACCCACTATCTTGTATCCAGCTCAAGTGAGACTGTGTTAATATCAATCTATTGTATAACTCTCTGCTATTGACCAACGAGCAATAGAGCTTTACACAAAGTTACGGCTACAACAAACCGGCCGTCCAGGTAACTAGACTGTCCTTTCACACAAAGCATTAATACTTTGTTTCACTACGCCCCACTACAAGTAAGAATTCATTCAAAGTACTTAACATGCCGGGACGGTGACTTGCATTGGTGGGCTGAACCTGCACCCGAGTCCTGCACTGTAGACGATGAAGGATCACGGCTAGATAAAAAAAAAAAAAAAAAAAAAAACTTGCTGTAACCTTATGAGGAAAGTCCCAGTGTGCACGGAAATGGACACCTTAATTGAACCTTAAAAAAACAACAACCTCTCTTAACTAGATTAGTCTGAACTAAGTCCTGAGTAATGACAATCAGATCTCAGTAATGTTTTGTCAGCGGGTGATTCTAGTGGAAATCACCCCCACTGACTGTCCCTTACTCAAGACAGACCACAGCTCAAAGTCCTGAATGATCACTTCTGGTGGTACACACAGTTCTTCTCTAATCAGTGTTGTCAATTTGAGATCCAATCACTCATGAAGCCCTTTAGAGTTGCATGCAAATGGGGCTTAGGGCAAATAAAGAGGTGGGGCCAAGAGGGAAAACACATTAGCAAAGTAGATACCACACTGCTCATTTCCCATCAAAACCATGTATTTTTAGATTGACTAAACCAAGGATAAACATCTGTTCTGTGTTTTTGCCAACCGTGACTTCTTTTTTTATTTTTTCTAATCTGGCAGCCTCTGCTATCCACAGACCAGAAAACAGAACAGATTAATAACTAAGAGGGTCTGAAAGCAACGGTACACAAACAGCAAATGGTCAAAAATGGTCTTTGGTGGATGAATCAGACTTCATGCATCACCAACACATTGTTCTTAAGGCAAAAACTTCTAAAAACCCTTGGTCTGTGCCTTTGGGACACCAGACTGTTCTTCAGAAATCCTGTCACTGGAGGAAAAACCACCAAATGGTTCTTATCGTCATATGCAAGTGTTGTTCTATACTGCAAATTGTTTACATTGTGTTGTTATTGGCACTATTGGTTAAATGACTGGTTTCCATGTCAGGATAGATTTCTGTGGCAGGCGCTTGTGGAAAGAGCTCCTTCATTACATACAGCCAGGTGGGGTTAAACATTAATCCACTGGTTTTGCTGAGAAAACACAAAGGGGTCAACAGATACCAGGCCCCTCATCTCTGGCTGTGGGATATTCAGAGTGATGTGAAACATTCACTTGCAGGTCAGGCAGAACTGCCACTGCCTCATTTGCATTGTGTCTGTTCCTCTCTCACCTCCACATAATTCCCTGCGGCAGAATGACTGATAAGTTGATAGCAGTTAATCAGCAATGGAGTGTCTCAACTCTTTGTTTAGGTCTTAGGTGCTGTGGTCCTATGGGGAGGGGAGTGGGGTGGTGTCTGGTACAGGGTGGTGTTTAGTAGCAGGGAGGTAGAAGCCCACCCACCTGTACCCACCCCAGCAGGTCGTCGAGTGTGTCGACCCACTGGGCTCCCAGGATCCCATCCACCATTCTATTTTTGGCCCTTTTTGTTGTTTTGTTTCCTTTTAGTTTTGTTAGGGCTTGGGGAATGGCAGAAAAATGCGCTTTGCCTGAGCCGTATCATGGCAGTGAAAAGCCTGCCTCCACCACGACAGTCCACTGAGGACAGGAACGAAATCCCAGAGGAGTGTGAAGTTTCCAGACGTCTTGTCACACGATAGATGTTATCCCACTGCCACACTGCCCCTCTCACTGTGTGTTGGGGATGAAAGCAACATCTAAATGTTTTAAAATGTAACCGTTCCTGAAGCTGAAGGTCATATAAAATTTTAACTCAATGCTGAGAATTAGAGGTGTTTCATTCCAAAGAACTCGGTATGCCAGGGATAATAACTGGCAAGCTGAGAAGAAGAACGTATCCTCCACATAATCACTGCAGCTGGCTGAAAACCACTTTAGGGAGTCCAACACGCCCACACTGACTGAAGTATGTGTGTGTGGTGGCAGATATGGAGTCAGCAAAAGAGACTAATGTACAGGAATATATAGTCCACTGCATACTGCGTCACCCGGTGCCGATTTTAGATGTTATTGCCGCCATTGATCCAACCCAGATAGCGGAAAATGAACAGAAGAGACAAAATGAACAGAGGACAAAGGTCCACTATAAAAGAGAAAGTGCATGTGTGCACTAGGAGGGCTGTGTGTGGGAAACGACCTTGCGTCCCAAAACAATTACCTGTGGATACTACAAGATGTAGATACCAGATGTTTGCAGACAGACAATCAGGTATTTAATTCTGCAGTGGAGTTAAAGGTAACGTCAGGCCTTCTTGAGCCGGCTCCTTGGTTTTGAATTGTTGTAAATACAATATCAAACCTGGGTAGATCCAAATTATCCAAAGGTATTTTGAGCACGACGACCCAGGTCAGGTGTGTGTAAGAGGATGTTACAGCATGAGAGAAAGTGGGAGTAATGGAGGCACCGTGTGAAGAGCGAGCGCCAGAAATAGCCTGAGGACTGAGACCGGGAGAGGCAGAGTCTGATTTGGTATTTGCCCACCAAATGTCTACAGTTGACACCACTATACACAAAGGGGAGAGGGGTTCTTCATCATCAACACACACACACACAGGGTTGAGTAATCACGAGAACTACATAACTGTAACATAGACGTTTTGCTCTTCTATGACCTCTTGAGCTGTATTTTTACAGCTGGTGACTCGACGGCAGAGGCACTGATTTAATTTCTTTCTTTACTTTGAAAATCCAACTATCGTCTGTGTAAAGGTGAGACATTTTTCAAAAGATTATTGTTTAATTGAGAGATTACTTGTACCCAGAGAGGTCAGAGGTCATGCCAGCTATAGAATGGCGTCTTCACAGCTGCTACATATCTGATTACACTCCAGCTGCCACACACACACACACACACACACACACACACACACACACACACACACACACACACACACACACACACACACACACACACACACACACACACACACACACACACACACACACACACACACACACACACACACACACACACACACACACACACACACACACACACACACACACACACACACACACACACACACTTCTTTCAAATTGCTGATAACGTGACAACAGAAATGATAAACTGCAGTGCATACAATAACTTTGATCCGTGGTTGGTAATCGTGCGAGTGTTCTCAACCGACAATACCTCAGTACACACACTCAGTACACACATGTGACGTCTACATACATGCACAGTTAAAATTAGAAAGGAATTTCTCATTATCAAGAAATGCTGGTCACTCAGAATACTCGTGCTAAAGGTCACCTCTCAGTACGGCACAACTCTTCCACCCACACTCACTGCAATCTCTATGTGCGCGTATGTGTGTTAATTTTATTGGCCGGACACACACTTCCAACAATAGCAGCCGCCCGTGCTTGTATGACCAGTAACAAACACTTGCTTTGAGTGTTGTTAAAACACACACGATAGCCAGCAGTGTGATCTTATCTGCCAGACACTGCATCAAGACAGGCATGTTTCCTTTTATTTCAGCAGTCGCCAGTCGATGTATTGACTTTTAAGATGAGTCGGGTCAGAGGTCAGCTACACACCATCAATCCTGGTGATTGCAGCTGACAGTCTTGCTCGCTGCATGTAAAGCTGCTCGAGAGTGTTCGGCCGGGACATTTGCCTATGCCAGTTACTGAATCGTAAACTATCAAACTCCAAAGATACTCATTGGTGATCTTTGGCCTGTGTGGGAAGGACCTTTAACTCTTCGACATGCTTTCTGGATGAGATCAACTAGAGAGTGGAATAAGCTGACAAGGGACTCAGTAACATTCATTTCTGCTGGACCCACGAGCCTTTAAGGAGATGTTCTGGGTTTTGCAGAGGGAGGAGGGCTCTTTGTTTGACGCTTTTCCTCCTGGTTATCCCAGTCGCTGATTGCGTTCAAAGACGGAGTGACGTTAAGCTCATACCGCAGCCGCCGGGGTATCGATCTCTGTCTGGTTACCTCGCCCAGTGTTTGCAATAAACATGGATTGACTTAAGCTTCATATTGCGGGCTGCTCAGCCTTTTAGTGGCAAAGGGCAATGTGCAACAAAGAGCTCCAGTGATTACAGGGAAACAAAGGCATTTACTGGACAAACAAGGTATTACTAAACGCTCTATTTCCTCTCACAAACACAGGAAAAAATCAGATTGAAAGATTTTTAAGCTGAGAGTCCAGAGTGCTGGAGAGGGAGCATCTCTGTCCATGAGATGAAGATTAGACAGACACAGGGGCTGTGTTGACAATAATAACAACGCCAGCATTGCCAGTGCTGCCAGGAATGCAACAATCTCATTAACCGATTGGATAGAATGAGTTCCCATGACAATCACATTTACACAAATAATGCACTTATTCATGCAGTGAGAGGGAAAGGTTGGAATCGGAGGTTCCGTCGCTGGATACGCTATTTATCTTGGACGTAAGACTACTTGAGTTTCTCTGACACTTGCCATCTAAGGGCTCAGTGTTTTGAGTGCTTCCCTTCCACATGATCATGATTACAAGCAATACTGAGGTATATAGTTTCTATTTATGCAACAAGAAATCCATTCAACTTCCTCCTATCATATCAGTGCACCTCTGCTTCAACTTCAGCCTCGTCCTAATCTGAGAACGCGGTCCACTTCGGAGCTTCATGACCTTTTACTGTCCCCACTTAATTATAAACTTATTTTGCTGCTCCTGAGGATTGGGTTGAGCTCAACATCTATCCCTCGTTTGTGTGTTTGTTTAGAGATACAATACTCGGTACAAAATACATATGAGCAGCATGAAAACACAAGAGTAGTCTGCTGAAATGGTTCCCGAGCACACCTTAGAGAAATGGAACATTATTACAGCATTATGATTTATTAACAGCCAGACAACTACATGAACTATTCCTTCTTCCTGTTCATTGTCCATGGGGACGAGTATGAGTGAAGAGAACGGATGCGAATTAGCTCATTACTGCCAGATTAATTGCTTGATATGATTTTAAGTGTTTTCATCCCTTGCACTGAAGTACTGTGATATTGTATCCATGGCCCAGGTAGAGCTTTAAGGAGTGTGTTGTATCCTTGCGTGTCTGTGTATATTACAGCCAACTGCTCCTGTTGCCTCACTCTTAACAGTCATATCCTGTTGCCTTAAGTCTAAAAGTTGCTTCTTACCCAACTATGTCACACTTCCTCAACATTTAACGGACGGGATAGTAACGCAAGTGAGGTTATGTATGTGAACAGTCTGCATTAGGCGTATTGGAACATGTAGTCCAAAGACATATTATCCAGACTAAAGTAACGGGACATAAGGACCCAAAGGGTAAGGGATGATAAAAAACAAAGAGAGAAAAGATGGGGCAGATTATCTCCCATCCATCATTTCCAACAGATCAGTTTTACTGGTGTCAGGAAGAGGGGACAAACACACACACAAGCTAAATCTACAATACATCTAAAAGGTATGAACACAGTCCATCTCTATGTCCGTCCCTCCCTCACTGTCTCCAGATTACGTTCTGAAAACACACGTGACCACAGCAAATGCTCATCATGGGAAATTGTACAGTTTCTGTGTGAATGCGGAGGCCACAGATGCAAGCGGAGACAAACAGCATGGTGGTTACTGAAGAACGTTTGGTAGGTGGTGTCACAGGAAATTCCACCACGCAGAGGGACTGAACCCTTCTGCTTGGGGGCTTTCCTCATTACTCATAATGATCCCCAACTCGTTGGCTCTCCAATAGATCCATACTGTAGTAGGATCGGGGTAAAGACGCTATATTCTGATCCATTTCTACTCTCTTGCTGCAGAGCTGATGTACCCATTTTATAGGTACCATCTTTTTAAGCCCTCAGCCCTGGCATGCTGTGACCTTAGTAGTATAAGGTTTTTACACTCTGACCCCAGACCAGTTTTTTAGACGCTGGCATTTAAAGTTCTGTCACTCCAACCAATTGAGCCTTCAAAGTCAAATGCTTTGACACATAAAGATCACGCATGGTTAGTATGTAGTTCACAGCCACTTCCATTTGCCCTTAAAACATTTTTTCAACTCCACCAGCCAATACACTACTCAGGTGACTGCCTGAAAGTAAAGCTGGAGAAACACAGATTTGTTACTGAAATCACCAACTAACCTAAACTGAGAAGAAGTGAGAATCCTCAACTGTACAAGCAACAGATGTTTAGACCGGCAAGAATTGTTCCTCGTGACCATATTGATACTTCATTCAGGAAATTACTGTATAAGGTCAAAACAGCTACAAGCTATGCCTTTAAATACAGTTTCTTAAAATGACATGTTCTGAAACCTGTAAGATTCTTCTCAGTGTTCTTCTCAGTGTGGTTCACCAAAAATAATTGAAACCTTTAGCTAATTACAGTACAGCAGTATACCACTTATTTAGCACAGTCAGGTTGAATATTTCTGGAACACGCCTCATCTGTGATACGAGAGAAGGACCCTGTGTTCAACACGTGAACATTCTGTCGAAAGCCATGTCTTTGGTAGATCCTTCTTAGCCGTTCCTCACCACAAAGCTGGAGAAACAGTTAGTCAGCGACTATCAGGAATGTTATTGAAGAACAGTTTGTTAAGGTACAAGCATACTCTGAAATGAATAAGAGTGGCCAGACTATCCTGTTACTAGAAAGTTCAAAGTTTAGATTTTAGCTGCAGACCAAGACACAATGAATTCTGGTCAAAATGTCCTTAAACAGGAAAGTGAAAGTGAAACTGGTCACTGACCAATCACATGTATACAGGGGTTTTACAGTAGCGGGTCATCTGGTTTAAACATTTTCACACACACACGCATCCCCGGTTAATCTGGTTACACCTGTAAACATGGTGAGTAACCTGATTTCTCTCATCATTATACAACATGAGACGGAGTTTCCTGTAATCACCTGGCAGGTGTGAATTTGAGGAACCAGAGGAAATCAAAAACACGGATGTCTTGTCCTTTCAAATTCTGCAGTTGCTGGTGTACGTAGCAGTGTTACGCCTCACTAGTTTAGCAACCTTAGTGACGTTGAGAATTACACTCAACAGGAAAAGGAACAAAACCTGAAGTCTGGTGCGGTTGTTGCCACTCGCCCTGATTAAACTAAAGTTTTGGTGATGTAACTTCCTCTAGTCGTGGCATGTGCTCTCTTAAAAACCTTCACAGAAACCAGGTTTAACAGAATACATCGCCAAGGATCTGTGTTAGGCAACAACGGCAGAAAATCGATGCGTGTTAACCAGATATGGGATGTCCTCTCTTTGATCTCCAAAATATCCTACGACTATATGCGCAATGTCATGTACAATGTTTGCTTCAATAAAAACTAATTAAACAGATATCTCACAGTCCCTTAACCCGGTTAATGAAATGTTGTTTGACGTTGATGTGACATTTCTGCAACGAGGTTACTGTCAAAAGCGGGGAGTAACCGGGTTACTGAACCACATGTAAACACACACTGGCATTTACCGGTTTTGTATATGTATATGTGTGTGTGTGTGTGTGTGTATAAATGCATTTACTGAGTTTCAATTTGTCCATCTTGATTCCAGACGGATTCCTTACAGCACAACCACCAAACACCCTCGCCAAAGTATCTCTCTCTCTCTCGCACACACAGAAATACATTTAATTTCTTTCATCTTGGTAACTAAATACTTTGGCCACTTGACAATTCTGGGGGGTGCCTGCAAAGTACACAGAGGGCGGCCACACATCTGAGTCACTGGAAAAAGATGCAGTTACTATCAGAGCAGAGCAAACGGTTGCAAATTCAATAAGTGACTGAAACAATATTACACCGTTTGAAACGTGTGGTGACCCAATAAAGCCATAAACGTTCTAAAAAATTGACTTGTGTACATCAGAGAATGGCAGTTTTGGACGTTTTAAGGACCAGCACAGCATTGGTTAGCACCTATTCACTGAGCTGGGCTTTCAGATATGTAAGTATGGAAGAGCAGACTGGAGTATCTACATCCAAAATGTGGTTTGGACCTTTGCGTCTAAACTCAGCAGGGTTATAAAGCTGAGGCACATTTGCACGGCGAGCAGTGGAAAATGTTGCTCATGTGATTAAACACTTTTATGTTGGATCCTCCATATGTCAGGAGAGGCTCCTCAAGACTGCTCAGATGCTTCACACACCACACTCAAGGCAGAAAGAGCATTCAAACTATAATATCTCAAGTGTCTGAGGGCGGGCGAAAGAAATGATCCAAGTTCTGATAACAAAATAATAATTCTATGGCTATTTAACATGTGTAGTAAGCTCATATTAGTTTGTTCCTGTTATAAAACACTTCACTTATCTTAAAGCAGCGGTGAAATGTGTTAGCTGTGTCAAATTCCGCCTATATTATACGTGGTACACCTAAGTTTCGCGTTTTTTACGACCAGCTAAAGAGTACAGTCGGTGTGACGCTTAAAGCCATATGTTCTGTCAGCACACGTTACCTTTCAGTGTGTGTTGGGCGTCTTCTTTCAACAGTTGGAAGATGGTCACCAAAATATAAATGTCGCTACTCCTCCTGTTCTTCCGTCTGCGTCGCGTCCTTCACCCCAAACTCACTCCAGGAACCGCGAAAAAGTTGAATAAATCCATGAATGCTCACCGGTGACAAAATGTCGACTCGTGCTGGTGACTCGCTGCCCTTTGCACACCGCCCAGGTGCCGTGTTTGCTCAGTGAGAAGGCGAACTAAAGTCAGCCGTCCTAAACGGTGACTCTACTTTGTTATTCCGAGGAAGCGTTCGGCAAGAGGGCGGAGCAAGGGCGGGACCAACCATCTCTCTCTCTCTCTCTCTCTCTCTCTCTCTCTCTCTCTCTCTCTCTCTCTCTCTCTCTCTCTCTCTCTCTCTCTCTCTCTCTCTCTCTCTCTCTCTCTCTCTCTCTCTCTCTCTCTCTCTCTCTCTCTCTCTCTCTCTCTCTCACACACACACACTCACACACCACAGTAAGCGCGCGCTGGTTGAAATATGCCTGTAAAGTAAAAGTAAGCCTGTCCTCCCTCTCTCACATGTCAGACAGAAACCGGTGGGGATGTCGCTGCACATCCATACAGTTTCCACACACACACACACACACACACAAACACACACACACACACACACAGATCACGTTGATATCTGTAGGGTGATATTTTACAATAAATCGATTGTTTTGATTTGTTCAGGGGAATGATGTGCAATAAACACATTACTGAAAGCATTTTGAAGCTATGTTGTGACCACTTATGGCTCAAGGGAACATGTGGGAAAGCCTCTAAAAGCTCATCTACATGAATTATAAGTTTAGTTGGATTGGATTGAACTGTTACGAAACTATAATATTTTTCATACTTGCCTATAGTAACATCAGATTGCAGCTTGAATGAGGTCACTCCATCATTAGAAGTAGAGAGAATGTGGTGGAGATATGCAAAAGCAAAATAAAAGCAAACTACTACTATAGAATTATAGAAAGAAAGAGAATAGAAATTGTTCCCAAAGTCTCTGACAATTAGAACCCAGGTGGCTGATGCAGTAATGATGGAGTTGGAGGCACGTGCGTGTGTGTGCCTGTGTGTGTGTGTGTGTGTCAGTGAGAGAAAACAGGAAAAACAGCCCTCCAAACTACATTTCTTACTAATGACCCACGCCATAAAGGGGGTCTGCTGTGTGGGGGATCAGAGTCTCTACGGTCTTTCTGTTTCAGGTCTACAGCTGGTCACCCATGGAGACAATAGGCGCCCAGCTTGTGCTCATACATAATCATCCCCGTGTCCATATAGAATAATGTTATGGCTAAAGTGCAGTTGCAGTCTTTCAGCAGAAACAGAGCAACATTAACAACCCATTGCATTCTTTCTGTCAATGGGATGAAAATTCAGTTAATTGGGTTATGGCGTATGAGTCTTAAT
This sequence comes from Genypterus blacodes, assembly GCF_046128005.1. Lineage (NCBI taxonomy): Eukaryota > Metazoa > Chordata > Actinopteri > Ophidiiformes > Ophidiidae > Genypterus > Genypterus blacodes. The sequence goes on along the minus strand of NW_027466909.1, from coordinate 2,816,838 downwards.
GCAATGCTGAATAAGTAAATATTGGTTCAAAGCTGCATTAGGTGTTTTGTTGGATCTTCACCCGTTATCGTTGAATCCATGAAGACAAAGACTGTGCAAGCTGCTAATGTTTCAATTTGATCACTTTCTCATTTCCGTATGATTAACTTTGATGCATTAAACTACTTTATCATCAAAATGAATCCAATTTGTCATGTTAACTCACAGGCCCCGCAGGTGCAACTCCATCAGAGTGTAATTGCCTAATTTTTCATGTTTCTCCGGTTGCTGATTGCATTACAAAGGCATAAATGTATGCGTCCAGACGGGCCACCAGTGCTGCGGGTTACAGTTACTCGCTTCGCATTCTGAAGATACCCCAGACGAATCACTGTCCCCGTTATCATTGGCATCAGAACCAAGACCAGGGTGCTTGTTCCCGGTAATGGCACTAACAAGATAGGATAAGATGACCAGGAGCGGTGGGTGTGAAGGAGCAGACAGACAGCCAAGACTCAGGTGTCCTCCTCTCTGCCCGCTGGAGTCTCAGGTGGTCATTGAGCTATTGTTCACTGTGTATGTGATCACTGAAGGGTGTCAGCAGAGCACATACTTACACTGGCACTTTTAGACAACCAGCTGCTGGTGTATCGGGTTTGATCAAACTGGCTTAAGCTCACACGACCTTTAATGAGATGGAGATGGATCCTCAAACCATTTGGATATACTTAGTTAGCTGCCTTCATGGGGCTTTTGTGTTTCTTCAGGATGAATCTGAACACACATCACGTCACAATAGCCAGTGAGAATAATACTTCCTGGCTTCACTGACACTGGATACAACATTGAATAAACAGATTTAAGATTAATGAGGATGTGGCTTATTTAGCAGCTACAATGAACATAGAACAAACCTGTTCATCCTGTTCATCTGAAGGTAATCTTAAAAGTAAAGGTCTTAGATGAAGCTCATCATTGTTACTCGTAACATAACAGTAAACATAACTGTAAATCTGGGACAGAAAGTTTCACTTTGGCATTTCGGCACGAAACAAAAGAGTATTTACCTTATTAGATGTGCACAGTATGACAGAAAAAGGAAGTAAGGGCGGAAAGACTATGGAACGTTATGGTTACATGATATGCATCTTCGACCTCTGCACCACCACACTCACTGAGTACTCACTGAGTACTCACTGTCTTGTTGGCTCTTGGGACCAGGCCCCTTTCATCTGTATATTTAATGAGCACCATGCAGCCTGTTTGTAGATGGTGGGAGTCATTACAGCCTCTACCTCCAGGAAAATTGAGCCGCCGGAAACTTAATGCACTTTCCACAATTTTGCCAATTAGAACTGAACACACATATACACACGTTAACACACACTTAGCCACAGCTTCCTGTAAGATGAGTGAAAGGCAGGAAATTGCAGATGAGAGGCTGAACTGCAGCAACACCAAGCTAGTGTACCCTGTGTTGTGATTCAGCTTAGATGATCTCTGTTTGTAGCCACAGGTTTCAAACATTGCATTGAAACGCCTTGAACCTAACATCATCATTCTGTCATACCACACACACAGGCCTCGGATCATCACTGATGTTTCTTATCATCTTATCAACAGGCAGGCTAATATAAAAACCTGGTTCATGGAATAAGACGCTCTGTCTGGGGGAAAGTGCCCATGGACTGCAACAAAGCCATTAAAAAGACAAAACACAAGCATGGCATCTGTTTCCACAAAGCATAAAAATCCATTTCACAGGAGGAAATGTTTGGACCAAGAACCCTCAGGCAATTGTATTTTGGTTTGTACAGTATGTGATCGTTTTCTGTATTGTGTGCTCTGTATTGCCAGTCAGTCTTCTATATGCTTAAGCATTATCTCAGAAGTGTGTAAAATCCTGATAGGCTTTGCTCAGGTAATGGTCATTTCTGATGACAGATTGCTTCTACTAAAGTTACTCATTGTATAATATTGTTTGAATGTGCCTTCCTGATTTCTCCCACCTTGTGAGTCTGTGTGTGTGTGTGTGTGTGTGTGTGTGTGTGTGTGTGTGTGTGTGTGTGTGTCTGTGTCTGTGTCTGTGTCTGTGTCTGTGCATGTGTGTGTGTATACAAAATACCTCTGTTATTGTGTCAACAAATGCTAACAATGTAAAATGTTAAACCTGAATGCAGTGAAATTGGTCTTTGACAGCACCAGACATTACAATTCAAATGAGAGAGGAGTCATTTCCAAACTGGGAGTCTCTATTGTTAAAGTCTCTGTTGCAACAGATGAGAGTGTCGACATCATCGGAAGCTGAGCTTGCTTCCTGTGAGGGAACAAAAAAGATGCTTACTGAGAAATGAAACTCTTGATAGCACGAAGTAGAGCTATACTGGGCTACACAGAACCAGTTTAGTATGGTGAAATGTCACATAAAAGGTGCTGCTCACATGACATTAAAATCTCATCTAAAGTGTATTAGACTACTGTCTGGAGATTCAAAAAGTGATTAAATCTTCAGGGAATATGTGCCCGGGCTTGTTTGTATGTCCATTCAAGGTCTCAATATGCCAGAGGGAGACAAAGAGAGGCCTCTGACGGCAAGAGGTCAACGCACCTCACGGGGTAACAAAGCTCATCTAAAATGCAACAAAATGCTGTAAAACAAACACAGTTGGGAACAGCAGACACATTGTTCTACAAGGTCTGGGGTGGAGGGAGTCCTCTTTATCAGAGGGGTCCTCTACAAGAACACACACACACTTAGGTTACATCCTGTGACCTTCAAAAACCCACCCATTCAAGCAAAGGCACCTTGAAAGGAAAAGAGCTGATTTTTACATGCACAATGTCAGAGTCATGGGAAAATGCTTTGGTAAGCTTCACAATGAATCGCATTAATCAACCTTGTCAGTCATATGATCGGGCCATCAAGTGTGTAACATCAGCTATTCTGCCGATAACCTTTAAGGCCATGTCCGATACGGTTTACCACCAAATCTGTCAGCCTACTTAGTGGCAGACAGCAGGAGACCCTGTCTGAGTTGACAAAGTAGTGATGCCTAGCGATTTTCACACTGATGGGTTGAATTCAGGTCAAAGCCTTTCATTGTTACTGACATTGAATTATATTTTTCTGTATATCCGGTCAGGCACAACCAACTACAACAACTAACCAATTAAATGAACTAAGTAGTTCTGCAATATCTGTAGCTGGATTAAAGGGGAAATAAAAATTCTTTGTCTTTTGTCTGTTTGAGGTTCCTCTAGGAGCAACAATGGCAGCTTTGTAGTTCCATGCTCAGATCCTGGCACTGATGTCCTTTCAGTCCTGTGACTTTGGGCTTGTCCGTTCGGTCCTCTAACATAATTCAAACCCTCTTCTGTTCTTACTGGTGCAGCAAAATCAGAAGTTCTATCTGACGATTGATGGCGAGAACAACACTCATCCGCCACTAGATGAAAGTGAAGTTGTGGAAGTATAAAACCATTAATTCTGTGTGTGGTCAGTGAGGGGGATAATGCAGAACGTGTTGAACTTGGACAAAATGTATAATCCATCATCTTGATAACAGATTAGATCACATCAAATGTTTTAGGAGTGTCATTATGTGTGAAAAGATATTACATCATGTTCATTTGTGATGTGTTCATTGATTGAGACTCATATAAAATACTAAGTGAGTGAATATGACTGAATATCTATTCTAGATGAGCTTTGCCTTGAATGATAATGACCAAAATGCTATTTTGAACTAAAACACATAATAGCTGACATTTAAATCAGAATGACTCAGAATCAGTGAGAAGGTAGGTCAGTGCCTTGTTCTAGCTTCAAGTCATGGACACACTGTTATGGGTATTGAACACACTGCTCAGACTGTTTGTACGTCCGTATGCATCAGAGTGAGTTAATATTTAGCTGACATTGTACACAGCAGCTCTTTACAGATGCGCTGCTGTGGGTCTGCACAGGATGTTCTGTTGTTCAGCTGATTAAAGGAGCTACTACAGTGGTTTCAAAAGTGAAACTCATCATCTCGCGGTAACTGACTTCTTATTTCATGCACATATCACACATTTAAAACTTATTCATATTGTCAGATGTATTTTACCATAGAGAAGTGTTTGATATTAGCTCAAATCATGCTAGATTTTCGATATATTTAACTGTAACAGCAAATGCACAGTTGGGTGTAGAGAAAATTCATCTTAACATTTCACCCACAGGATCGACAAAACTCATGACTTCACTTTTGAAATCCCTTTGTGGGTGTTCGTGTGTGATGTGTGTGTGTGTATGTGTGAAAAGCACACATCCTCTTGCCGTACCTAGTCAGATGTGAGAAACAGAAGTGAATATGACAAAATGACCTCACTGCATTGGCACAGCATGTATAAAATAAAATAAAATAAAATTAAATTAAATAAAATAAAATTAAATTAAATTAAATTAAATTAAATTAAATTAAATTAAATTAAATTAAATGATTTATTTATATCTGTATGTGAATTTACTTATAGAAAAATGCAAGAGGAAGCTAATATATACTACATGTCCTTATTCTCTGACACCACTTCCCCTATCTCACGTTCACATGCTCCCACAAGTTTGGCCATTCTACCTTCAGTTTACATGTGATGAAGACTGCTTGCATTTATATATAGTAACTGGTGGTTGCATGCACAGCTTAATCCAAGCTCACATGGAGCATTGAAATAAGATCCTTCAATGAATCCGATGCTTTTAATGACGCCTCACCTCATGTTACAGGGACAAAGGTGGACAGAGAGAGCATGTTGTGTCAGGCCTGAGAAAATACTGTTGACTCCTTTATACCTTCAAAGTGTGTTTAGTCTACCTTTATGCTTGGTTGGTCGCCTAAAGTCAGTTTTCACTTGACATACATACACACTTAGAGGAAGTCTTGATGAAATTTGTGCATATTAACAACATGGTGCTTGCTTTGATATGATAGACTTGACTTTGATGATTGTGATCTGAAATGTCCAGATAACCACACCCACTGAATACAAACAGGAAGTTTAAACAAACATCAAGAATTATTTGCAAAAACTATTGAACCAGGCCTGCTTATGGAACACATTATGCAAATTACAGGCAAATGGTCTTCCAGTGGGGCCATCTGCCATCCACATACATGTAGGACCAAATAGGAAAATATGTGTGTGTCAGATCAATGTCTCATTATTTCTCTGAGCTGTGCCATAACAGCGTTTAGTTGCTTCAGCAAACACACTAAGTGTTATTATACTTGACTTAACTGCGCTCTAGGCCTAAATCCCAAAATGGGTTGAATCAGGGCACAGAGTCATACTGAGAGTAGATTCCTACCTCATTCAGATTTGCCTAAATAAAATGATGATGTTTCATGTGTGAGAGTGAGAGACTAATACTGCTATAGTGATGTTTGTGTCGCTGCGGTGTGGCCAGTCGTTGTCTGTTTTCTGTGAATGAAGTGGATTTATAATTGAAGAGATGCAGACATACACAAGTGCAATCACGTGCGTCTTTGAACCCCCTGCTGTGTGCGATACACACTCATGGGGATAATTCACGCCAAACAAAGACAACTGGCCCCGCCCCCTGCATCTGAGACACCTGAGCTCAGGTGCAGCTCCCAGCGACTGCCACAAAGAGTCCCTCAGGCCCCAACACATGCTACCCCCTAGTCTTGCCCTGTGTGTGTTTGTGAGAGTGTGTTAGTGTGTGAGTGTGTGGAAGACAAAGAGCGAGAGAGAAGAGAGCGAGACCAACTTTAGAATAAAGAGTCTGGACAGGAGTGTGTCCTGGGGAATGAGGGGTTAGGTTTCAGTAGACACACAGACACACAGACACGCACACACACTCACCACAAAGACACTCCTATAACTCTAACCAATACAGGTGCAAGTGTTAAATCTGATTTTACATCTAATCTCAAAGCAAAATAAAAGTCCTCAACCTAAAGTAATGTTTAAGGTTCATTTACCCAAACCTACGCCTAACTTTCTGTCTAACAACACACACACACATACACACACACACACACACACATTCACTCACCTGGTTTGGTCTCAGTTGACTAATTAATTCATGTGACTTTGACAGTTTGTGTTTTTGTGAGTCTGCCTTCTTCCCTTTTTCTCTCATTAACAATCAAATCCCCAGCAGCACACTTTACACACAGGGGGGATTTCTGTCTGGCTTCTGGCATTGACACATTGCCAGTAAGTGAGATTGTGTGTTAAAAGTCAACACGCAGTCGATTTAAGGCCTCCTCCCCATTGTCTACGTATGACGCAAGAACAATGAGCTTCAAACCATTTTACTGAAATCCTTTTTTTGTGACTCACGGCTTCTTTCTTAACTCTGGGCTGTTGAGCAAGAGAGAGGAAGAGAGACAGGAAGAGAGGCTGTCTGTCTGTCTGTCTGTCTTAACCAACTGCTTTTATCCTCACTGGATCTTCACACTTAACAGAAATGCTTGATTTGATTTTTCATCTTACCTCAGGCCTGAATAGTCAATTTTGCACATGCTCCTAGTGATACAACTGATTAAAATGAACATGAACATTATATCCAGTGGAAAGTTGTTTAGAGGCATATCAAACACAGTGAAATCATTCTTCCACAAAGTCTATCAAAATACGACTGTCAGGCCGATCCCAGCAGTCAGTAGGTGAGAGGCAGGGTACATCCTGGACAAGTGGGCGTGCATGACAGCCATTGCATTTCAGGATTCAGGACACAAACAAGGATGACCTGGCAGGGAACAAAGGAAAACACGCCTGTGTGTATACACTGAGGGAGAAATCAGCTGATGACAAGAAGCAAAAGCCTCTGTGAGCATGCTCAGAAATGCCTTTTTTGTTATTCTCTTGGTATTCCCTTCCTTCCTACTATGTATTTTGTGCTCTAAGTTTCAACTGGCCCGACCTCATTGACTATTACATGGCAGATGACACTTAGAATGCAGATGTGATTGAGTTGGAAGAACGTCTCTGTATGAGATTTGTCTGAGGACAGTCAGCAAATGACACAAGCCAGGCAGCCTAGATATAATTTATGAAATACACTAATAGGCAGGCAGCTCAGTTAGTGTTGGTCCAGACTTTGTGGCTCTGCCTCGATGTGAGGAGCCAGGCTGTCTAATCACAGCTGGAACAGAACACACTTGTGTTATAGAGATTAGAGGAAGAGATGAGATGAGCAGCAACACTGGACCACCGCATGATAAGCTGCTACTGGAACAACATCAAGGTCCTTTTGTCCACACACAAGACAACAGAGTGCACGCACACACACACACACACATACACCCACACACACACACCCACACACGCAAACAATTTCAAACCAGAACCACAGCCACTAATGTCTCATTTCCTCTGCAGTACAATCAAAGCATCTCTCTCCCTCTCTCTCTCCTTCTCCCCCTCCCTTCTTTACTGTGTATCCTCAGAGGAACATGACAGAAGGGAATGTGTGTGTGAAGCCTCTGCCCTCTGTTTACAGTATTAGCGATCAACTTACAATACATTGCAAACGCTGTGAAAAGGGTGGAGATGAAGGGCTGCCAGTGACGATTCATTTCATAAATATGGAGCAATACAGCGTGACAAAAAAACCACAAACAAACAAACACAAAAGACACACAAAACCATGTCACATATAAGGAATAAAGGACCATACTTCGTCGGCGTTTTTAAGAGAGATTCCTTCTCCTCCAACAGTCCAGTACGCAATATGAGCCCTGATCCAGTAATGGGATCTGTTCAGAACAAAGAGTATAGAACTGTACATGTCGATCCAACTGTTCCCATACAAGCCACTGAAACAGGACAATTGGATTTAGATTTTTTACTTTAGGTTATTCTTTACCACATACTTAATATGCTGCATACAGCATTAGTCATCTTCCAGAACTATACAAGTTGTTCAAGTGAAATATTGTGACCTTTACATTGGTGTGTGTTTGTGTTAGGCCAAGGTATTCTGAAAATGAAAGTTCAGGAACACATTTCTGAACTCTGGCTGCACTCTGCTTTGTATTGTGAGGTCCATACGACGACGGTGGCGAATGTAAGAAATGTAAACAAGAGATCAGAAGAACAAACATACTTGTGAAATATGGAGAAGAGAGCAGGTGAGCGAGGAGGGGAGAGAGAAAGAGAGGGGAGACCGCGCTGCTGCCTGACCTGACTCTGGTCCACTCGCTTCTCTCTTGTTTGTATCAGAGGGGCGACCGTGATGCCTATAAATGGAATAGGAATCCCTCGATCCTCTCTCGCCCTTCTCTCTCTTTGTAAAGGCCACAATGACAGAAGCCCCCCTTGAAGTCTTTTCTCCCTCTTTGAGGTATGAGAGCGTTTTCTCCTTTATCCCTGATGGCACCTAATGTGGTTTTCCACCCCGAGATGGTTTTTACTGTCTCTTACCTACAGCATGCAGAGAAGCATTCCCAATGAAAACTCAACGGATAATAATAAAACATCAAACAACAACAACGATATGGGGAATGAAAGTTAAGAGAAAGGAGCTCTGTACTAACACACACACATGGAGTCAGCTCTAAGTTTAGAGCAGCATACAGATCCAGAATGAACGGTTTACTGTTTCTGTTACATTATCTAATATAGATAAGGCCTAAACAGGGTCAACCAATGATGACACAATGTTACCTGAGCCTGAATGTTTGTTAAGAAAGAAAGATTAAGAAAGAAATGTAGCCTAAGGTTATGAACACAGAGCCAACAGAAGCCCATAGACTTCAGCATACTGGTGGTGTGTGAGTCATCATCATGCCTCATACTAATTGCCTCGGTCTGACTGTAACAATCTATCCAAATTATCTCATTAATGTCATGGAGTGCTTGAGTAAATATGGGAAAAACAATGAAAGAGGGCGCGGTTGATCAGTGAAGGATGGAGAACAATCAGATTCTAATATATATATTGCCACCCTCACAAGCGTACAGTTGGGGAAGACTGCATGAGCGTCTACTATACATATAGAAAGGTAAACATGTTCAGCAGACACATGAACTCCTCACCCAAAGCAAAGACTGAAATGTTTGCTCATTGGCTTTAAGACGATTATCTGTGCTGTGCAGACTGTTCCTTGGTTCTGATCTTGTGGTGTGTGAACACCGAACACACGAAGAAACACAGACACACTCGTGAAAATGGCTGTGAGTTCAAGTATAAAAAGAGCCAGACGTTCCCTCTCGCTTCGATTAATATCGGCCATAACTATTGTAGTTGTGTCAGAAATAGAAATCCAATTACTTCATACAGATTGAAAATATAAACAGGTAAATATCAGCACCAAATGAGAAGCAGTTCACTGTAGGGGAACCTTATTTAATGCTGCTCCCTCTGCTGGTTTTACTGTATTTTGCAGCTTTACTGTATAACTCTTGCATGATTGTGCTCTGATCTTGCAGTATCAACTTTTTGCAACAAGTATTTTGAAATATGCAGGACAGAGTCGTGCTTTGAAACATTGTCATCTTTTAAATGGCCTGAATTGCTGCATTCTTCTTCAAAATAACGACTTTAGCTGACTTCCCTTTTTCTTGTCTGCTTGTGTACAACGGACAAAAGTGCACTTGTGGTGTTTAGGGAGGTAGAAATGTTTGTGTGAGTCTCGCAGCTCTATTTAGGCTACAATCAGCCTCCCACTCAAAGGCCGCATTCTGTAATAGAAGCCGTTAGAGGAGGTAAATGAGCGGGGCTTGTTGACGAGAGGGCGGCCTTCTCCAAAACAAAGAGGTTCTTAAGTGCTGCTGCGAAGTGCAAGGTTAGCAGACGGCTTCGCTGAGAGCCTCATCACTGCATCACTGACGCTTCACTCCACGCCACAGTGTAGTCCCGAGTGTGTAAGGGCTAAATGTGTTCAGTTCAGACCTTTATTACCCCAAAGAGGGAAACTCATTTAGCAGTACGGCACCATAACAAACAATAAAAAGACAGTGAGGGTGTGTTGGTGCTTATACACTCACATTGCAGTGTATGAGTCAGTGTGTGTGCACATCCTGGCAGCTTGCAAGTTGATAAAGTACCTGTGTGTATGGTATGTGAAAGTGAGTTAAGGGGGATTTCCTGCGTACCCTTCCTCCCTTCAGAAGTCGTTTTCTTTGCAGCTTTCCCTGGAAGAACGCTTCAGTAACACACACGCTGACCAAAAAGAGTCAGATTGTCTTCTATTTCTACCATTTTGTGACCTTTGAGACGTTCCATCGTAGTGCCCAGAGAGTCATCAGTGCATCTCATACATCATATACACTATATAGTATAGATGGTGGTCGGATTATTGAAATTAATTTAATTTCAATACGTATTTCACAAAAAGCAGAGCAGAACGGTGTCTTTGTTGTGTGCGGCCACAGTGGACTCAGTGTGGACGACGGCCCGACCTGTGATGACTGTTTACTCGGCCCCACTCTGACTCGAACACTGCTACTATTCATCGCACGCCAACACACTCAAAGCCCAGAGGAAAACAGGACTCTGTCGTCCGCACATATGTACACAAAGCCACATACACGCATGATGACGTGCAATAAGCAGAAACCTGTGGATTTGATTCTTAAGAGTAATAATTCCCCCACACAGCTAATGAGTTCAAACCACTCAATGCAGAGCAAATACATCTTCATGTATCTGTGTAGATTCATACACACACTTGTCATTGCACGGGATTGTGATCTGAGACACATTCAGATTTCAGAAATGTGTTTTTACCTGGCAAACATACAGTACATGCACATCACATTAGTAATACATGAAAACTGATTTCACAATCCTCAGACACCTGGAGGACAGTGTGTGTTAATGCTGTACAGAGATTGTTTCACGGTTAAGAGAGAAAGAAATGACAACAGCTCCACCCTTTGGCTATATGATGCTAATGCTGACACCATTGGAAGAAAAATAACTGATCACAGTTCCCTCTTCGTGTCTCTGATTCAGTGGCGCCACCAGGGGGCGGTCAGGCCCCACCAGCCACTTGACCTTTCATCACTCACACTGTCGCGCACTCACCATTGCCGGCGCTTGCCGTTGCCGTCAACGTTGGACACCACAAGATTTTCAGTGGCCCCATCTCCCCCCCCCGGGAAAACTTCTGCAGGCGCCACTGCTCTGATAAGTAGAATATGGTGGTTGGCAATGTTTCCTCACTTTTTGTTTTGTTTTGGCTCAATGAGATGCAAGTGATGTGAACAGGAAACTCTAAATCGTCTCTATCAATCAAACTCAAATCACTGGTTGACAAAATACCAAGTTTAATGCGGTATAGTATAGGGTTAAAATGGACTGAAAGGACGTCTTAACTATAAAGAAAGACCAGACTAATGCCGGAAGAGACAAAAAGACCAAATAAAGCAAAAAAAGTAAAGTAGAAAAGTGAATATTAAACTTTGAGGCATGACAAAACAGTAGAACTTTAGAAAAGAAGCATGACTAAGAAAATAAATATATATATTTTTTTATTGAAGCAAACATTTCATTTTACATGACAGTGCCTGTACAGTTATAAGACATTTTGGAGATCCTTTTTTATACAGAAAGAGCAGGAAAAAGAGAGAGAGAGATAGAGAGAGAGAGAGAAAAGAAAAGAAGGTTGTATAATTATTAGTATTGTAGACCCTGAGGTAAAATAGGCAATATTAAGTACAAATAGAAATAGAAATCAGCAGGAAGCCCTGGCCGCTGAAGGTTGTGAGAACATGACACAGTAGTGTGGATGCAGAGAATATAGATTATTATTATCATATAGAAATAAATAGAAATATAGCAAACCATAGGTTTTGCCGCTGTAACCTCCCCTGCAGGTTTGTCATCACTGGCACCGGGCCAAAATTAAATAAACTGCATTAAGTCCAAAAGGTGGCGCTGTTGCTGAGCTTTTCAATGTGTAATAAACTTGATTCTATTCATTTCCATTTGGTGTCCATAAGAAGACATTGGGATAGACAGAGACGGAAGGTGGCGTTGGTAAGGACACCGACTAACAGAATTGAGCTCTTTGCCTCATTTTGTCAGTGTGACCACATCCCCGACCAAACTTTGGGTGCTTTCCATAAAGGCATGACCTAACTGACCTATGACCTATATCCTTACCATGTAGCATTTGCGGCTTCATGTGAATAGCCTTATACAAATAGTATTCTTTTTTAAAATAAGAATATAACAAAATGGATGCAAACACCCCTCAAACATTGAGAGTTACAAACACAGCTGCTGAAGTGGAGTATGTTATACTGTCAAGGTCACCTGAGAATCCAACTTGGAGCTCCTCTGTTGTGGTCTGAGCGATGACGTCATTGTACTGTAGGACCAAGCAGAAGCAGCGGCTGACAGTAAACCGGGGCTCTTTGGGAAAGTGTGCGTCGGTCAGTAAGCGACATCATGTCCACGCCCAGCCAGGTCCAAAACCACAAGCATGAAAACAAGAAAGAGAACACATAGTCAAACCAGCGCGTGATCACACACACACATCCTGAAATCCTCAGAGCCCACATCATTAGCATATCAGTTAGTCTGTCAGATGTGCAAAGCAAACACAAACCACAACTAAGTAACAGGATTGGCAAATACTGTGTGTCGTTATTTGGGCTGGTATGTGTGTATGTATGTATTGTGACATCGTGAGGGGCTGTTCCCCTTGGATGTCCGTTTCAGGCCGTGCTCTGGTGTCCACACATACAAATGACAGAGGTTTTCGGCATAACAAGGTGCTTTAAATCGGCTTAACAAAAGGTGTCCTTGTTCACAAGGTAAGGTCTGTCCATAAACATCAAAGTATAACAAGTAAGCGTTTGTACCACCGTCGAGGACCGTCCCCAGCTCTGGCCTCGTTTCCTTTCGGCCAGCAGCGGGTCTTCTTGCCGAATCTCGGTCCTCTCTATGTCTCTCTCTGACTTCTGTCGTGGATCTCTCAATCAGCTGTTGCTGTCTACCTTTATGCTCCCGGTGATTATCTTCTGATGTGCCACTACTTGACTATATTGCTGCTGCAGGCCGATTACAACAGGCACAGAACGGATCACACTTATGCTGCATACAAGGAAATGAGTCTCTTACTCAGTGTATGTGATTGGCACTGACCACAAACACCAGTGTCTCAATTTGAACCGTGTATTCAAGTGATCAGAGGTTAGGCCATATGGACCATGCTGAGGCGTGTGTCTGTGTGTGTACCTGAAAGTTTTGTGAGTCAGGTGTGAAGCACTGAGTTGCCATGCTCCGATCCTCTACTTCTAAACTACCAGCACCAGTACGTGGGGAAGCAGTAGCTCTGTCCATAGGGGACTCAGCCTGGGAACCAGAGGGTAGCCGGTTTGAGTCCCCTGTCAATCAAAACAGCGTGGAGACTCCCTTGAGGTGCCCTTGAGCGAGGAACCAAACCCCAACCTGCTGGCCCCTGCCCCCTCTGATGCATGTGTGTGTAGGCGGTTGGGTGGTGTGTCTCCCTCTGCCAGAACAAAAATAGAATAGTGTAATGGCAATGCTGTACTCTCACTGTGTATTACTCTGTATTAGTGTGCTTATACAGTGTGTAACTTATGCTGGCCTTTGTTCATCTGGTTTTTGTGTCTGGTTTTGGCCTTAAGGTCATAAAGTAACAATTGCCCAGTAACAGGGTTCTTTTCACCTTATATGGACATATAGGTTGCGAGCCTAACTGATGAAGAATGAAACAATACAACTTTCTTCTTCATGTGGGAATCCAACAAATTCAGGCAACAAAAGTCAGTGAACACTAAAGCGTGTGTGTACACTAAAGCGTGTGTGAACACTACGCTGGAGAGAACGTCACTCCACCCTCAACCAACACACCTCTGTGTTGGTTGCTTTAGCTAGGTATATAAGGATAAGGAGGTCCAGCCTGTGTCTAATCATTGCTGGAGTCACTGCAGTCATTCATACATTCAAAACAAATCATACACTACTTGTCAGCACTTACACTGCATTAAAGAAAGTTAATCTCTTATTCAGATTGGCAGAAAACACTTCACTGAGCCGTGTCTTCAAGCGAACACAAGGCCACATGGACCATAATTAAAAGGCTTTCAGGGTGTGGGTGCGTGTTTGTGTGTGTGTGTAGGTGGTGAAAGTCTTTGGCCCATTTATATCACTTCTGTGTTTTCAACGTTCACACAGCACAGGAATGAGTCACAGCAAAACCTCCCAAAGAGTTCAGTTACAGGACATGACGCTGACCTAAGGGGGGGAGAAGGACTGCAAATAAGAATAAAACAATACATCTTTCTTCTTCATGTGTTGCAACAATCCTCTGCACGTCCAGGCGACTCATCCATCCAAGAGAGGTCATGCCCGCCTACATGGACATGACCCTCTGCAGTCTCTCGCATTTCTTTGTCGGAGAATCTACAGGCTGCACACAGGACACACACACACAGGGTGCCTTGTTTGGGCGTCCCAAAGTCGGGCAGAAGCAGGGGTGTGGATCTGTACTGAGAGACACAAACAGAGGGGCTCATTTATCTATCTAACCTTCTAGTCCAGGCAAAGTAACTCATTTTGGAGCCAAAAATAGAACTAATTGTAAAAGAATTTCTTTCAGCATAGATCCTTTCTATGAGGTGTCCAGAACAACATACTCAAAGTCCTAAGAAATCCTAGTTGAGGAAATATGTTTAATTCTCATCAATCCGAGATGTGTGCCAATAAGGCCAGGCAACAACACACCCCAATGGGGCTATTTTTTTCCTTTACTCCTATCAAAATGAAACTTAACACAATGAAAGAACCCATGAAAAGTAACATTTTTTGTATTGCAACTTTCTTTGAAAATAAATGTTAATATGCAAATGAGCTATACACTAATCCAATATGCCCAAAATACACCCAAATAGGCCTAATTTGTTCCTTTACTCCTACCACAATAAAACTTTACATAGTAAAAGTACACTTGAAAATTTACTTTTTTTGTATTACAAGTTTCTTTTGAAATTAATTTGAATATGCACATGAGCTCCACACTTACTGAATATGTCTTAATTTGCATAGGCAGAAACACCATTCGTATGTATGACAAATACATCGGCCCAGTCTTCATCCAATCATTGTACTGCCAATGGGTGAAAACTGACTCCTGTATTCTGATGCTTATGTGTGTCTGTTTTAGGAATACACCATCTGGACGAGCTTATTAATAAGTTAAGCACTCATTGTTTTACAGGTTAGAGCAAATTCACCATTTACAATGTGTGTGAATTTGTCAGGAATGACTCCAACCAAAATCTACTTATAGTCTTGACAGAAATCCCCTCATCACAGTTACTTTTATGTCTTCAACCCCTGATCAAACTCTAAAGTTCCATTTGTCAAATAGTCTACATTCCATCAGCTAAGTAGGTCAGACTGAGGAAGTGACCATGCAGTCTTTCTCTCGCCCGGCTTCATCTCCACCTTTGACTTTTGACCTACTCGTACACAAACATTTGAGATTCTATACCTCCAGTCATATACTGAATATAGAGCTGAAACCTTCTTATAAAATAAAATCAAAGAAGTCAGAAACAACAACTATGTCTCTCATCAGATCCCTAACAGGGTCAGAATCCCAGAATCCTTTACATTTTAACACTGCAGCATTTTAACACTGAAGTCTTAACACTGAGTGTTCTTGGCTCCTGCCCACAAAGCTTTAGCTCAGACAGTTGAGCTTTAATGAACTCCTCTCTGTCAGCTCATTTCTTATGTCGTTGCCATACACAATCACCTGGTAGGGTCTACTGGGGTGTGTGAGGGGATCTATTTGGGTCCCCCAAAGTGACTAAAACTGAGACAGCTAAACCAAGATAGGTCCTTCCTTTCACATGCTGACCTTGAAAAGTGTCACCCAAAACCCAAAGAATGTAGTTGATACAAAGCACTGCTGACGGACTCTTAACATGCACCAAGTGAAAGGAACACGTCACACCAATCCTTGATGTTATGTGTGAGATTTGTACTTGTGGCTAAAGTTTGTGGTTGTTGTGGGCTGTATTCACCTCTCTAAGTCACAACTGACTTAACAGCGGTGGTGAAGTTATCAGCACCTGCCCTCAGTGACATCTCAGAACACAGAAGATTGAGTTTGAGGGGGAAAACCACACAATCAATACTGCAGTGGAAACTCATCCTAACACCATCTACATTACTCAACAAGGCCTTGTGGTTCTACTGTTCATTTCAGAATTGCAACCCTTTCTCAATATCTTTCATTCACTAGATGATCACAATAACACAGTTTAAGAGGTCACAACTGCTGTACCAAGATGAAAGGACAACACAGACACAGCTGGCAGCAGTGGCTCAGTCCATAGGGACTCTGCAACCGCCTACCCAGCCAATGTTTGACTTTATTTTTCCTTTTTTCCTTCCACATCCTGCAACCTCTGAGGCCATGAAGCACACGACAAACAGAGAAAACAAAAAGAGCAGAAGCACATTTGTTGTATGTCTGTACTGGTGTTCTCATATTATATTTGTCTACTATACTTTGGCCTTACACGCTCCTTGCACTGGACTCCATAGCAACCATAGAAAAAACTGCAGTAAATATTAGCTCCACATTTAGAAAATGGAGTTATCACTACTTGTGAGTACAGCAATGTTTAGCAGCTGGTTGATTCTTGTAATAGTTCACTATTATACTTGTACTACACTATAATATCCTTACTTTCACTCTGTATTTAAGGACATATCAGGCAGAGTGGAGCAGCATTGCTAGAAGCACGAGTTCTCTCTGCAAACCTGCTCTTCCTTCTTCCACCCCTCCTCTCTCTCTAAGATGGCTGACGGCACATGTCAGTCTCTCTCTGGTCAGACCACAATACAACCATACACCTAGCTACTAAGAGGAGAAGGGGAATTCCAGAGATTCCCTCCGAGTAGAAGCAAATAGTTTAGCAGAGTTTTTCCTTTCTATTCTTCATATCCTTCTTGTCCCTCTCATTTTTGCTGTAAGTGACTGTGATCAAAGTGACAAGATGAAGTCATTTTGAAATGTTCACCATGACATATTTTATAACAACTGAGCAGTGTTTCCAACAGTCTTCCTCTATGGTTCCTCTCAGTAAGATACTGTCACAGATCACTGGGTGTGATGGGTGCAAAGGGACTCAAACCATATGAGTTATTTGTGGTTTGCTATAGGATGCTTTCTCTCTTTCAGTCTAGCTTCCATATTCTCAATTCATTAGGGCAGTGGAAGACATTTAGGTTAAGGTGTTTCCACTTAACAAAAAAAGGTTGAGGGTAGATAAAGAAATAGGTTCATGGTAGATAGATACAAGTGCAGCTTGAAATAGAGTAAGAAAGAAAGGGGAGAGAAAAAGAGCAAAGAGTCACTTCTGTCTCCCTTATTTAACAACACCACACAATGCTTCCTTCAGGCATTAACACGTTTACGCGTGACGCTCTATACACAATATGGCAGCAGTTTGTTTCTTAGTCTGTGAATCATTGCTGAGCACTGATCTGGCTTGATCTTAAGGACAACAGGCAGAAACAACAGCACAAACGGAAATGAAGTTGTTTTGTCATTAAGGTCACTCAGTGTGAAGTAGTTCTCAGCTTTAAGATCAAAGAGGCATATGCTGAGTTCCACAGGTACAACTCCTTCCAATAGGTCATAAAAGGACAGTCTCTCTTCACACCATCAACACAACACACATCATCTTGCTTGAGCACATCAGTAGCTTCAGCAAGCAGTTCTGGTGTTCTCAAGGCAAAAGCCCCACTTCGGAATATCTACACGGCTAGCCAAACAACATCTACAACAGCAAGTGAATGTGAAGCCAAGTTATCTGCAGATACGATAAAATAAATTAATTAATAAATTGGCAATTACCCAATATATACCACAGTCTTTCTGCTTCCTTTTTGAAGTACTGAGAGGATTGCAAACTTCCTAAACTTTTCTTTAATGTAATCACTATCTTGATTTCACACTGACTGAATGTCTCAAGCATGTCAGATACCTTGTCATGTTCCAACAGTTTACTCAGCAAATCTGGACAAAAGAGGGACAAAAGTATGTAGTATAATGTATAACATGAATGTAGTATGCAGTCTAACATTACACACACTGAACTGGTTCAATGCCTGAAAAGCGACGTCTTTTGCGCTCTGTGCCTTGAGGCCCCTCTGCAGAAAAAACTAATTGAGTGGATTCAAAGTATTAGTTGTATTTCAACAGCTAATGAAGCTACAATAGAAGCATCAAGCATGCAGTTATCTTTCAGATTGTTCTCCA
The DNA here is from genome assembly GCF_046128005.1 of Genypterus blacodes. NCBI lineage: Eukaryota > Metazoa > Chordata > Actinopteri > Ophidiiformes > Ophidiidae > Genypterus > Genypterus blacodes. The sequence goes on along the minus strand of NW_027466909.1, from coordinate 2,798,590 downwards.
TGGTTTTCTTGTTGTTTGAGAAGACGCAAAACTTACATTTCCACATCTGCAATGCTGACACCTGTTTATTTATCTGGAGCATATACGGCCACGAAAAAGACAGTTCAGACTTCAATTTACCAATTTTCCATACAATTTTCCATTTTAACCCAACCAAACTCCCCCCTAACATTTATGTCAATGTGAAAGATAAATGATACTGATCTGCACTATAGTAAGATTATTTATGAATGTAAACAAGTGGCATCATATGGACACACAACACTTAACACATGTTTCAGTCTGGAGGGAAATGTCTGGCTCGTCTGCTAAATGTAGCGCATGATGCAGTTATATTGTTGTTACATTGTAAACCCAAAGACATTCACATTCTGTCTTCAGCATTCAGCATTTGTATTTGTAAACGCCCATCACTAAAACACCACCCACCTGGGGAGGGCCTTCCAGAATACAGCCTGGTTCAAGAGACACACACACACACACCCCCAAAACCGGGCCGGGAACAGAGCAGAGCACACAGCCAGCTGCGAGATGGCGGGACTCTGCCTCTCTTACCGTAAGCATCTACGTTACTTTACAAAATGAATACTTATGCGATCGCTTGTCGTTTGAAAAGCAAAGACAGATTGTGTGTTAATTTGCGTATTCGAATAACTTAAGTCGGAGGGCATTGCATGAGCCGTCACATTTTACAGCACATGGTCAAAACGGGAATAATGAACCGGGATTTTTACGAAGGTGATCGACGTTTAAAGTAGCATGCCGCGCTGTTTGGCTTTTGATTAACGTTATTTTGTCTCCACGGTAGAAAAACTTCCATCGCATTCAACGGCGTTTAAAACGTTAGCTTCCTGCTGCTAAAGCCAAGACTTCAACGTCAACCAGTGTCGAAGAAAGTGTATTACATTCGCCATTCAGTTGGTCTTTGATTTGCCTCGGCGATAAAATAAGACGATGCTTTATTCATCCAACAACGGGGAAATTCCCATGTTACAGCAGCAAAGTGCTTAGCGCAAAGCAATCACGGGCTCTTTTGCGTAAAAATCCTTTCAATCACTAAAATGAATTGTTTGTCTTTTTTTTGATATTTGTTTTTATTGAAGCAAACATTTTACATGACATTGTGCATATACATACATTCTGTGTAAGTCTAAGTTCAACCGGAAGTAGACGCGTTCATGCGCATGCGCCGATTTAGTGACGTCAGTTCGACGTTATTCTGACGTTGGCCTTGTGGAAATCGAAATAAAAATGTCAACCTAAATTTAACCTGTAGCCTTGTTGGCCTGCTGGCGTTAGTTAAAGCGACAATTTGAGCCCGGAGTACGCCGGATCTGCGTATCAAAGTATGTAAGTTCTCTTACTTCTGGTGAGCCGAATCAGCGGGAACAACAGTGCGGTTTCAGAATACATTGCACGGAACACAAATTCGTACCGAAACATAAACCCTAATTTAGTAGTACTTGTAAAAGTAGTAGGGATGATACTGATACTTCCACCGAGTCCTGATTCTTACCTTTCTAAAATCGCAGTTGCCCTCTGAATTTCATATCCGCCATGTTCAACGGTGCCGTGACTGTGTGTGTGTGCCACCGCCCCGCACCCCTAGTGGACAGATGAGTCTGAGTTTAAACTCATTTCCTCTCAGGCTCAAATAGTTCTGTCATATCAATATCAGATGAGAGATCCGATATTATTATTGTGACAGATATATTGGCACATGTCCTATCCGGCGACCCTCCGATTCCAAAGCGGAAGCCCTACCGACTGAGCTACTGCCTCCCCCAGTAGATACATAAAAATACATTTAATAGCATTTAACAGGGGTCATGAATTAAAAGTAGCCAGGGTCCGAATGCAAAGAAACACAACCAGTGAAGGTCCGAGAACATTTTTTTATCATTATTATCAGTTGTTTTCGAACACGGCATTTACAAAAACAGAAAAAATGCAGGTGTTAAATGAATCAGTGTCTTTACTGTTTTAAATGGGGAAAAAAATCATATATTTGGAACCTTAAGCACAAAAAACACTTTATAAATTAAAATCTAGAAAGTGCTTGTTGCATTGGAGATAAACCAAAATGATCTTGTCGAATATTAATTGACCTTAATTGAGTGATTTTCTGCGAGCGAATGGCTGATTCAAGGGGGTATGTTTGGGAGAATGTGTTGTGCTTAGTTTCATAGTGCCGCTTGATATTACCGCTTTTCACGAGAGCGACCGTCTCGGAACAAATAAGACACACAGGTTTTGTGCTGCCATCTGGTAATACAAACAAGTAAGCGTCGGTCCATTCTTCTTTAAAAGCCCTGTTTTCTGGATCAACTTTTCTCTTTTTGGAGCACGCCATTTCACCTGCTCTCTCCGCTACTCCTGCAGCGATCTGTCGTCCGCTCTCCCTCTCTCCGCTGACTCGCTGCTGATGGCTAAAAATAGCAGCACAGTAGCAGCAGCCCATGGACGCACACGCACAGCTCATTGGTTGACTTGCATCACGTGCTTCCCCCGGCCAGACGCTTTGAAAGGATGCTCCCCGCGGCTGTATCAATAACACGATAAGCGGCGTACGTGAAGTTATGTGCGGTCGGAAAATGTGCATTAAATCATTTATTTACCAAGGTCCGCTAATTCATGACCTCTATATGGCATATATATGGCAGAGGATGTATAATGCCATATAAGATGTATAATGTGCACACTTTTGTATATACTTACAAATGAAGATACATTTTACCCACAGTTCTGTATCGTTCCATGTGAACTGGTCAAACTTTAATCGTTATCTCTAGTCAGAGCACTTTAGTAACTATGTGATAGGAGGGTCCTTGACAGAAATGATTGACATTCTGTGTTTACATAATAAAGTAATATTATTTGCGGTGATGTGATTGTCTCTTTACCAGTTGTGATTCTCGTGGTATCCAGCAACGCCTGCAAAGTCACGGATGTTGGTGGCAACACTCAATACACTGTTCCAGAGTCAAATGCATCTAGCTGCAGCTATTCGTGGTTGGACAGCGACGTAAGTCAGACAATTGCAGTTGCATGTGGAATTGGACTGTAATGATAATGTATTATCTGTGTATTGCGAGAATTGAGTTTTACTGTTACAAGATTTGTCCTCATCTTATCTCTCATTTCACTCCCTTTCATTTGTTGACTTTAGAGACGTAAACTGGCAGATGAAGCAGAAGTTTTCCGTTCACCTGTGTTGGCCAAAACCGAGACAACCTTGTTAACCTCCAAACGCCTGAATAATGTCGCCTATGAGCGAATTTGCATGCCTGAGGTATTGCACATTTCACATGTGAAGAAGCTACAACTGACAAAAATGAGCCTCTTTCAGTATGAAAAGACAAGATATTAGTTTTAACAGTATGGGGCTAATTAATATAACATAGAACTTCACTCCTGTCAAAGCATTAAGTGAATTCAGGCTTCAGAAAGCGTTTGTCCTGGGTGAATCTGATCTTACCCTCCAAATGTTGTGTAATATATTAGATGAAACCTTTAGTCTGCCTGGAATCAGCTGGTAATATTCTCCTGCATTCTTTCCTCCTCTGCTCAGGGAATCCCATTCAAGACTACCTGCCCAAGTAAATATGTTTTTTGTGTAACTGACATTATTTTCTGTGTGATTTCTTTTGTCATTTCCTACATTTTATTGTATATTATAAAATTGTGTTTTGATTTTGTTTCTTTGCACTTGCTGTTTGCTCAGATTTGTCTTATTTTCCAGTTCCCTTTGCTGAAGAGGCTGAACATGTGATCCGCAGCACAGGTCAGTTAATCTCATCAATCATTCAAGCTCATGACTTTGACCATTTTGTGTTAGATATTTATCTTGTGTTAAGTGTTTGCACAGTGCCTTCACTTTGCCCCTCCTCTCCTGAATAAGCACACGGACAATTCAACTTTTTATATGTGTAACATCAGCACAACTTGGCGGTGTGTGTTTATTCAGATTGTGCGTCTACAATGCAAAGCAATTCATAAACTGGAGTTCTTACCATGTTGTGTGTTGTGACGTTTTGATTTCCTGGTTACGTCACCACGCAAGGGCAAAAGGATTTGGCACAACTTCCTACGTCCTTCTGTAGTTTTAGTTGCCGTTAGTGTGTTTGGAATAACCGATTGTTCCCAGGCTTCAAAAGTCAGGTTCCTGTTACACAATATTCTTTTTTTAATGGGTTTAAGGCAACTTAATATGATCTTATGTAGGACATATGTAGAGCTATTAGTTCAACTAGAGACCTAAAACAAAAATGTCTGTTTGTAGCATTGAGTGTAAAGGTTCTTCAAATTTTGAAGGTTGGTTTATGTTATTTTAATGAAATCTTTTGAAATAGAATGTTGCTGGGACCACATTGTCGACCACCTAGATCTGAATTTTAATTTGAAGAGTTTGTTTTTGATGGAGGATACAAGCACCACTTTTCTGTCCCTGTTTTTTGCCGCTGGAGTTAGATAGCAGATTGTGCCTTAACTGTCAAATTGTCCCGACAGATTCTGGCCAACAACACATCATCATTGCTGTCGCTGTCACCGCCATCTTTGTCCTTGTCGTCGTCTTCATATTTGTTCTGTGGCTCTACAGAGCTCAGATTCGCAGGTATAGGTTGCTCACATCGCAGTGTATAAAATCATATGCATGGTCTTCATGGCATCTTGGATAATGTTCTGTTGCATCTACAGGAAGGTGTCTAAGTGGATCAGGCCAACCAGGGGAGAGCAGCAGATTACTTTGACAGGGGTTGGGGACTGCTGTCTCCCTCGGGGGGAGAAGGAGGAGGAGGAGAAAGCCATGGTGCCACAGTGATCAGTGATCAGCCGTATCCAATGTTGTAGTCCTAAAAACTTGGAGAGGCATCAGCTGTGGGTTCCTTCGTCCAAATTCCAACTCAGTCGCTAGTTTTTATCAATTTAAACTCATTGTAAATCGTTTGCAGGCTCTTATCTCTTAACCCATGTGAGTATCTGCCGTTAATCAAACTTGTAATTGGAAACCTTCCAAGGGAACCCATAGTGAAGTGACTGTCCAGGTGGCCTACATCATCCCTATCATCCCATTGACCCTCCAATCTAAAGTCAGTGGGGTGATTTTTAGTCCTTTAATGATCATGGGAGTTTTGCTTGCCTTTTATATATATTTCGCTCTTTCTCCTTAGAACTTAAGTACTGTATATCCATGAATTCAATCAGTGTCAATCATGCAAATATACAGCTTTTCTTATGGCATATCTCTAGTTGAGATAGGACACGTGCTCAGGTTAAAGGGAAGGGGTTGAAACCTCGAACTAAATGTTCAAGGTTCCACAGCACAATGTGGGTAATGATGTCCATATCTCTACAGTGGATTTATACTGTACATTTACCTTTGTTCAGCAGATATTAAGCAAAGTAGAGTATAGGTAGCATGTGCTGTATTTAAAAAGAAAAGCTCAAATACTATGAAGTTAAAAGGTGCAACATTTGCAATACTCTAAGCATTCTTAACACAGCCAATTGTTATTTATCATGTATTGGTGCATAGATGAGAACCCAAATTGTAAAAAGAGGAGTCATTTTGGCTGTGGAAGCTGAGACTCTCTGCTGCGCCAGCGTGTGCACACTGAGTGGCCAGACCCTAGTGAGCAACATGTGCCTAAACTGTGGAGGCTCACAGACAGAGACATATCTATAAGTAATTGTTTTCCTTAGTGGAAAGGAAAATAATTTGTAATATATGTTATTAGTCTAATATATGTATTGAAGTATAATATTGTATTATAATAATATATATATATTATTTCATATAAAATGATGAGCAGTGATAAAGTTCAGTGCTGTGGTCAAGGATTTCCATGTCCCCACCTATGATCTCTCAGGGATAGGATTGTTTCACTGCCATTTAACACCAAAATGCTGTACTTGTCAATATGAATGCACAGTTGTAACTTAAAGCCGCACTTTACTGCTGATCATGTGAAAGCAGATCCACTAACATGTTATTATTGAGAGCTTTACTATTTATAGCATATCCTATTTTAATATATATATATATATATATATGAATATGTAAAGATGTCTATCCTCTGGTGCCTTACTTTTCATATCTCTATCTGTGCCTTATGGATTGAAAACATGCCATGTGTTTTGAAATGAAAGGTGTGGCATGAGGGCCTTTTCTTCCTCCATTTTATAGATAAGTGTTACTATAGGTCAAGGAACAAGTGGGGTGAGAATCATGTGAGAGGAAATGACTCATTAAACACCTGGGGGGAGGGGGGGGGATGCATTTTTGTTAGTGTAGGAAATAAATAAATAAATAAAATAAAAGCACCTGTCTGTTATGCTAAATTATGATTACTTAATGTGTTTACTAATCATTACTTTACTAATAAAGTGATCACAAATGCTTAAACTCCTACAAAGCACGTGTGTGATGTCTTTATTTTTCAATCAAGGAGCCTAAACACTCACACACAGTAGAGTAGTGGAGACAAAAAACAATCTCCTGACTTTCTGGGCTGATGTTTTTAAACCAATGAGTGATCAGCTCATTGTTATTAGTAAAAGTGTGTGTGGAAGTTCCCCCAGGACAGAGGTGATGCAACATTGCCAGGTCTGCCTTTATGTTGGCAGAGGCCTAGACTGCCATGGGACTTCCCATGAGGCACCTCTCTATCTGTGCATACCATACAAATCATTAATGCTTTTCAACAACTAAAATACAACTTCTTCTCTGTAGATTTCTGTGTAGAAGTCTGTCCTGTAGAGACTCTAGACCCTGTCCCGCTAGAAACCCATGCATTCTATTCAGATTAATATCATTAATCATATTTAGATTTGGCACTATGGAAATAAAGTTGAACTGAATTTAATTGAATTGTTGCCTCAAAGGCCAAACTGAACAAACGGCTATTTCATATAAGTCAACATAAAGTGGTTGCAGAATTGTTTTGTTTGCTTCTTCTGGCTGAATGCCATCAGTTAAATTGCTGTACAGTTAGTCACCAGCTCACCAGCATTTCATTATGAGAAAACACATGGGGTTTGCTTGTTGCCAAGTCAGCGCTGGTGCAGCCTTAGCAACCAAGGGGGGACAGGCTGCAAGTAATGTGAGCCTGAAGGGAGGGGCAGCAGAAGACAGACGAATCAAGTACTTTCATGACATCATTGTCATCATGAGAGCCCATGTCTTTTGTCCCAGAAGTCACATGTCCACTTACTGTGCTTGTGTGTGTGTGTGTGTGTGTGCGTGTGTGTGTGTACACGGAGATCATTGGGTGTGATTATTGCCTGGCTACAAGCATGAGTCGGTGGCTACATGTCTTGTGTTTGGTGGAGGTGAGCACAGCAGTGTGAACCCTCTACATTCTGTGAACATTGATCCTGTAAGGACTTTGAAGAACCAGGTTAAGCAGTTTCCCTCTTATGTCTGGAAATCAAGTTTAGATCAACTCAAACTTCTTTTCTAACAGACTGCACATAATCAAACCATGAGCTAAACGTTTTCTCCAGACTTTTGTCAAAGTCCCTTTGTAGTTAACACTACCAACAAACTAACCAGGCTTCAGGGCAGACAGCGGTAAGAGCTCAGATAGATTGACCTCACCTCACCTCACCTCACCTCACCTCACCTCTCCTCTCCTCTTCTCTTCTCTTCTCTCCTCCCTTCTCCTCTCCTCACTTCTTCTCTCCTCTACTTTCTCTCCTCTCTTCTCTTCTCTTCTCTTCTCTTCTCTTCTCTTCTCTTCTCTTCTCTTCTCCTCTCCTCTCCCCTTATCTTGGAAACCAATGGAATCAAGCTAGACTTGGGCACCGCCATTCTGTAGGAAGTTTATAGAGCAGCTAACATTAAACACATACTGAACTTGTTCAATGCCTGCCTCTTAAAAAGCGACGAAAAAACTAATTGAGTGGATTCAAAGTATTAGTTGTATTTCAACAGCTAATGAAGCTACAATAACCTAGAAGCATCAAGCATGCAATTGTTATCTTCCAAATTGTTCTCCATGGTTTTCTTGTTGTTTGAGAAGAATCAAAACTTACATTTCCACATCTGCAATGCTGACACCTGTTTATTTATCTGGAGCATATACGGCCAGGAAAAAGACTTCAATTTACCAATTTTTCCATAAAACCCTTTAAATCTGTCCTCCTGTTAAACCAAACTCCCCCCTAACCATTTATGTAAATGTGAAAGATAAATGATACTGATCTGCACTATAGTAGGATTATTTATGAATGTATACAATTGGCATCATATGGACACACAACACTTAACACATGTTTCAGTCTGGAGGGAAATGTCTGGCTCGTCTGCTAAATGTAGCGCATGGTGCAGTTATATTGTTGTTACATTGTAAACCCAAAGACATTCACATTCTGTCTTCAGCATACACCAGGGGTGCCCACACTTCTTCAGCTTGGGATCTACTTTTAAAAAGACCAAGTGTAAGCGATCTAACTCTCCAACGGGGGGGGGGGGGGGGGGGGGGGCAAAATACTCAAACCTAGATCCCACAACCAGGTGGCCCTCCTTCCTTCCTGCTCCCCAAAAGAGGAACAAAATGAAGCTACAGAAACAAATTTGTTGTATGTCTGTTCTGATGATCTCATATTAAACTTTTAAAATTATTCCATAAGGTTGGAATGATTGTTTATTCCAACCTTACGGGCGACCGTGTCTTTGTCTACTACAGGTGCATCTCAATACATAAGAATATCATGGAAAAGTTTATTTATTCCAGTAATTCAATTCAAAAAGTGAAACTCTCATATATTACAGATAAATTGCCCAGAAAGTGAAATATTTCAAGCCTCTATTTGTTTTAATTTTGATGTTTCTGGCTTACAGCTCATAAAAACCCCAAATTCAGTCTCTCAGAAAATTAGAATATTGTGTAAACGTAAAATATTGTAGACTCACAGTGTCACACTCATCCATCCATCCATTATCTATCTCTGCATGTCTTAATACGGTGGAATGAAGCTGCAGTACCCAGACAGAACTCACACAGACACGGGGTTAGGAACATGCAAACACCACACAGAAAGGCCCTGGTCTCGCACCCACAACCTTGTTGCTGTGAGGCACAAGTGCTGACTGGTGTCACACTCTAATCTGCTAATGAACTCAAAATCACCTGCAAAGGTTTCCTGAGCCTTTAAATTGTCTCTCGGTCTGGTTCAGTCGGCTTCACAATCATAGGGAAGACTACAGTATTCTCATTTATTGAGATGCACCTGTATAGTTTGGCCTTAGAAGCTCCTTGCACTGGACTCCATAGCAGCGCCTTAGAAAAAACTGCAGTAACTATTAGTTCCACATTTAGAAATCACTACTACTGAGTACAGCAATGATTAGCAGCTGTTTGATTCTTGTAATAGTTCACTATTATACTTGTACTACACTATAATAGCCTTAATTTCACTCTGTATGGATTTAAGGACATCCCCAGACAGAATTAGAATATGGTCGGCAATGTTTCCTCACACTTTTTTTTTTTGGATCCAGAGATGCAAGTGATGTGAACAGGAAACTTTTAATCGTCTCTATCAATCAAACTCATATCACAAATCACTGGTTGACAAAATACCAAGTTTAATGCGAAGTATAGGGTTAAAATGGACTGAAAGGACTTTAACTATAAAGAAAGACCAGACTAATGCAGGTAGAACCACAAAGACAAGACAAAGCAGTAAGAGTAAAGTAGAAAATAGAATATTAAACTTTGAGGCATGACAAAACTTTTAAAGAGTGTCAGAAAGAAGCATGAATAAGAAAATAAATATAGATTTATTTTTTTTGGTATATTTTTTATTGAGGCAAACATTTCATTTTACATGACAGTGCCTGTACAGTTATAAGACATTTTGGAGATCCTTTTTTATACAGAAAGAGCGGGAAAAAGAGAGAGAGAGATAGAGAGAGAGAGAGAAAAGAAAAGAAGGTTGTATTATTATTAGTATTGTAGACCCTGAGGTAAAATAGGCAATATTAAGTACAAAATAGAAATAGAAATCAGCAGGAAGCCCTGGCCGCTGAAGGTTGTGAGAACATGACACAGTAGTGTGGATGCAGAGAATATAGATTATTATTATCATATAGAAATAAATAGAAATATAGCAAACCATAGGTCCCCCTCCCCCCCATAGTAACTTTACCATGATGATATTATTGGCTCATTATACTGTGGTGTTTGTCATTTTGCTGTAACCTCCCCTGCAGGTTTGTCATCACTGGCACCGGGCCAAAATTAAATAAACATTAGCTGCATTACGTCCAAAAGGTGGCGCTGTTGCTGAGCTTTTCAATGTGTAATAAACTTGATTCTATTCATTTCCTTTTGGTGTCCATAAGAAGACATTGGGATAGACAGAGACGGAAAGTGGCGTTGGTAAGGACACCGACTAACAGAATTGAGCTCTTTGCCTCATTTTGACAGTGTGACCACATCCCCGACCAAACTTTGGGTGCTTTCCATAAAGGCATGACCTAACTTACCTATGACCTATATCCTTACCATGTAGCATTTGCGGCTTCATGTGAATAGCCTTATACAAATAGTATTCCTTTTTAAAATAAGAATATAACAAAATGGATGCAAACACCCCTCAAACATTGAGAGTTACAAACACAGCTGCTAAAGTGGAGCATGTTATACTGTCAAGGTCACCTGAGAATCCAACTTGGAGCTCCTCTGTTGTGGTCTGAGCGATGACGTCATTGTACTGTAGGACCAAGCAGAAGCAGCGGCTGACAGTAAACCGGGGCTCTTTGGGAAAGTGTGCGTCGGTCAGTAAGCGACATCATGTCCACGCCCAGCCAGGTCCAAAACCACAAGCATGAAAACAAGAAAGAGAACACATAGTCAAACCAGCGCGTGATCACACACACACATCCTGACATCCTCAGAGCCCACATCATTAGCATATCAGTTAGTCTGTCAGATGTGCAAAGCAAACACAAACCACAACTAAGTAACAGGATTGGCAAATACTGTGTGTCGTTATTTGGGCCGGTATGTGTGTATGTATGTATTGTGACATCGTGAGGGGCTGTTCCCCTTGGATGTCCGTTTCAGGCCGTGCTCTGGTGTCCACACATACAAATGACAGAGGTTTTCGGCATAACAAGGTGCTTTAAATCAGCTTAACAAAAGGTGTCCTTGTTCACAAGGTAAGGTCTGTCCATAAACATCAAAGTATAACAAGTAAGCTTTGTACCACCGTCGAGGACCGTCCCCAGCTCTGGCCTCGTTTCCTTTCGGCCAGCAGCGGGTCTTCTTGCCGAATCTCGGTCCTCTCTATGTCTCTCTCTGACTTCTGTCGTGGATCTCTCAATCAGCTGTTGCTGTCTACCTTTATGCTCCCGGTGATTATCTTCTGATGTGCCACTACTTGACTATATTGCTGCTGCAGGCCGATTACAACAGGCACAGAACGGATCACACTTATGCTGCATACACGGAAATGAGTCTCTTAATCAGTGTATGTGATTGGCACTGACCACAAACACCAGTGTCTCAATTTGAACCGTGTATTCAAGTGAACAGAGGTGAGGTCGTATGGACCATGCTGAGGCGTGTGTCTGTGTGTGTACCTGAAAGTTTTGTGAGTCAGGTGTGAAGCACTGAGTTGCCATGCTCCGATCCTCTACTTCTAAACTACCAGCACCAGTACGTGGGGAAGCAGTAGCTCTGTCCATAGGGGACTCAGCCTGGGAACCAGAGGGTAGCCGGTTTGAGTCCCCTGTCAATCAAAACAGCGTGGAGACTCCCTTGAGGTGCCCTTGAGCGAGGAACCAAACCCCAACCTGCTGGCCCCTGCCCCCTCTGATGCATGTGTGTGTAGGCGGCTGGGTGGTGTGTCTCCCTCTGCCAGAACAAAAACAGAATAGTGTAATGGCAATGCTGTACTCTCACTGTGTATTACTCTGTATTAGTGTGCTTATACAGTGTGTAACTTATGCTGGCCTTTGTTCATCTGGTTTTTGTGTCTGGTTTTGGCCTTAAGGTCATTAAGTCACAATTTGCCCAGTAACAGGGTTCTTTTCACCTTATATGGACATATAGGTTGCGAGCCTAACTGATGAAGAATGAAACAATACAACTTTCTTCTTCATGTGGGAATCCAACAAATTCAGTCACAAAAGTCAGTGAACACTAAAGCGTGTGTGTACACTAAAGCGTGTGTGTACACTAAAGCGTGTGTGAACACTACGCTGGAGAGAACGTCACTCCACCCTCAACCAACACACCTCTGTGTTGGTTGCTTTAGCTAGGTATATAAGGATAAGGAGGTCCAGCCTGTGTCTAATCATTGCTGGAGTCACTGCAGTCATTCATACATTCAAAAAAAATCATACACTACTTGTCAGCACTTACACTGCATTAAAGAAAGTTAATCTCTTATTCAGATTGGCAGAAAACACTTCACTGAGCCCTGTCTTCAAGCGAACACAAGGCCACATGGACCATAATTAAAAGGCTTTCAGGGTGTGGGTGCGTGTTTGTGTGTGTGTGTAGGTGGTGAAAGTCTTTGGCCCATTTATATCACTTCTGTGTTTTCAACGTTACTTTTCCACAAGCTTATATGCACGGGTCTAAAATCTGAAGAAGAAGAAAGCATAACCTCCACTTTATTGATGATTTCCACTCGTTCACACAGCACAGGAATGAGTCACAGCAAAACCTCCCAAAGAGTTCAGTTACAGGACATGACGCTGACCTAAGGGGGGGAGAAGGACTGCAAATAAGAATAAAACAAAACATCTTTCTTCTTCATGTGGGAATCTATCAGGTTGAAAAGCTTCAGTATCTGACTTTTGTACAGGTGTTAGAGGTGTGTTGCAACAATCCTCTGCACGTCCAGGCGACTCATCCATCCAAGAGAGGTCATGCCCGCCTACATGGACATGACCCTCTGCAGTCTCTCGCATTTCTTTGTGTCGGAGAATCTACAGGCTGCACACAGGACACACACACAGGGTGCCTTGTTTGGGCGTCCCAAAGTCGGGCAGAAGCAGGGGTGTGGATCTGAACTGAGAGACACAAACAGAGGGGCTCATTTATCTATCTAACCTTCTAGTCCAGGCAAAGTAACTCATTTTGGAGCCAAAAATAGAACTAATTGTAAAAGAATTTCTTTCAGCATAGATCCTTTCTATGAGGTGTCCAGACCAACATACTCAAAGTCCTAAGAAATCCTAGTTGAGGAAATATGTTTAATTCTCATCAATCCGAGATGTGTGCCAATAAGGCCAGGCAACAACACACCCCAATGGGGCTATTTTTTTCCTTTACTCCTATCAAAATGAAACTTAACACAATGAAAGAACCCATGAAAAGTAACATTTTTTGTATTACAACTTTCTTTGAAAATAAATGTTAATATGCAAATGAGCTATACACTAATCCAATATGCCCAAAATACACCCAAGTAGGCCTAATTTGTTCCTTTACTCCTACCACAATAAAACTTTACATAGTAAAAGTACACTTGAAAATTTACTTTTTTTGTATTACAAGTTTCTTTTGAAATTAATTTGAATATGCACATGAGCTCCACACTTACTGAATATGTCCTAATTTGCATAGGCAGAAACACCATTTGTATGTATGACAAATACATCGGCCCAGTCTTCATCCAATCATTGTACTGCCAATGGGTGAAAACTGACTCCTGCATTCTGATGCTTATGTGTGTCTGTTTTAGGAATACACCATCTGGACGAGCTTATCAATAAGTTAAGCACTCATTGTTTTACAGGTTAGAGCAAATTCACCATTTACAATGTGTGTGAATTTGTCAGGAATGACTCCAACCAAAATCTACTTATAGTCTAAATCACCTCATCACAGTTACTTTTATGTATTCAACCCCTGATCAAACTCTAAAGTTCCATTTGTCAAATAGTCTACATTCCATCAGCTAAGTAGGTCAGACTGAGGAAGTGACCATGCAGTCTTTCTCTCGCCCGGCTTCATCTCCACCTTTGACCTTTTTTACTTGTACACAAACATTTGAGATTCCATACCTCCAGTCATATACTGACTATAGAGCTGAAACCTTCTTATAAAATAAAATCAAAGAAGTCAGAAACAACAACTATGTCTCTCATCAGATCCCTAACAGGGTCAGAATCCCAGAATCCTTTACATTTTAACACTGAAGTCTTAACACTGAGTGTTCTTGGCTCCTGCCCACAAAGCTGTAGCTCAGACAGTTGAGCTTTAATGAACTCCTCTCTGTCAGCTCATACCTTATGTCGTTGCCATACACAATCACATGGTAGGGTCTACTGGGGTGTGTGAGGGGATCTATTTGGGTCCCCCAAAGTGACTAAAACTGAGACAGCTAAACCAAGATAGGTCCTTCCTTTCACATGCTGACCTTGAAAAGTGTCACCCAAAACCCAAAGAATGTAGTTGATACAAAGCACTGCTGACGGACTCTTAACATGCACCAAGTGAAAGGAACACGTTACACCAATCCTTGATGTTATGTGTGAGATTTGTACTTGTGGCTAAAGTTTGTGGTTGTTGTGGGCTGTATTCACCTCTCTAAGTCACTACTGACTTAACAGCGATGGTGAAGTTATCAGCACCTGCCCTCAGTGACATCACAGAACACAGAAGATTGAGTTTGAGGGGGAAAACCACACAATCAATACTGCAGTGGAAACTCGTCCTAACACCATCCACATCACTCAACAAGGCCTTGTGGTTCTACTGTTCATTTCAGAATTGCAACCCTTTCTCAATATCTTTCATTCACTAGATGATCACAATAACACAGTTTAAGAGGTCACAACTGCTGTACCAAGATGAAAGGACAACACAGACACAGCGGGCAGCAGTGGCTCAGTCCATAGGGACTCTGCAACCGCCAATGTTTGACTTTATTTTTCCTTTTTTCCTTCCACATCCTGCAACCTCTGAGGCCATGAAGCACACGACAAACAGAGAAAACAAAAAGAGCAGAAGCACATTTGTTTATGTCTGTACTGGTGTTCTCATATTATATTTGTCTACTATACTTTGGCCTTACACGCTCCTTGCACTGGACTCCATAGCAACCATAGAAAAAACTGCAGTAAATATTAGCTCCACGTTTAGAAAATGGAGTTATCACTACTTGTGAGTACAGCAATGTTTAGCAGCTGGTTGATTCTTGTAATAGTTCACTATTATACTTGTACTACACTATAATATCCTTACTTTCACTCTGTATTTAAGGACATCTCAGGCAGAGTGGAGCAGCATTGCTAGAAGCACCAGTTCTCTCTGCAAACCTGCTCTTCCTTCTTCCACCCCTCCTCTCTCTCTAAGATGGCTGACGGCACATGTCAGTCTCTCTCTGGTCAAACCACAATACAACCATACACCTAGCTACTAAGGGAGAAGGGGAAATCTAGAGAATCTCTCCGAGTAGAAGCAAATAGTTTAGCAGAGTTTTTCCTTTCTATTCTTCATATCCTTCATGTCCCTCTCATTTGTTTGTTTGCTATTACCCAATATATACCACAGTCTTTCTGCTTCCTTTTTGAAGAACTGAAAGGATTGCAAACTTCCTAAACTTTTCTTTAATGTACTCACTATCTTGATTACACACTGACTGAATGTCTCAAGCATGTCAGATATCTTGTCATGTTCCAACAGTTTACTCAGCAAATCTAAAAGAGGGACAGAGACAAAAGTATGTAGTATAATGTATAACATGAATGTAGTATGCAGTCTAACATTACACACATACTGAACTGGTTCAATGCCTGAAAAGCTGCGTCTTTTGCGCTCTGTGCCTTGAGGCCTCTCTGCAGAAAAAACTAATTGAGTGGATTTAAAGTATTAGTTGTATTTCAACAGCTAATGAAGCTACAATAGAAGCATCAAGCATGCAGTTGTTATCTTTCAAATTGTTCTCCATGGTTTTCTTGTTGTTTGAGAAGACGCAAAACTTACATTTCCACATCTGCAATGCTGACACCTGTTTATTTATCATATACGGCCACGAAAAAGACAATTCAGACTTCAATTTACCAATTTTCCATACAATTTTCCATTAACCCAACCAAACTCCCCCCTAACCATTTATGTAAATGTGAAAGATAAATGATACTGATCTGCACTATAGTAAGATTATTTATGAATGTAAACAAGTGGCATCATATGGACACACAACACTTAACACATGTTTCAGTCTGGAGGAAAATGTCTGGCTCGTCTGCTAAATGTAGCGCATGATGCAGTTATATTGTTGTTACATTGTAAACCCAAAGACATTCACATTCTGTCTTCAGCATTCACCGTCCTGACATTTAGGAACATTGGCAAAATACTCAAACCTAGATCCCACAACCAGGTGGCCCTCCTTCCTTCCTGCTCCTCAAAAGAGGAACAGAATGAAGCTAAATCCCGCAACCTCTGAGGCCAGGAACGGCGAAACGACTGAAAGAAAACAAAAAGACAGAAACAAATTTGTTGTATGTCTGTTCTGATGATCTCATATTAAACATATTAAATTATTCCATATGGTTGGAATGATTGTTTATTCCAACCTTACGGGCGACCGTGTCTTTGTCTACTACAGGTGCATCTCAAAAAATAAGAATATCATGGAAAAGTTCATTTATTTCAGTAATTCAATTCAAAAAGTGAAACTCTCATATATTATAGATTCATTACACAGAAAGTGAAATATTTAGAATATCGTGTTAAAGTAAAATATTGTAGACTCACAGTGTCACACTCATCCATCCATCCATTATCTATCTCTGCATGTCTTAATACGGTGGAATGAAGCTGCAGTACCCAGACAGAACTCACACAGACACGGGGTTAGGAACATGCAAACACCACACAGAAAGGCCCTGGTCTCGCACCCACAACCTTGTTGCTGTGAGGAACAAGTGCTGACTGGTGTCACACTCTAATCTGCTAATGAACTCAAAATCACCTGCAAAGGTTTCCTGAGCCTTTAAATTGTCTCTCGGTCTGGTTCAGTCGGCTTCACAATCATAGGGAAGACTACAGTATTCTCATTTATTGAGATGCACCTGTATAGTTTGGCCTTAGAAGCTCCTTGCACTGGACTCCATAGCAGTGCCTTAGAAAAAACTGCAGTAACTATTAGTTCCACATTTAAAAATCACTACTACTGAGTACAGCAATGATTAGCAGCTGTTTGATTCTTGTATTAGTTCACCATTATACTTGTACTACACTATAATAGCCTTAATTTCACTTTTTCACTCTGTATACACTGTATACAGTGTAGTCGGATGTGGGATGTCCCCGTGGGGGAGTTTTGTATTTAATCGGACGTAATTACGTAGTCGTTTACGTCGACGCCGAGTGGCTAACACAGACACCCGTCTAGTTTGTTCCCCCTGGCTCCAGCAGAGGAGACAGCCTGAGAGAGAGATGGCGGGGGTTAACCTTTCTTGGCGTAAGTACTAAGGCACTTTAAAAAATGATTACTTAAACGATAGCTTGTCGTTTGGAAAAGCAAAGACTGATTTAGTGTTAATTTGCGTATTCCTGTTAGTAGTTTGCATTAAGTTGGACGGCATTGCATCACCCGACACATGTTACAGACAAAACGAGAATAAAAAAATCGTGATTTTTACGAAGGCGATCGACTTTTAATGTAACACGACGCGCTGTTTAGGTTTTTGAGTAACGTTATTACTGTCTCCAAGGTAGAAAAACTTAACGCTATAAAACGACCAAAGTTTAGATTGCTCTCTCTTCCATCCCATCCACGGCGGGGGGGGGGGGGGGGGGGGGGGGGGGCAATTGAGGATTCGGTGCCTTGCTCAGGGGGACTTTAACCAGTCGCCGTTCAATTGGTCTTTGATTTGCCTCGGTGTTAAGATAGGATAAGATAATCCTTTATTCGTCCCACAACGGAGAAATTCACATGTTACAGCAGCAAAGTGCAAAGCAATAACGGGCTCTTTAGGTAAAAATCCTTACACATACTAAAATGACTTGTGGCTGATTTAGGGAACGCTCGGAATTCAAATCAGGTAGATACGTAGCCCGCTAGTGCTTGTGCTACTGCCCGACAGCCGTGTAGCTGTGGAAAACTCAATCACGAAAATAAAAACATGGGGCTGCTAAATGTCGTGACGGTACTTTTTTTTGTACAGAAATACAAGTAATTGTTTCGCACCACGTCTCTTCAGCGAGGGCAAGAATAGAAACGCACCAGGTTGGAGTTTTTTTTCAGGTTTAAGGCCCCAATGTTAAGTCCCAATGCACCTGGAATTCCTCCAATTCTTATTTGGATATCGTCCAGACGAATGTAGACAATATTCAAATAACATTTGAGCGTTGTTCATTTCCGTTTTGCCACATCGCCGGGACGAATGGGCGACCAACAACAACAAATCGAGTATGATATTTAGTGACGTTAGTTCGACGGTGGCCTTGTGGAAATCGAAATAAACTGTCAAGACTTAACCTGTTGCCTTGTTGGCCTGCAGGCGTTAGTTAAAGCGACATTTTGAGCCCAGAGTACAATTAAAAAACTGCGTATCAAAACTATAAACTCGACCGTATATGAACTAATGAATGCAGAATACGACCAGCATCAACCATGAAAACAATGAACAAATAAAACACATACCTGCATACATGACATAAAATCCAAGTTGTAGTTTCCCAGACACGACAGATCCTCTCTTTATGGCGCGAACTGAAGAGTCGCGCAGCCGTGATGTTCAAATAAAAACAAAAAATCCAAAACATGAACAATAACCAGACATAGATCAAAGATTTGGTGAAATTTCAACATATTTACAATTGTAACCTGGTTACATAAGAAATTAACAGGTGATATTTGCTTATCACCGATATAGTGGTGTTGGGTTATTTGTAAGAAGATATACAAAAATACATTTAATAGCATATATTTTGTATAAGATGCATATTTTTGTATATTCTTACAAATTAAGATGCATTTTACCCACAGTTCTGTATCATTCAATGTTAACTGGTCAAACTTTTATTGTTATCTATAGTAGAGCTAACACTGTCAGAGCACGTTAGTAACTATGTGATAGGAGGGTCCTTGACAGAAATGATTGACATTCTGTGTTTACATGAACAAAGTAATATTATTTGCGGTGATGTGATTGTCTCTTTTCCAGTTGTGATTCTCGTGGTATCCAGCAACGCCTGCATAGTCAAGGATGTTGGTGGCAACACTCAATACACTGTTCCAGGGTCAAATGCATCTAGCTGCAGCTATTCGTGGTTGGACAGCGACGTAAGTCAGACAATTGCAGTTGCATGAATTGGACTGTAATGATGATGTATTATCTGTGCATTGCGAGAATTGAGTTTTACTGTTACAAGATTTGTCATCATCTTATCTCTCATTTTACTCCCTTTCATTTGTTGACTTTAGGAAAAAAAACTGGCAGATGAAACAGAAGTTATCTTTTCACCTGTGTTGGCCAAAACCGAGACAACCTTGTTAACCTCCAAACGCCTGAATAATGTCGCCTATGAGCGAATTTGCATGCCTGAGGTATTGCACATTTCACATGTGAAGAAGCTACAACTGACAAAAATGAGCCTCTTTCAGTATGAAAAGACAAGATATTAGTTTTAACAGTATGGGGCTAATTAATATAACATAGAACTTCACTCCTGTCAAAGCATTAAGTGAATTCAGGCTTCAGGAAGCTTTTGTCCTGCGTGAATCTGATCTTACCTTCTAAATGTTGTGTAATATATTAGATGAAACCTTTAGTCTGCCTGGAATCAGCTGGTAATATTCTCCTGCATTCTTTCCTCCTCTGCTCAGGGAATCCCATTCAAGACTACCTGCCCAAGTAAATATGTTTTTTGTGTAACTGACATTATTTTCTGTGTGATTTCTTTGTCATTTCCTACATTTTGTTGTATTATATAAAATTGTGTTTTGATTTTGTTTCTTTGCACTTGCTGTTTGCTCAGATTTGTCTGATTTGCCAGTTCCCTTTGCTGAAGAGGCTGAACATGTGATCCGCAGCACAGGTCAGTTAATCTCATCAATCATTCAAGCTCATATTGGTATTAGATGTGATGGCTGTGTTACAACAAAGCAATGTGTCTGTTTATTTTTTATCTCACTGTACACATGTGGTTATGTATGTGATTACAGAGGGCACAGCGGCACCAAACATCACCAAACCCCCACAAAGTAAGATTGTGTTACTCATGCTACTTCAAAAACTACTGTCTGTGGTTGCACCGACCTGAGTTTGTGGAGTGTATTCGAGTTATTCCCCAGTTTAGTTCATGACTTTGTGTTACATATTTATCTTGTGTTTAGTGTTTGCACAGTGCTTTCACTTTGCCCCGCAATTTACAAACTGTGAGAACAACTGGAGTTCTTACCATGTTGTGATGTTTTGATTTCCTGGTTACGTCACAACGCAAGGGCAAAAGGATTTGGCGCAACTTCCTACGTCCTTTTGTAGTTTTAGTTGCCGGTAGTGTGTTTGGAATAACCGATTGTTCCCAGGCTTCAATAGTCGGGCTCCTGTTACACAATATTCAATTCTAATGGTTTTCAGGCAACTTTATATGATCTCATGTAGGACATATGTAGAGTTATTAGTTCAACTAGAGACCTAAAACAAAAGTGTCAGTTTGAAGCATTGAGTGTAAAGGTTCTTCAAACTTTGAAGGTTGGTTTATGTTATTTTAATGAAATCTTTTGAAATAGAATGTTGCTGGGACCACATTTTTGACCACCTAGATCTGAATTTTATTATGAAGAGTTTGTGAGAGTTGATACCAGCTCCACTTCTCTGTCCCTGTTTTTTTGCCACTGGAGTTAGATTACAGATTGTGCCTTAACTGTCAAATTGTCACGACAGATTCTGGCCAACAACACATCATCATTGCTGTCGCTGTCACCGCCATCTTTGTCTTCGTCGTCGTCTTCATATTTGTTCTGTGGCACTACAGAGCGCAGGTATAGGTTGCTCACATCGCAGTGTATAAAATCATATGCATGGTCTTCATGGCATCTTGGATAATGTTCTGTTGCATCTACAGGAAGGTGTCTAAGTGGATCAAGCCAACCAGGGGAGAGCAGCAGATTACTTTGACAGGGGTTGGGGACTGCTGTCTCCCTCGAGGGGAGAAGGAGGAGGAGGAGAAAGCCATGGTGCCACAGTGATCAGTGATCAGCCGTATCCAATGTTGTAGTCCTAAAAACTTGGAGAGGCATCAGCTGTGGGTTCCTTCGTCCAAATTCCAACTCAGTCGCTAGTTTTTATCAATTTAAACTCATTGTAAATCGTTTGCGGGCTCTTATCTCTTAACCCATGTGAGTATCCGCCGTTAATCAAACTTGTAAACGGAAACCTTCCAAGGGAACCCATAGTGAAGTGACTGTCCAGGTGGCCTACATCATCCCCATCATCCCATTGACCCTCCAATCTAAAGTCAGTGGGGTGATTTTTAGTCCTTTAATGATCATGGGAGTTTTGCTTGCCTTTATATATATTTCACTCTTTCTCCTTAGAACTTAAGTACTGTATATCCATGAATTCAATCAGTGTCAATCATGCAAATATACAGCTTTTCTTATGGCATATCTCTAGTTGAGATAGGACACGTGCTCAGGTTAAAGGGAAGGGGTTGAAACCTCTAACTAAATGTTCAAGGTTCCACAGCACAATGTGGGTAATGATGTCCATATCTCTACAGTGGATTTGTACTGTACATGTACCTTTGTTCAGCAGATATTAAGCAAAGTAGAGTATAGGTAGCACGTGCTGTATTTAAAAAGAAAAGCTCAAATACTATGAAGTTAAAAGGTGCAACATTTGCAATACTCCAAGCATTCTTAACACAGCCAATTGTTATTTATCATGTATTGGTGCATAGATGAGAACCCAAATTGTAAAAAGAGGAGTCATTTTGGCTGTGGAAGCTGAGACTCTCTGCTGCGCCAGCGTGTGCACACTGAGTGGCCAGACCCTAGTGAGCAACATGTGCCTAAGCTGTGGAGGCTCACAGACAGAGACATATCTATAAGTAATTGAACAAACAATTTGTAATATATAATGTTATTAGTCTAATATATGTATTTAAGTATAATATTGTATTATAATAATATATATATTATTTCATATAAAATGATGAGCAGTGATAAAGTGCAGTGCTGTGGTAAAAGATTTCCATGTCCCCACCTATGATCTCTCAGGGATAGAATTGTTTCACTGCCATTTGACACCAAAATGCTGTACTTCCTTCTCAGTTTTGGACCAAGATGAATGCACAGTTGTAACTTGAAGCCGCACTTTACTGCTGGTCATGTGAAAGCAGATCAACTAACGTGTTATTATTGAGTGCTTTACTATTTATATTATATCTTATTTTAATATATAATGTGTATATATATGAATATGTCTATCCTCTGGTGCCTTAGTTTTCATATCTCTGTGCCTTATGGATTGAAAACATGCCATGTATTAGAATGTCTGATTCATTGTCCTTGTTAATGTGCTTCGCTGTGGAAAACCTCTTTCCGGTGAGAATCATGTGAGAGGAAACGACTCATCAAACACCTGGGGGGAGGGGGCTACTACACACTGGACACATTTCTGTTAGTGTAGGAAGTTGTCGATGAATAAAAGCACCTGTCAGTTATGATAAGTTATGATTACTTAATGTGTTTACTATTCATTACTTAATAAAAGATCACAAATGCTTAAACTCCTACAAAGCATGTGTGTGATTTTTCAATCAAGGAGCCTAAACAGTGGAGACGAAAAACAATCTCCTGAATTCCTGGGGTGATCTTTTTAAGCCAATGAGTGATCAGCCTGAGTGACGCTGACTGAACATTTTGAATGATGTTATTTATAGAAATGTGTGGAAGTTCCCCCAGGACAGAGGTGAGGCAACATTGCCAGGTCTGCCTTTATGTTGGCAGAGGCCTAGACTGCCATGGGACTTCCCATGAGGCACCTCTCTATCTGTGCATACCATACAAATCATTAATGCTTTTCAACAACTAAAATAAAACTCCTTCTCTGTAGATTTCTGTGTAGAAGTCTGTCCTGTAGAGACTGTAGACCCTGTCCCGCTAGAAACCCATGCATTCTATTCAGATTAGTATCATTAATCATATTTAGATTTGGCACTATGGAAAGTTGAACTGAATTTAATTGAATTGTTGCCTCAAAGGCCAAACTGAACAAACGGCTATTTCATATAAAGTCAACATAAAGTGGTTGCAGAATTGTATTGTTTGCTTCTTCTGGCTGAATCAGTTAAATTGCTGTACAGTTAGTCACCAGCTCACCAGCATTTCATCATGAAGAAACGCATGGGTTTTGTCCCCGAAGTCACATGTCCACTTACTGTGTGTGTGTGTGTGTGTGTGTGTGTGCACGCTACAATATAAACACATAGATCAGATCATGCCAGTCACTGCTGCATAGAAATGGAAATGACCATAAATGGAACACTGCTCCAGACTA
Source organism: Genypterus blacodes (assembly GCF_046128005.1). NCBI lineage: Eukaryota > Metazoa > Chordata > Actinopteri > Ophidiiformes > Ophidiidae > Genypterus > Genypterus blacodes. Next base: position 2,775,102 of record NW_027466909.1, on the reverse strand, counting down.
ATAAGGGCGTGACATGTGACTGCTGGAAGCTGAGTCGGTGGCTACATGTCTTGTGTTTGGTGGAGGTGAGCACAGCAGTGTGAACCCTCTACATTCTGTAAGAACTTTGAACCAGGTTAAGCAGTTTCCCTCTTCAGCAGACATAAATAGATTCCCTTTGTCTTCGCCCTCCAGAATTAGGAATGTACCAAGTACAATCAGTGGGTCCCACATGACCTCACACACATTTCTTCACACGTAACCTGGCATATTACTGTTCTGCATATTGCATCGCTTATAAATATGAGGGAAAATGATGATCTTTTACGCACCATCAGAAATCTATGCCCTAAACTTCTTAAACCTGTTTTTAATTCCAATTTCTTCTGCCAATCCAAAAATACTCCTTTGCTCTGATAAATGAACCCCCCAGGTAGCTCAATAGCTCCCCCAATTCTGCCACGCCCTGACCCTTGTCCTCATTACATTACATTACGATTATTTGGCAGACGCTTTTATCCAAAGCGACTTACATTACATTACCACCCTTCGCAGAGGGGGGAGCAATTGAGGGTTCGGTGCCTTGCTCAGGGGCACTTTGGCAGGGGCTCGAACCGGCAACCCTCCGGTTCCCAAACAGAAGCTCTACCCACTGAGCTACTGCCTCCCCTTGTCCTCACATGTCATACTTGTTTATTGGACATGTTTAGTGCACAGGCTCTCTGTCAAGGGGGTGAGGGATTAAGATGATGATTCATATCATGCCAGGTACTGCTGCCTTATATGGTCAGCCCAGTCAAGATATTAACACGAGGGTGTGACCATGGGCCGCTACAAGTGCCTGTGAACCTGCTTGTTGGCTCATTGACTCTTTACGTGGAAAAAAAACTGCTGAGTCACTGTGTGTTTGCAGCTGGGCTGTTTGGATTGTAAAAAACCCCAACCTAACTGGTTAGAAAGAGAACAACATCATCTAATGTTTCCATCTTGCTTTAACTATCTATCTATCTGTCTCAACATTGGGTCAAAGTTCAATGAGGTCATACCCAGCTTCAACAGATAATCGCAAGTGACTATGACAAGTGCAAAGCATTTAAAAGCACATTATGCAATGGCGCAACATAGTGGTTAAGAGAAGAAAGACAAAGAGACTAATCCAAACTAATCAGCCATTCAGCCTCTTATATCCCCACAAGAGCAAATATATATTTTTATGTCGCTGTTTTAACTTAAAGGAGGACAAGAAGGAAACAGATGGGAAATATAAACAGATTAAGAGGGGAGCACACACACACACCACACACACACACACACACACACACACACACACACACACACACACACACACACACACACATATGGAATAATGCACAAAACACTGACTGAGCCTCGAACAGCTTGTCGTGAAAGCTACATCTGTACTTGGAATGGAAGAGGTTAAACAAAAATGATGATTAAAAGAGTATGAAACCTACCTTACTTTGACAAGACACGTACTTGGAGCGCTCTCTGCTGGTGTGCCAGGAGAATGCAGATTTTTACAGAAGAATCAAAACTTTGAATTCCATTCTAAGAGGAACATTTTGCTGCTTGATCTCGTGCCCCTGTGTTTTGTGTTTTGTGTTTTGCTCTGTGCTTCAGTTCTATGAACGCATTAACAAGCAAGAAGAGGAAGACAAAGAAGGAGCAGGAAGGAGAGAAAGCTCGATGGGAAGGGGGAGAACAAAGGCAGGCGAGTCGGGTGAGCCTGGGATTACAGAAGTTTAAAAAACAAATTTCATATTAGCTTTGTGTCGTATTTAGGAGGGGAATTTGACAGATTTACGCTTATCTAATCAAACAGACTCACACGATTAGAGGGATTATCTGCCCAGAGGGAGGTACTCATCTTCCTCTCCTCTCTCACCAAGTCCACGTTCTCACCAAATCCTCTCTTCTCTCAGCCAGTGTTTACATGCGGTGTGTGAGGTGTGTGTTTTAGCTCTGCCTCTCCTCCTGCAATATTGTCACAGATCCTGTTTCATCAGTCAGTTTCTATCCAAATTCAAATAGGATTGTTAGGCCTTATTTTGAGGTTTTGTAAACGTTTATGCCACACATGCTTTTCCTTTAAGAAACAACAAACCTGATTATCATTCAACCTCTGCAAATTGAAAGAAGTGAGGGAGAGAGATAGAGCGAGAGGGAGAGAGAGAAGGGGGGAGAGAGGGGGGGAGAGGGGAGAGGGGGGAGAGGGAGAGAGAGAGAGAGAGAGAGAGAGAGAGGGAGAGAGGGAGAGAGAGAGAGAGAGACGCTCACCTGATTAAAGTTCGTTAAACAAGTGACTGTTATTATAATTTATCTTCCGTTAGAATAAGTGTGGAGCTCATCCATTAGAGCAAATTAACATGAGGATCAAGGCAATCAGCCATGCTATATACCTCTGGAGACACTCACACACACACACACACATACACACACGCACACACACACACACACACCATCATTTATCATCGTCATCATGAAAGAGTGAAGGAGAGAGGAGGAACGGGGACACTTGAAGTTGTTTCAGATGAGATGAGATATATGATGTGAGAGACACACAAACACACACACATTCAGGATCCACTGACACAAACACACACACACACACACACACACACACACACACACACACACACACACACACACACACAAGCAGGGGGAAAATAGCTACACTGACAGCAGCTGTGGAGAAATAGTAGCTGTGCGTCGTGTGTGTATATTGTGGATACACGTGAGAGTGTGGCTGTCTGGCTGTCTGGCTGTGTGTGTGTGTGTGTGTGTGTGTGTCTTTGCATCAGAGATTGAAAATGTGTTTGATGGCTGTTCTCTGGGAGGGCGGCGAGGCGTGTGAAGAGGATAAGATACGAGAGAGGAAGCTCCGCGTCACGCTGAGCCCACACCCAAACGCTCCATCGCTTTCCCTCTCAAACACCCTCAGCGGCCAAATCTATTGATCAGCCTGACGAGGCCGATCACAGTCAGTACACCAATAGTGTGGCCTTTAAAGACATACAGTTAAAACAACAACTAATTGGCCTTCAGTGGAACTTTAATAGAAATTTCAGAAACGTACAGGTCAGCAACATCTCCCAATAACCGCCATCTGATGTGAAGTTAAGTGTCTGGAGGAAATCACTACTTAGCTCTTAATTGCAGCATTCTGGGGGAAGGACGGCGGCCTTGTCTGGCACATAATCGGATTTCATTTGCAGTCGTCGCAGCGCAGAGTGACACATCGGTGGCTCCTGCAGCTGTTTGTGGACACGCTCGGGAAAGTGGAAAGCTCACATCTGATCCTCTAATTTATAATGTGGTTTTAATATGTAAGAGGCGCCGACTGTTGACTGTAATCCTGCAGCACTTTAGAGGATTTGCTGAGCTCGGGGTTCGGTTCAGTGACAGGCCGCTTCACAATGATTCACTACACGCACTTAAACGCGCCAGAGATCATTTCAATTTCAATCAGAGTGAAAAAAGTCGGAGCGATCCTTCATAAAGTGTGATATACATGTGCTGTTTACATCAGCGCCTTCCATCATACTTTTGATCAGCAGTGAGGATAGTCAGCCAGTGAGGATGACGAATCAAAAGTCAGATCATGGCCCTGACAGTTTACAGGGTCAATAAATGGAAGATTACCCATGAGCCTCTGATACTGTGTGAGTTTGATAAAAGCAGGAAGCTCTCAGCCGGCGGCCCACAGGGGGCAGGACGTGTGCTGAATGCTCACACAAACATCTTCAGGTGCGTCGCACATTACGGCCCGTGCTCTTCAACTCTTCATTCATGAAAGCAGCAAGATGAAGAGTCACCAGACGCTTCGTTTGACCGAACACGACGGCCCAGCGTGCGACTCAGATATCAGCCAGATCTGAGTCGCACACATACAACACCTCTCATTTACGTGGGATTAGAATGTTATCTGTGCTATGTATGAAAGGTGAAATAGGAAACGTCCTGCTGGCTGCCATCTGCTCAGGTTCACGGGGAGAAGAGGAGAAAGCAGTGGGAGAATTCTCCAGTATGAAAATGTGAAAGTGCTCATATGGAAGAATGAATCCTGTTACACATTTTGATGATGGAAATCTCCAAAGAGGCTCTGTAATGAATTAATTCTAATTAAATTTGGGGGTGAAATAACAAAAAAACACACAAACAAAGCTCCTCTCTAATGTCCCTTCCCCCAAAGCAACAGATGAAGCATGTTTCTGCCTTCGCGTTGGGGGCAAAACACAAATCCGTCAAGTGACAAGAAACCTCTGACTCCCTGATGAAATATGGAGTAGAAGGTTAACGTGGTGTGAAACTGGAGATGAGACGTGAAAGAACGCAAAGCAAAGCGACTTTTCCAGGCTTTAATATGGAGCAAGATGGGACGGAATATCGGAAATATGAAAATCAAGTCAGTACAAATCTCAAATTTCATGACAACAGAAAAATACTGCAGTAAAAGTGAAGAAGTTAACATTACATCCAAACAGCACCGCTCCAATACTCCACTGCTATGTTAAAGATGTGGACAAGAATGTTCCTGTTCCAGCTCCTCAGACATCTATCCACTTATTAAATACCTCAGTGAATCAGTCTTGATTTGAAAGAAGTGAAAGAAAAGTTTTCCTTTAAAAGCAGCATTTTCCAGAGGAGCAGCATCTATAGTCTATATGAAGTATGTAGGCTCATTTTTCCTTCAGCTGCTCCGAGGTGTCAATAAAAAGACTCGGGGAGAAAAGGCCCTTTTTCTTGATTTGCTCAAATCTGTCACTGCCCGCCGAGTTCAAGGCTCTGGAAAAGACCAATCCATCACCGGTTCGACTCGGCCGGACTCGCGGCTCTGACCTTGAGGCCGTAAACAGCATTACTGATGTATTACAGCGACGCCGGCGGAATAATTACATGCGGAGGAGGAGGAGAAGACGACCTTTGGCACGTGGGCCTGTGGGTGGACGGAGGGGCGTGATTTGGACGGGCCGCCGAGTGAAAAGCGGGGAGTTTGATGGAGGTGGAACTCCAGCTGGGTGGCTTTCATGCATAACTGTCACACTGAACCGCCTATCTGTGACTACAATGGATGTGTGTGGCTGCAGATGTGATGTGTGAGAGGCAATCTGATTTGTACCTGTTGTGTTTTGTGTCATGTTGTATATTTAGGCGGTTTGTTAGGCAATCTGGAGAAACAGCAGTACAGAAATTGGATGAATAAACTGCATAAAATTGTTGCCATCAGCATCATCATCACCATCATCATCATCGCCATTTTAGAGGTCAAACTATCTTTGCTGCTTCGGGGGGGTGAAAAAACACACAGCACTTTATCCCACAGGAACAGGTGTGATTTGGGAACATGGAGCAGCAAGGTTCCAAAATGGATGGAATTTGCCTGGTGGGGAAATTAAACCGCAGCAATCAAACCCACTTTAGATCTGCTGCTGCTTCTGACTGTGTGAGGAAATGAATGAAATAACTTATATGAGTTTAAATAGATCCATTTGCAGATGCATTATTCATACTCCCCCAAGTAACCACAAACACACACACACACACACACACACACACACACACACACACACACACACACACACACAAGCACGCACACACGCACACACACACACACGCACACACACACACACACACATATATATTTTACCTGGCTGCATCTTTAATTCATTGCTTGAAATCATTTCCTTGCCTTGCTCATGGGCGCATACATTGACCTTTTGCAGCACCTTTGGAATGTTGAACATCCCGATGTCCTGCTGCATCTTTGAATCATTTCTCAGGGTTTTCCAGGCTCCAGTTTGTTGCTACTGGAGGTAAAACATTTCTTTCTCGCTGTTATTCTAACCAAGGTATACGGGACTGTTGAATTAAAGCAGCAGAATCTATGACCTTTGTAAGCCTCTAATGGCAAATGCAGCCACGTTGACAGAACTGATCACCTCCCACACTGCCTTTGGTTCTGGCAGGGCTTCTAAATTACAATTGTTGAGGAGTTTTGCTCCTAAAAAGAGACCTGAAGGGAATGAAAAAAAAGCAATCACAGAGTCACTATTGTTGGTTAACAACGCAATCAACTGACATGTGATTTATTATGGTCATTTTGGCCTGTGGGGCAAGAAAAACCTTATTACATCTTTAAATGAAATTCTTTTTTATGGCGCTAAGGTACAAATTGATTTTGGCGGCTGTTGCCCCGTCAGCAGGACATGATGCTCCAGCCGTCGGATGCAGACAGGTTTGTGTTGTGCGTCCCATCGATACGACAGGAAACAGGACAGTTTGTATTAGGGGACTCACTCTGTAAACGTGTCTGCTGAACACTCTCCCCTGGGCATCGACTTAATGATGCTGTGTTCTAGTGCCTGATGGAAAGCACGCACGCACACGCACACACACACACACACACACACAGCCCGGCTACTCACTGCACAAACCAGCAAGACACTGCAGCCGCATTTCTTTCACCTGCTGTGAGTATTATTAGTGCTATTAATTCCAGCATGATGAACCAAAAAGAGAGAGTGTGTGAGAGTGTGTGTGAGAGTGTGTTGGGTTGGGCTGAGATAACATTCTATTGTGTCATTGCACCAGAAAGGCCAACTTCCTCTGTAAAGCCCTCAGTCAGTTATGTATGCTGAATGAGTCTGCAGCAGATCATTTCCATCCTTTTGTAAAATTCATACAAATACTGAAAATTTGGCACCCAAACTTCCTCTCCGCTCTGTGACTGCCGAGCTCTATTTGCTCTCCTGGGTGCACACGTCTCCAAAAGCTGCTCAGAGGATAAACAGACTCTCCACAATTTAAACCTCAAAGTGCCCCAAAGCTTGTTATTTGAGTATTTCCTCGATTCAAGGGGAAAGAGCAGTGGGCCCAGTGCGGTGCCATGCGGTCCTCCCTCCGTGCTGCAGCTGGGCAGGATGAAGTCCAGCAAAGAAGCAGCTGTTCCTGTCATTCTGGTGTCCTAGAATCTCTGTTTCCCTCTATGAACACCCTGACACGGAGGACAGCGGAAACACGGCCCAAAAGCTTTTAACATCAAACATGTCACATTGATATTCTGGATGCATTTCGTTCGCATGATTGTGATGAGACGGAGCAGCTCTACAGGTCCTCGCTGTCCTGTGCAATCAGCCCGATGTGGGAGACATTTCTGTCCAGAGCAGCTCATCCTCTCCTCTCCTCTCCTCTCCTCTCCTCTCCTCTCCTCTCTTCTCCTCTCCCTTAATTGATTCACTTCATTATTGCCTTCACTTGTTTATTCATGAGGTTTGATAACCGTAAAATTAAATTATGCTTCAGTTGCAGTCGGCTTTGCAGGTTTTTTTTTATGTCCTCATACTTTGTAGAGGCAAATATGAACTCTGAAGTCGTTTTTATGATCATGTGACATCAGGAGTTATGACGTTCATGTGTTCAGACCAGAGGGAACGACTAGAATCTGGTAAATCACACAGTTATAAACCCAAGCTGATGTTTATGTCAACGTGTGACTACAGGCCAGGACTAACACAGAGGTTTCTATTTATTTCAAAAGAAGATATTTACACCCAGATGGTGCTGTTAGTTAATAGCCAACATGCTGACATGATCTGATTCTCTTGTTGCTTTGAGCCGTAAGCCAGAGCGAGATGGCAGCGACTCCTCTGTCTGTTTCATACTGCATAATATTATCGTTTCAATCTCAGTTTGAGGAACACTTGTTTTTTGCCCCTATTAAACCACATTTCCCTTCACCAGCCTGGCAGTTTGCCGTTGCCGTGGCATTAAGTGTAAAGAGCAATTTCATGCACGCAGCAGACAGTAACATCTGGGCATATGAGGTTATTAAAATGTAATTTCTTAGAGACATCAACACCAGGGAGCCGCTGCTGTTTCTCCCATTTGATAGGATTTTGACAGTTTGTGGTCTGACATGTGAACGTGTCGTCGTGATCTCTCAAGTCTCATTACTCAAATTCACTTTTTCATTATGTCTGCTGTTACATAATCATATGGTGGTTTAGTGGCATGAGTTTAAGTCTGCAGCAGGAGCAGCACGCCGACACATCTCTCTTCGATTCTAATCACCGCGGTGATGAGCTTGACTTATGATCTTGACTTTTACTCCTCATGCTGTTGCAGCCTGTAATGTATCACCGTCAAGGAGACCTCTTCTCCCTAATGAGCCACTGATTAGAACCATGGATGCATCTTATTCAGTAAACGCCTGATCTCTCACTCTCACTCTGTCTCTCTCTCTCTCTCTCTCTCTCTCTCTCTCTCTCTCTGTGTGTGTGTGTGTAGCCTTATCGTACATCAGAGCCCATGTTTTATCGCTCCAGCTCAGGCAGGGGTTCAGGTGAGCCTTTGGTGAGAATTTGCTGGACATCTTGAGTCTCTGGAAGCTTCAAAAGCCTCAGACAGTGAAGCTATCTCCTGTCTGCAGACGGATGCATATTAATGCCCAACAGAAATGTCACACGGTGAGGAGCCGTACAAAAGCAACTTTAAAGGACCTACATTTGAAGATGTAAATTTATGCTAATTAAATCATCTGAGTTCCGGGCTTCATTTCACCGGGAAACTTTTTTCCACTTCACATGATGTTGCTTTGTCGAAGTGTTTCAAAGGAGGAGAGAATCAAATCAGATTTCATGTTCCCTCCCCTGACTGTCACATTTCACAAAGACTTTACTTTTACAATAGATATTTTATCTATGCAAGATATGACAGATACAATATGTTTTTCCATTCATGCTCCATCTGTCATAACTTTCATTTGATACAGTTGCCATGGTTATCATCAGGATTTGCTTGGTATGGTTTCCTGGTGGCTCAGCTCTATCTATAATCTTTTTGCTTACACATTGGGATGCATAGATATTAGATAGTTGGAGTCTTTGTGCATCATTTGGTTTTTGGCACCTGGTAATGTGCTGAAATTTACTTCAACATCTCGCAATACAAGAAGCAGGCATCAGCCTTTGCCACTTAAGTGTAACAGCAACCTCTCTAAGCTGATCATATTGATGTAGCAGAGATAACAAACTAGTACCAAGTTGTTTCAGTTGCTTACACACAGTCGGATACTTCCAGATAACGCTGGCAGTGATTTGATGTTAAATTTGAACGTTTTGTCAACATGTTGATGAGCTAGGTCACATTATGCGTCTCCCTGAACACAATTTGCCAAAACAAAGTGGATGGATTCTATATTAACATAATTCTTATGGGGCAGGGTTGAAAATGATTTACTGTCATAAAAGAAAACAAACCTCAATCAGAGAAAATTGGTGAGTGATTCATCAAAAGTATTTAATGTGACATTCTGGCAATGGCTCATGGTGCATAAAGTTTATTCAAAATCCCCGTCGTTACGATCTCTTGGTGCTTTTTGCTTTTATTCAACTCCAACAATAAGAGAAAATTAATAGACAAAGCATAAATTATATCCAAATAGCATGACAAGAACAATTCATTCTGTTCAAACCTCTAAATTGTGATCCTTGCTCGTGTTTTTCACACACACACACACACACACACACACACACACACACACACACACACACACACACACACACACACACACACACACACACACACACACACACACACACACACACACTCCTGATTGACATCACATCACACTCACATCAGCGCAAACATAAACAAATGTCAAACCTTTGCTGAATAGTGTGTTGTTTTTCTGCACCCATAAACATGAGATAATAAGCTGCTGCCTATGGGATTTGTCCAATAAATGATGAAATATTGATGAAATGCAGGCTTGGAAATCCCGTAAGCCACCGGAAAAACTAGGAAAAGGCAAAATGCAAAGAGTTGCGACGAGAAAAGTTCAGCGTGACTGCATATATGGCGTTTTCACTCAATGTCAGCGCAAAATAAAAACACCAGTTCAGGGTAAAAAATGAATTCTCACCACTTTGCATCTGAACTCACTCACTCACTCACTCACTCAAAGCCTCAAACGTTCATCATCCTTGTAGGAAAAATGCACGCAAGTCGACACAAACGCCACCAAGCAGTTTAAACGGTTTTAAAAGGAAAAGTTTTAAATTGTCCATTTAAATATGTCAAACATTTCAAAGACAGACAAAGACAGGCTGATATAAAGTCATAAATCCAACATTTACATATTTCAATATATACAACTGTTCCACTGAAAAGTTGATATTTTTTTATCCAACATGTTCGTGTGCGTTTATATACAGTCTCTACAAAAATACAACCACAGGAGCAAAAACATAAACCACAGTAAAAAACAAAGAAGAAGATCAAACATGAGTGTTCTTGTTGTCGGTGTTCCTGTTTGGGGCAGAGGGTCGGGTCTGTAGCGTAAAGCACTGAGGCTTGGAAAGGCATCTGTCTGTGTCCTCGGCTCAGCAGCAGGCCGGCCCTCCGCCTAGATAAAGTATTCCTTTGGGTTCTCCCTCCGGCCGCCCTGCGCCTCCGCCGGGCTGCTGAACGGCGGCTCGGGGCTGTCCTCGTGTTTGGCCCCCTTTGCCTCCTGGCTCGGACACGTTCCTTTCCTCCTGTAGAGGAACCTGGCCATCACGGCTGATGCGGCGACGATGACAAAGATGGCCACGGCTATGGCACCTGCAAGGCACAGAGAGAGAAGGAAGGAACACTGCTGCTCAGCCGGTGTAAACGTTCATCAAGTGCAGCACGGCAACAAAGAAAGAATGATTATATTGTAAATGTAAGACATGATTGACAGTTGAGGTTGTGATTCCCCCTGTGGTAAATGGTGGTACTCCATTAGCTTCCCTCAGTAGGAGGCGTTACAGAGATATGATATCTTTTTCACACAGAGCGCTCACTTTATGGATTCCTGTCAGGATATAATGAGGATTTCAGCAGAATCATCAATACGCGGCGTGTAACTGTTTAAAGATTTCTGATACAATACCTCCAATTAGCGCCGAGTCACTCCGGATGGCATTTACTAAAGGCTGACCTGGATCCGGCGATCCAGACTGATCTGCAGTATGGGGAGAAACAAAACAATGAACTCTATGTCTCCGTTAGGAAGTTGGAGAAGTAGATCTCACACACACAGTAATTGTTTAACATAAATTCCTTTGTATCATCTAATAACCTGGCAAAATGCATTTTCCTTGACTCCAAACCTGCCCCATCAAAATCATATGAAATAATATGACAATGAGCCAGCGTGTGAACCAGACCGGGCCTCTTACCTGACAGGTGGCGTGTGGTTTCCGTGGCGTAGGGATTGGCTGACACGGAGCCACAGTTGGATCGGGCCAACGGGCCGTCCACCTCCACAGGGCTGGTGTCCGGGTGGAGCAGGGCGGCTTTCAGGGGGCTGATGGAGTTAAAGTGGACGGCCGACAGGCAACCGGTGAAACCCAGAGAGGCCAGCTGGGCCAGCTCAGGGTCCAGGCCAGCAGACTCTAATGAGAGGAAGAGGAAGAGATAATCAGTATGTTTCCGTGCCCTTTAAAACTTAAGATCATCCTGTGATTAAGGCAATAAATCAGATTTTTTTTTTTTCAGACGTCATATGACTTTAATACGATTCAAATGAGCACAAATGGATTCTTGTTGATTCTGCCTCTTCATCACATTTGGCCTTTTGTCGCAGTAAGGACAAATTACAGTGTAGCATGTGTGTGAATGTAGTGACGGCCCACAGCAACCTGTGTCTTAGTCCATATGAACAGATGGATCGGTCTCTCACACGGGCAGACTGACCTCTTGGTTTAGTTTAACCCAGCACACACACACACTCAGCGACACGGTGACTTTATTTATTTATGACCTTTACTTTCCCAGCTTGGCCTTTTGAATAGAAAATCTCTTCTGGGAGTTTGGGCCTTGCGAGCCAACAGAGGGGAAATGTTGCATGCAACGAATGAAAATCAGAATGTGAGAGAGCAGAGCTTGTTAGAGGGAGGGAAAGGTAGCACGGATGCTTAAATAAGGAGTTCTTGTTATGTGCATTAGGCCATGGATGTAAACATGGAAGCTTGTATCATCCAGAGGTAATGTGCTAAGTATAATGAGCAGAGGAGCGTCACTGGAGCTAACGACCGACCTACGAGCCCACAAACACATCCAGCAGCATGGAGGCGCTGTCTGGGAAGTTTAGAAACTAATGCGCAGATTGAACACAATCACAGGCAGCGGAACACACATGATGACCTTTCTGCTGAGTCGGCAGAGACCCAAGTAATGTGTGATCGTTAGTTTGTTTGGGAGAAGCTGCACACCGACTATAACGAGCAGCAGAGTGTGTGTGCAGGACATTTACATCCACACCTTCAAGCACACAGAGAGAGCTGAGTGTTTTATGGAGGCCTTATTTATTATTGACTGCGCACGTGCCGTGTGTGTGTGTGCTTGTGTGTGTGTGTGTGCAGCGTTTCTCCTCCCAGGTGTCCACCCTGATGACCTTCCTGTCAGATAATACAGAATGTCTCTGCGTGGAAGGAGAGGCGCGCAGCTCGTCTTGCCTCGTGTTGCCGCCTGGCTCACCGTGTATTTTGCCGAGAAGCAGCGACTTGACAGCACTGAATTCTACATCAGAGGTCAAGTTGAAGTCTTCCCTGATGTGCTGGTCAATCTGGAAGAAAATGAAAAGTTGACCCTTAGCATCTCGCACAGAATAGTCTATGTTTGCACAGGTGCATGATAGTGAGAGCAGATACTAGAGCTTACTGCAGATGATGAGGAAGATGATGAGGAAGCAGAGATACTTTCATCCATCTAACACCCACTGAGCCTTTTTAAATGAGAGGGTTTAGTGTCTAAAACCTTAAAGCCTTGAAAAGCTAAACTTAGGGGTGTTTCAGAGCTCAGGTGTTCATCTATGTGTGTGTGTGTGTGTGTGTGTGTGTGTTCCCTGCTGTCCTCTCATAGCTAACCCCACTGTGCCTACACAGAGTGCTGACACCGCTAGGCTACTGAGGAGAGGAGAAAGGCTTCTTTACATAACTACACCTAGCATGCCTAACAGTGTGTGTGTGAATGAGAGAGAGAGACCTGCACAGAGACAGCATCTGCCAGTCTGCTGACAGTAACAGTGTGCAGCTGTCCGTTGGAGAGGTTCCTCACGCTGCTCCTCAGCACGTCTTCGTCCTTGCTGCTGTCCAGTTTGTATCTCACCTCCAGGTTGTCTTCACATGCGAACACACACACACACACACAAAACAACACACAGGTATGTTGCTGAATGATCGAGCCACATAACGCTGCCTGCAGGTCGATAAACTTCCTCTTTTTCTCACACACAGCAGAGCGAAATGAGACTTCTATGATTCTTTGTCATGTTAAACACACATTTATACCACACTAACTCTTATTAAAGCATTTCAAACACTGTCACTCCATAAATTCTTTCAATTCTCGCCATACGAGTACATTGGGCACAGCTATTGTGAGCATATGCAACAAACTGAAACACTACTTATGTTGAGCAAAGAGAGAGAACACTAAAGTGAGCAAAGTGATAGGAAAGTGAAGCGACTCGAGTGAAAGACAGAGAGCAGTCATCCAATCTAAGCATTTTACAGCAGGAGCCATTATCATTATCACTTCATGCAGACTTACCTTTCACGTAACACTTATTAGAAGCGAGAAGTCAATTTTACAGCGATTCACGCTGTGGCAAACATGACTAACGGAAGCAGAGATGTGATTAACACGTGGCAGAGCCCAGAGAACCACGGGACACAAACTCATTTAACAAACAAGCAGCTGCCAACAACTTCCCACCTTCATGCGGCGACTCGGAGACAGGAAGAAGAAGAAGAGGTTCCTGGGTTTAAAGTGCGGCTACCTGACGACTATCTGATCACCATGGCAACTCTAATGACCCAGCAGCCCTGTCAGCTTCCTCCAGTCTGAATCATTAGAAACATTCCGCTCACATTGTCTTTGCAGCCAATCAAGGTAGAATCCCTCTTTTGATTTGTACCTCAGCCTTCTTTCGTCCTTTCCCCGTTGAAATGACCCCAATCAGCACTCGTCTGATGAACTCGCCGCCGCTTAGTCAAACAGGAAGACGGATAAATAGAGGGAGGAGGACGACAGACGAAGGCCGGAAGCCAGAAAAGGAGCGCAGGATTATGTCGTATGTATGATAATTGATTTATGAGTAATATTGACCAAGGAAATGTTCTCTGCTGCTGCAACACGTAAAACTACTTTAATATGCACACGATGAAAAAGACATGTTAATGGATTTTTAGGTGCAGGATAATGTGATGTCATCTACATCACACACACACACACACACACAAACAAAAACAAAAACAAACAGCATCAGGTGAGGAGTGTTTGGCTCACCGTGCCGGTTGAGCAGCAGAGCCAGGTGCTCTCTGTGGTAGGAGGTGATGAAGAGGAGCAGGGCAGGACTCTGGCTGGTCCTGAAGCTCAGCGAGATGTTCTCTGCTCTCAGCGTGGAGGCGTCAGAGTGGACGGAGGAGGGCGGGGGGGCGCCGCTGCTCACGTTCAACGCCGGCTCGCTGAACGTGTAGCTGACGGACGTTCCCGGCTTGAAGCTGGCTGAAACCTCTGCAGAGAGGGAGAGGGAGAGTGTGTGTGTGTGTGTGTTGTGTGTGTGTGTGTTAACCAGGTTTCCAAAGGACGAGATGAAGATGAAATAATGCAGGAAAAACAACTCCTCTTGATCACTCACATCAGACAAAGTTTCTATATCAGATTTGTGACTCCAGCCCACACAGCCCTTCACTTCACACACATCTTCTTTACACTTCCATAAAGTTTTATCTTGACAATAATTCATGTATTTTAAGTTCCTCTGTACACTCACAATGCCTAATTAGTCAGAACGCATCATGAAGCCTGCTGACAGCGGAAAACAACAATATGAAACCTGGCTGCTGATTATGAAGCAGCACCCCCCCCCCCCCCCCCCCCCCCCCCCATCAGGGCTGTGATCTGGGACTCAGATGAACCTAACAGCCACCACAGCTGGCCTGCTTAATTACTGAACACACACACACAGCCTGGGTCCCTCTCTGCTGTGGGTGCGATGACACAGAGTTCCTGTGATGACTTAAATAAGCAAAGTTTGTTTAAGTGAAACATTTTCAGTTGTTGAGTATTCCTAAGAGAAAATATTTGTAAATGTTTGTGCGGAGCAGTCGTAGCAGCGCTCCAGCTCATCGCGTGTGTGTGTGTAAAAGGAGGCAGTGGCTTAGTGGGTAGAGCTTCCGCCTACGAACCGGAGGGTTGCTGGTTCGAGTCCCTGCCGAGGTGCCCCTGAGCAAGGCACCGAACCCCCAGTTGCTCCCCCCTCTGCGAAGGGTGGTAATGTAATGTAAGTCGCTTTGGATAAAAGCGTCTGCTAAATGATCGTAATGTAATGTAAATGTAATGTAAAAGCCAACGTGCAGTGATGAAGATGACCACAGATTCCTTGTGAAACAGCAATTTACATGAGTTCTCAGGCCTCACATTGCATTTTTACAATTTTACTCAGGGACGTTTCAATAAATAAACGCATAAATATAAATGTATGAAATGTAAATGATCTCAGTGAAGGGTTTTTAATTTACTTATTTAACATTAATTCATTGTAATTGTTGCGTTATGTGCATATTCTTCACATACATGGGTGTAATATGTATGCATGCATATCTGTGTGTGTGTGTGTGTGTTAATCATTTATTTATATTTACTTTTCTCTTCACTTCAGCCCCGACATGCATCACAGACGGATGACATCGTTTGTCTCCTCTATGAAACACTGCTCTAAATAATTGGTACACATCACATTATAAAGTGAAAGCTCACACGTGTGTGTTGTGTTTACGAGGCGGTGTGAGTGTTTATGTACCCTCGCACAGAGCATCTGTAAGGCCGCTGACAGGCGTGGATGCTGCACGAGGAGCACAGAGAGGTCAGGGCAAGATGGATGAGCGACCAACCCTGAGCTCCCGACACACTGGGATATGGATGATGTCATAAACTTAATAAAGGCCTCAGCTTTATAAGGTTATAGTGATTACTTATTGTGTGCAGCCAGTGTGTGTGTGTGTGTGTGTGTGTGTGTGTGTGTGTGTGTGTGTGTGTGTGTGTGTGTGTGTGTGTGTGTGTGTGTGTGTGTGTGTGTGTGTAGGCTGCGTCAGTATGTGCCTGTGTGTGGATGTTGTGCAGTGATGGCAGAAAATTCAGTCCAGTGTGTTTGTTTGCGTGGCCTCATTCTAGCGTGCATATTCTCCCTTCATGTCACGTCCAAGTGTGTGTGTGTGTGTGTGTGTAAATAAACATAAATTAGTTAATAATTAATAATGTTTAGTGAGCATATAGACGTGTTAGCAGAGCTGTGATCTCATTACATTCTTCCATTAAAATACACAAACTGACTTAATTTACAAGAATATAAAACAAAGGAAAGCAGCAAATTGAGACGCAACTAGATAAGGTTTAACAACTTTACCCCATAAATGACTGAAACAATGAAACCATTAAAGTTGGTGTTACCCTTCATATGCACACATACTTAAGTTTCCATAACTCATTGTTGTCATAGCGCCTTGACTCACAGACGGCTGGAACACAAACTAAAAGCTCAAGCTGAGGCTGAGGTGTAAACAGTGGCAAGTGTGTGCAGTGTGCAGTAGATTAGCTGTGTCACTTTAATTTGGCACCAGATGCCTCGGGGTGATTTTGTGAGTCTCTGTACCTCTGTCGCAGAAAGCTCCGGTGAAGGCAGAGGAGCCGCAGTCACAGGTGAAGCTGTTGGCTCTCTCCACGCAGCGCCCCCGGTTCTTACACAGCGAGCCGTAGCTGCTGCAGTGGCCCGGACATCCAGGCTGAACCCCGGGGGTGATCTTAGCCCTCTGCTCCAGGTCCAGCGTCACGCCGTTCAGCTGCAGGGAGCGCATGCACCCGCGGAAACCCTTCTGTCTGGACGCCGTCCCTCCTGATGACGCGACAGATCAATTCGTTAAAGTCTTTCAAATGGAAGCGTGATCATATTATTGGCTGTGGCCCCTGAAGTGATCCCACAGGCTCCAGTAACGGCAGCGTTGACTTGATTACAGTCCAGACAGCGTGGAGCTTGTGGATTTGGGGTATTCTGATGTTGCTTCAGGAGTCACTCTGTTCATTATGGGCCTTAAACTCACCATCAAATCAATGCTTTCTGAGCCAGAGGAGCTCATTGATTTCACTAATTGTCTGCAAACGACAGGATCAGGTGCAGCCAGGGCCTCGGCAACACCTCCTTATTATTGCTTGGCCACTTCTTATGGTGATCAGTGGCCAGGACTTCGTTTCCACATTTAAAGAAGTCGTCTTGTTACCACGGCATGCCTCCTCTCCTCTCCTCTCCTCTCCTGTACTTCCTGCCTACATAAAGACATCACTCCTGCATTGTGTTTGAACTAAAATCCCCCAAGTATCTCAACCAGTATATCGCCTGAACCAGAATTCACATCAGAAGCCGATAGAAATGTATTTTAACAAAGCATCCTCTCCTTCTCACAGCCGTAGTGATTCTCCTTTGGGTGCATATCACAGCAGGCTGAGGCTGTTTCCATATCATCCCCTCATATCATCATCCCGCAGGATTTTGATTGACTGTGTGAGAGAGACTTCTAACGATGCAGTGATGAAACAGCGGTGAAACATATACTGGCAGGTAAAAAAATTCAAGAAGCTGATTTTTGTTGTCTGCCTGTGTGCTGGCTAAGCAGTGTGCTGATTGTAGCTATCTGCAAAGGTTAAACTGTCAGTCACAGTGACAGTGTGCTCGTCTTGCCTGACTGTGACAGAAAAAACGATTTATTTTCCCCTCACTTTTCCCGTTTCCTGCAGAATTAAAAGTTTTTGTTTCCCCCAAGTTGTCACAACCTCTAACTGTCCTCGTAGCTCCGTCCCTACACGCATTATAATTGTCTCAGAGCACCAAACTGGCAACCTCGAAACTGTTATGAGATAAACAACTCTCCAGCACTGTGGAGTTGATGAGGCTCATATCAGAGCCCAGAGTTTCATCAGCTGCTGCCAGGGAAAGGAAAAGTCTCCTGACTAATAGACTGATAGGCCTGAAACTGGTACAAGGCTGCTGAGAGCAAAGTGACCACAACCACAGTAACTTTCCACTGCACCTATTCTATTTGTAGGGATTTACTCTATGGAGGTGTTCCTTTTATAAACTGCCCCCCCTGTATGGCAGAAATTATGGCCCAACATTGCTCATGGTGGCGTGTTACTGTGGAGTCGCCCTGACAGCTTCATTCTCCCAGACTACCTGCTTTACTTCAGGGGGAACTGAACCAACACACACATAAAACCTCTCCGGCTCCCTGGGGTCAACAAATTGCAGTAGTATAGATTTATTTTGTAAGTGTGTGTGGGAGGGTGTGTGTGGGGGTGAAAGAGACAAAGGTAGAGGGAGAGAAGCAAGAGGAGGGTGACTAGAAGGCACTGGGAGCACGTAAGAGATTGATTAATTATTAGATTGATTCATTATTGAGAAAAAGCACATAAACACACTCGTACCTATAAATAACTGGCTGTTGAGTTGCAAGTGGATGTGTCCGTCAGCGGGAGCCTCCTGCGTGGCGGCGGCGAGCTCGTCCAGACGCAGGGACGCCTCTTTGATGTTCCGCTCGGCTCGAACGCGGTGCCACCTGTTGTCGTTCAGCGGGACGGCGGCTTCCACCCGAACCTCCAGCGGGCCGTTACCCACGTCCAGGGAGAAGACGACCTCAGTGGCGGCTGGAGATGGAGGAGAGAGAGTCGAGTGTTTAGCTGCTGACCATTGACCTGAAGTTGTTGAAAAACACTCAAATTTGTGGATTTTTATGCGATTCCATAAAGAAATAATTGGCAACACTGTAATGGAAACAGACTCTGTGATTTAGTGGTTACGTTTCAGTTCCCTGTTGGGTCTAACAGATGTTTACAGACACACACACCGTGTTTTGTGTGGACTGGAGAGGAAACTGACAGGAAGAACACACTAGCCTGCAGCGACACTCGGTCAAAAGCAACAGTGCAAATGTGAGAGTCCATTTAAAGCTGGGAGAGCAGTTTGCAGTTTGTTTGTGTTTCAGTTTCAGTCAACAGCAACACTGACAAACTCCGGAGACGCGACTGGACGAGACTGTCTGGTGTTTTCCGCCATTCTTCTTCTGATGCCTGATGCCCCCTATGCTGTATGGACACACATACACACACACACACACTATACGCGAGCTTGTGACCCATTTCCTGGAGTGTGTGCTTCATCATTTGATTTACTGCAGCGTTTATCTGTATGCGTGCCTATTGTTAGAAAGAAAGAGCGATGGAGGGTCGTTGCCATGTGCTGCTTACAGCTTATTACAGCCAAATCTATGTTACCCACTACAGCGCCTCGATTGCAGTAATTATGAATACTTGCCCTCTTTCATTATATATAATTGTCATCGCTAAGCAACGGAGCAGAAAGGAACACGGGCTCAATTAAACTTACTTCATAACCAAAGCAAACTCTATCACAGTTTTGAGATTAGTGATGTGCTGTCTTTGTAACGTTCCAGGTGGTGTGTGGTGGTGCGTTCCAATTCTTAAATCAAAGGTCACAGTGAGGTCACGCTGCATCCATCTACTGCTGATGTTGTAAGTTAGAAAAAAAGTCCTAATTTTACACCAAGAGCAACAATAACACAGCCAAACCTAAGCTGGTGTGGTTATAGAGGGAATGTATTGCAGCAGGCTGGAGCAGCGATTCCCCAGAGGAGCGGGAATAAATGGCAGCGTCGGTGGAACAGCGAGAGACTCATCACCTGCGGCTAAATTCAATCCACTCCCAGGATCCCTCTCCCAGTGAACCGAGCGCCGGGTGTCTCAAACCTGCAGGTTTTACTCACAGCTCAGCTCGATCCGGATGAAGTCTTTGATGCCCAAGTTTTCCAAGAAGACGCCGGAGGACGACGTGGTTTTGAAGAGGAAGGAGACGTCTGCGCTCAGCTCTCCGTGGAACGTGGGGAAGTGGAGGTAGGAGGTCTCCTTGTCAAAGAACGCGGCGTTCCAGAGGTTTCCTGTGATAAACGTTCAAAAATCATGAAGGTTCAGCATGGGGAATTATTTTTATTAAGTTGAGTAGCGCCACGGAGCAACAATGAACTTACGGTCTCCATGGCAATGAAGCGGTCCCACCCTGTAGGCGCTCTCTGACCCGGGCCTGTTGGAATCACCCAGCACCAGAGACCGGACCGGCAGCGTCTCCTTATGGGTCAGCAAGCCGGAGTCATTAGTCCTGAGAGGGGAAGGTGCAAGAGAAGAAGGTGAGGAGGAAGACGCAGTGAGGTTAGAATTTAAAAGAGAGAGAAGAGAATAGAAGAGAGAGAAAGACAGGAAGCTCTTTCACCATTCAGAGTGGTCGGCGTCACAGTTGCAGCGGTGCCTGGGGTCCACGCAGCTCTCCTGCAGGCCACACCCACACTGCTGGCTGCCCGGCCGCGCCCCGCCCCAGTGAGTCTGGATCTGCCCCGGGTCCGGACCACCGACCCACCAGCTGAGCAGAGAGCCCTCTGACACACACACACACACACAATGTCTTACTGCTGTCATTTGACATTTTATTTAGCAGGGAAATGGAAAAGGTGAATCTAAAAAGACCTTGTGCTGTCTTACCCAGCGTGTTGAGAAGGCGAGACTTCCTGCAGTAGTAGGCCACTTCCTGTTGGCAGTGTTCTGATTGGTCGATGGCGGCCGTCAGCTGCTCCTCCCCGGATGCGTACTCAAAGCGGGCAGAGCGCAGATTGTCTCCCGGCGACGGCTGGACTCTGGTCAGCTCCGTGTTATTATGTTGGATCATCATCCACGTCTTCTCCTCTGAGCGAGACGCAGACAGACAAATGTGTGGGTATGTTGCAGAGACTCAAGCGTGTTGATGTGTGTGTGGGACTGTGTGTGTGTGTGTGTTACCTGTCATGTTGCAGTATACAAGCTGCGGTCTGATGGCTCCGCTGCCATCCACATCAATGTAATAATGCCCTGATGTGTTTCCTTTGTGTTTGTAGGCCTCACAGGACTGCTCGTAAATCGCTGAGAGGAGAGTCACAACATCATCATCATCACCATCACCATCATCAACATAAAAAGCTCACAGTGTCGCTGAGCCCTAACTGATCAAACCAACGATGATATCAAAGCCTAGTTTGTCAAGCTTGGGGGTCAAAGGGCAGCATGTCGTCACCTCATCGTTTACAGGCAAACGCACACACACACACACACACACACACACACACACACACACACACACACACACACACACACACACACACACACACACACACACACACACACACACACACACACACACACACACACACACACACACACACACACGTACAGAGCATGTGGGGTCCTTACAGCTGTGACAGGTGGCTCCGCTGTAGCCGGTGCCGGAGCAGTTACAGTGGAAGGTGCTCCAGGACTGAGTGCAGCTGCTGCCGTGCTCACAGTGACTGGGAGAACACCTGAGGAAGACAGAGACGATGATGAGGAATTCATGTTTCTGAGTCATCCGTCCCGAGTGATTCTCCTCGAATACGTCTCAGAACTCCTGCAGCATCATCAGCAGGACAGAAACTCAGAGGAGAGAATGGTGAGCAGTATTGTTTTGGTTCTTTCTTTGGAATTTGTTCTCTTTGGAATTCTCAGGGCTCAGTCTGGACAACAAGTAGGGCTGTGAGTTTGCAGGGAGAGTGAGAAGACTGAAGGCATTCCAGCCATGAAGGGAGAACTTAACCTCGCATTTCTGAGCACAATCCTGCAGTGAGTGAGTTTAGAAATAGTTTTTTGGGATTTAGAATTTGTTTTCTCTCTCAGTAGGAGCTGAGGCAAGGAGAAAGATACCAAAACTTTCCAGCAATTCAAAACCCTCATCACCCTTTCATCCAAAAGAATGAGATTGTGACCAGGATGGATTTTTTCCGGGCTTCATATAGGGTGTCAGGAGGACTGGGAATGACTTGAGAACTCGGAGGAAAAGATGAAGACATAGCTAAAGAGAGACTTAGCTAGTTTTGCTTGACACGTTGCCTGTGCCACCTCGTTGAACGCTGTGTGTGAAGCCTCATCGCAGATTAACATAGACGGCAGCATCCTGAATATGTAAGCGGCGCGGGAGCGAACTCGTTCCCCTGCACGGTGACAAATTAGCCTTGTGTGACACAGCTACGTCAGCCTGGTGTCAGGACGGAGCAGGGGGGAGGAAGAGGAGGGAGAGGAGGAAGAGGGAAAAAGTTAGAGGAGACGAGGAGCGGTGAGATGAATGTGAGTGAAGTGAAGCCGTGCGATGGAGGGAGGGAGGTGGAGAAGCAGAGGAGAATGAAGTGTGAGAGAGAGAGAGAGGCAGAGGAAGGAGGGAGAGATGAAGGTGGGGTGGATGGAGCTCAGCTGTGACAGGGTAATATTTGTGTGGGAAAATGAGGTCAGAGTATTGTGGCTGCAGACAGAAGAGAGAGAGAGAGAGAGAGAGAGAGAGAGAGAGAGAGAGAGAGAGAGAGAGAGAGAGAGAGAGAGAGAGAGAGAGAGAGAGAGAGAGAGAGAGAGAGAGAGAGAGAGAGAGAGAGAGAGGAGAGAGAGAGAGAGAGAGAGAGAGAGAGAGAGAGAGAGAGAGAGAGAGAGAGAGAGAGAGAGAGAGAGAGAGAGAGAGAGAGAGAGAGATTCTGAGCAGCTATGCATTTTTAATCTCTCCGTCAGTGGGAGTATCTAAAACTCTTGGAAAGTGTCTTACTCAGCCAGTAAAGTTTGGTTTGAGCACCATTTTCTGTGCTCTCCCGTTATCTGAAGCTGAGTTTGGGGGCGGAGGCGGCGTCGTATTTATATCACATTTGTGTCAGCTTTCCCTTTAGTCACCGTCTGCAAGCTCCACCGGGTCTGCAAACGTTCTCATCTCACACAAAAAAGGAAAGGAGGAGGTTTTCTTCCCCCCCCCCACAGGCCGCAATTAAATTCCGCGACCACATGATCAATCAACCAGCAGTTATTTAAACAATATCCACGGTGTTGGTAGCGAGGTGAAGCGGTGCAAATCAATTTTTTAACTTGACATTTTATTGAAATAAAAGCAGCATGGTGGATAATATGTATGCCATTTACCAGCGGGCACTAATGATTTGGAAAAGGTCTTAAGTCGTGTTCTTGGAGCAGTGTGTGATTGCCGATACTGCACAAAACATTAAACTGACACAATGGAGGTTGACCTGACATTTGCCGCAGTGCAAAATGAGGAAAGTCACACATTAGAGGCCACAGTTCCCAGGTACAGGGACGGCTGGAATATTGATCGTGTCCGGCTGTAGCCCTCAGCACAGCCTTTCAGATTACATCACCTTATGAACGCTCGTGTTTTTTAATAACAGCAAAGCGTTGGGATTTTAGAGGGAATCCATTTTGAATTGTCTTCAGTTATTTGCGTTGAATTAGCATGCAAAGCTGCAACTTCCATCCAGCTGAACGCTCTCGCTGTGGGCTTCAAAAGTGCAGGAGCAAATTGCGGACAGATGCGCATATTAGTTATGAGCACAATCATAATGGATCAATAGCTTTTGCTTATGTCTTTTAAAAGTAATGATACGAAGAGAAGATGTCGACAGAAACCAGCAACAACGACTCAAACAGCAGAGACATTTCTTATTTGCATAGTTTAGACAAAACGCAAAAATGTTTCCAAAGGAGCAACATTGTCAAACTTTGAAGCAGACACACACACACAAAATAGAATTTCCCTCCAAATCCAATCGCACAGTGAGTCACAAAGTTAGGGCCGATATGTTGACACGTTAACACAGGCTAGGCAACAATCAGCAGAAAAGACAAAAATACTTCTGTCACTGTGGTTATTTCTCTGCTCAACAATAACTCTGGATTTTAAGGGAAATAACAATGTGGCTGTGTGTGTGTGTGTGTGTGTGTGTGTGTGTGTGTGTGTGTGTGTGTGTGTGTGTGTGCGTGCGTGTGCCTCGTGCTATGCTGCATTCTCTTTTTTTCCCCCATTTTACAGATTACCACCACTCCTCACAAATAAATTACATTGTCAAAAAAGTGAGAAAACAAAATCACATTTCAGCTGAAGGGATATAAAAACCTCTGCACCTCATATGAAGCTGGCTGACAAAACAATAATGGGATTGTTTTCCTATCAAGGAGACATTTTGGTGCGGATTAGTGTTGCAATGACATCACTGGCATCCACCCCTCTGCTCGACCTGATGGCACCTCGGTTTGTGATGACGCCGGGTGGCTTATTAAGGATTTTATATTTTTATCCTGGCACTCCCGGGGAAAATTTGGTGTAAATTTGAATTTACAAACAGAGCTCATCTGCAACTTGTGTGAAGTGTTAAAAGTGAAAGTTTTGGTTTGCTTGCTAATTAACTTGAATGGGAAAATGTTGTGGATGTGGGTGTGTGTCGGGGGACACACAGTTATTAAATGTATCACTTTGATTTTACAGTTAGACTCATGGTGAGATTTGGTGACAGGGTGACAGGATCAGTGTGAGAGCCCAGGAGAGCCACGTGTGCTTCTCACTCACATGTGTGAAAGTTCCAAAGGCAGAGACTCAATAAATTACTGTATGTCCTTGTCCATGAAACATTACAAGTGTGTGTGTGTGTGTGTGTGTGTGTGTGTGTGTGTGTGTGTGTGTGTGTGTGTGTGTGTGTGTGTGCTGCTCTCTCTCTCTCTCCTGATTGCAGGTTGAGGTTCACTTGGCTGCTGATCACCACCAGTTCCTCTTCAGCCAGCTTGTCTACTTCCCCGTATGCCTGTCGGTCAGTTCCTGTGTGTGTGTGTCTGTAGCAAATCCTTGGACCAAACTTCTGCCTCCCAATGTTCTGCTTTTGGGTTCAGCTTAGGCTCTCATCTCACTGAAACTATTAGTTTCCTGTTTTAATATAACAACTTTCCGTGACGAAAGGCGGAACATAATTTTCATTTCATGGATGACAAAAAACATGATTTTGTGGAAGAAAACAGATTTTGTCATTTCAAGGAGAAAATTTACCACCGCGGTTTCGTCCAGAAAATATATACACTTGCACTTTGTGATGGTATGAGATCAGAAACTATTATTAAAAATGACCAATAAAGCATTAAATGAATCTCCCCTGGATTGATATGAGCCTGATGGTGTGTTAAGGTCTGACCTGTCCATGATGCCACACATGTCAATCTGTAAGTGACTGTAGTTTCCCAGAAGTCTCTGCTGCACAGCCATCAAGTCAACCGCTCGCCCGTCCAGAGTCAGCAGACGCATGCAGCCCTGGAAAACGTTGTACGGGTTCCGGCACTCTTGGTTGATCACTTCGGCAGGACAACCTGGACAGGAGAGGAGAGGAAATGACATGAGTGTGCTGAGTTTAATTCAGAGAAGGTCATCAGTTATTACCAATAGTCGGAGCCTCTCTCTAAAGCCTTCTTAAAGAAACAGCTTCAACATTTAAAAACAGTTACGATGACACACACACACACACTTATTTGTAACCTTTCTTACCACCAAAGTAGAGGTGACTTCCTGTCGTAACAGGAAATGAAGGGCTGGCATGAACAGTGGATTCTTCATTTCCATCCACAGCGATGGTCAGACGCCCTCGCCTGTAGATCAGCTCCACAGCGTGCCACTGACCGTCATTCAGAGCTGAGCCTGACCACACACACACAAGTTTAAATTACAGCAGACACTTAACTAATCAGTTACAGAGGAGCGTTTGAGTTGTGACAGACCGGCGCTGAGCTCCAGTGGTGCCCTTCCAGGCTTCTGGATCTCTAGATGGAGCCTGGCTTTGCTCAGGTACAGCCAGGCCACGCCCCCTTGCTTGGGCAGGTCAAAGGTCAGCAGCAACCCGGCTTTATTCCACGTCCGAAACTGGAGCCCCACTGACATTCCCGTGGGAGACGGTTCTGTCACCCCTGGCATCCGGAGGAAGCTCTGGGTGCCGGCGAACGTCATGGCAACGAAGACGGGCTCGGCGCAGGAAAAGGTCACATTGCCCTGAGAGAGATCCAGAGGAGGGGATGAGGAGACAGAGATTATAATGGCTTAAGAGGGAAAACATGATACGACATGAATTTGAATTATTTTCCGAGGGTTAGTAGCGGGATCTCATCAGCAAGTCTCCTTAAAGAGCACAATAGCATTAGCATAACGATAACAGCCAAGGCTTAGCAGAGGCACACGCAGATCAAAACAGGAAAACGCCAATGTCACGAAACAGCTTCCTGAGGTCACCGCCGGGAGGTGAGAGTGAGCAGGAGGGGTCAGAGAGTGAGACAACAAACAGAGGACGAGCCTGGGGGGGTCAGCTGGTCATTTCTGGATGTAGGCTTGTAGTCTTGACGTGCGGTAACTGCAGTAAATCTGTTGCCGAGGTAGCGACGGTGATGTATTGGAGCTCATGTCGCCTGTTGGGAATAGCAGCTTTCTATTTTCAGTGGACTTTGCAGCACAGACACTTGACCAAATCTAAGAGCTCTTTGTGGGGCGTTTAAAGTGATTTACAGTAATGCAGAGCCAAGTCGATAGCACCTTAGAGACTCGGCGCTGTTTGTGCATTAGCCTCAGACAATCCAATAAGCACCCCACACACAAACACACACACAGAGAGAGAGAGAGAGACACTCACACAAATCTGCACATCTGAAGAATTTACAGTAAATAAAGGCTGTTTCATTGCAAAACAGAAAGAAGAAATTAAGAGAGTGCAAAATTGTAGCACTGGGACTACAACTACTTTTTACAATTTCATTTTACTACAATATTGAGATTTCAGCTTAGTGCATTTATACAATGATGACATTCATTAAGAAAACACTGTCCCACTGTCTCTCTAAACAGAAGAGCATTCAGAAAGCACAAACCTGTAACCTGTGCCTCCATAAACATGCTGCTGTATGGGAAAATGCATTTCTGTCCACTAGGTGCAGATAAATCCAAACTATTCATGCATTAATCCATCCATTGATTAGGTGGGGTATTCGGAATTCGGAAGAAATGAAAGAAGAAGTGCTTTTCAAGTGTGTGAACAATAATCCCTCACTCAACCGGTACCAAGCAGTGTAACTGTAGATGCGACACACAGAATCATCAATTAAACATGCAGGCAGAGACTAGAATCGTTTATTATTAGGATTCTGTTGTGACACTGGACAAATACTGCAAGGCACTTTGTACGGCATCCAGCAGATTACCTTCACAGTAACTCTCTGGTTTTTCTGCCTGGCGAGCTCGATCAGGTTCAGGCCGTTGTAAAGGAGGTTTTCCAAACATCCATGGAAGTTGGAGTCCACTGACCTCTGAGAGCCTGAGAGGCCGTGATCTGCTCCCACACTCATCTGCACCGGGAAAACAGCAGACATGCATCAATAAAAAGTATGTCGGATGTGTACCCGTGAGTGTATTTCTTCATCTTCACTCACTCACTCACTCACTCACACACACACACCTGCTCGTGATCCCAGTGGGCGAGTCTTTGGGGGATTTGGACCCACTGTGTGCTTCTGTCCACAGTGAGGTTGAGGTGAGTGATGTGACGCTCCACTGCCACGTGATGCCAGTGCTGGTCGTCCAACAGGCTGCCAAGGGACACCACGTGGTCGCCGTCGGGGGAGGAGCTCCTACCTGGAGCACACCAGGAACAGGAGGGGGAGGAAGGAGAGAGAGAGGCGAAGATGAGAGACAAAAAGCTGAAGGAGAACACTTAAGTGGCTTGTAGACATTAAATGAAATTTTTTATCGGTGCAATGAGGAAGATTGAATTCATTCATAAGTGTTGTTTCAGGGTAGAAAGTTGGCAGCAGCTTGGAATCCATTGTTTGAAAACGGCAGACAAATTCAATATTCACAGTTTCACCATTTTCTGTCAGGGAAATGAATGCACTAAAACAACAACAACAACAAAATAAGACAGAAAAGGCAAAAGTAAATGACAAACAAATGCGGCAGATTAATTAATCAATTTCTGCATTCCCTTAAGTGTTGGCAGAGAGCAGAGTTTGGAACTAAACGCACCAAGTCATTAAATATGAATTGCATGGTTTGAAGGGAGACAACTTTGCTGAGAGAAAGAGACAGAGAGACAGAGAGAGACTTTTTCTTTTTCATTCTATTCAGTTCTGTCTGCTGTCGATTTAATAAAGTTATAGTATAGAAGTTTTAACTGTAAAATCGTTTTCTGATTTTCACCACACTTTAGCTCAGATTTGTTGTGGTTTATTCAATTAAATCGATATTTTCGAACACAGTTGCTTGGAATTCTATGGTGTGCAGCTCAGCAACAAGATAAACGACGATGTCAGACATAAACAAATCACATCCACGCTACATCCATATGCAAAACAAATGTAAAGTGGATTTGTAAATAATGAATGAATGAATGAAGCTGGCAAAACTATGTCAACTGTCAATGTTGAGAGCCCCCAAACATAACAGGCATGGAGTGTTCAGTCTCATTAGTTTCACAGCCTTTCAGCCCTTTTTGATTTTCAGCGCCGCTGCTTTCATGAAAGGTTCACTCGTGTCTTTTAAACATTCCTCCTCTGTAAGTTCCTGTGCGATGTCATCCACGGCAGGCAATATGTGCCAATAATCTGCTGTCAGTGCTGCATTAAGGCTGCTTGGATCAGGCTCAAAATGTAATTTGGTGCGGGGGTATTGGCAGGTTGTACCAGACGACGACGGGCGGCTGTAATTGTTTCATTCCATTCCATCCAGTTTAAAATGAGAGGGACTGTGTTCGCTATCAGTCAACAGCAGCGTGACGCGGGAACGCTGAACCCGCTCCAGCTAGACACTTATTTCAAGTTTTTTCTCGACAAGCCTAAAACAAAGAGAACACATTATTTTACTGATATTCCTTCACTGTCTGAGCACGTTTCAATTTAGATGCAGAATAAAATGAAAAAGTCAAATCTCTGCTTTCTCGTACGTGTTTTATTGAATAGGGATTTAGAAATTTGCTGCTATATTACCATCTTTCAATTTTTAGTTATTTGAACATCACAGCAGGGAAATCCATACTTCTCAGCCTTGTCGGAGGTATACGCTCTCCTCACTGTGTGTGTGTGGCCGTGGGCTATAAAATAAAGCCCCTCTGCTTCTCTCTGACGTGTGCGTGTGTGTGTTTTCGTGGGTGAGGTTAAGCTGTTTATTTACCACCATATAAGACGGAACACAACCGTAAGCCCGTCCCATAAATCAGAGCGGCCGGAGTGGGATAACACGGTTAATCAATAGCAGAGTATTGATCATGACACGCAGCTTACCATTCATTCTGCCTGCTGTATCCTGACTGACTCATCTCATGCACCCACTGGACATTTTCTCTCATAACAATGACGTGACAGAAATGTTTGTAAGCGCCTCCTCGTGCTCATGTTGGTGCACCCACAGATTCTGTGAGCAATTATGGAGAGAATTTGAGCCTTTTTCCCCTTCAGGTTCAGGCAACCACAGGGGGAATAAAACCCAAATATTCAGGTTTCACACCGACACCAAAGCTGCATCAAATGAGCCGATAACAGAAATGTACTTTCTATCATCTGACACTTTTTAAAACCTGCTCCTGACAAAATCTCAGCCGGAGGAGACAGAAGGAAAGGCAGACACGGGGAAAGTGTATTAATCTTGGCAAAATAATCCATTGGTAGAAAAGAAGTGAGGTTAATTATGATCCAACGACGCCACAGAACTATAAAACTGACATTTTAATAAATGTAGAGCGGAGAGGAGACGAGATGTTTTTTTGGAAAGTGGATGCGTACATTTTAATAAGCTGGGGCATTTATTGGAACGCTCCGAGTGGCTCCAGGCAAACAGAGTGGAACTAAATGTGTTCCGTTAAGCTGCAGCCCAAGCCTGCTTAGTGTACACAGGGGAGCAAAAAGCTCATAATGGGATGTTACGGTGGGGACCCGACCCGCGCGCTAATGAATATCTAATGCAGGTAAAGGTGCGCCGCTGAATTTGTAATGAGAATCAGATTTTAGTCTCAGTCTGCCTTGATGCGACAGACAAAGTTACGGTGAGTGTCAAACATACGATAAGATGAATATACAGCATCAAAACAAATCCATACATTAACAACAATATAGCTTTTATTGTATATTATTGTTTTTTATACTCCCTAATCTACACACACCCACACATACTTTGGATCAAGCGGTCTTCCGTCCCAGCCTTTCCACTAATCAACAGTTATGAGAAACACCTGTGGATCCTTACACACACCTGCGGGTCGTTAGTAATCACACCCAGCCTACACATGCTGTCTTTGTCAGACCTTGGCTCAGCGTTTTTCACTTTGCTTCCTTTTGTGTTACGCTGGGAGATTTTGAGTTTAATAATTCTATTTGCTCAAACAGCACAGCCGTTTGGAGCTCCATTTGGCTAAGCAAGAAAATTGAATCGTTTATGACAATGAAAACATTTTTGCATCCCTCATTGTTCTGAAATCCTTTCACAAAGACGAGCCAGACCTTTAGGTGTGAGACTGCAGATGTGTGTGTGTGTGTGCGTGTGTGTGTGTGGGCACAAAGTACACAGCTTTGTTCTGATTCAGGGAATAATATGATACAATGTTTCACTTGGCCCATTTGTGTTGGCATGGTAACACTTAAGAGTGGACCAAAACATGAAGACAAATGCCACAAGCTTGCAAACTGTTTTGTGATTGATCAGAATTGTCAAGGAAGTTTGAATCTTTGGACCTTTTAGCTAGAAAAGTTTCCTTCTTTGCTGGGACAAGGTTGTGGTGTTCACACGTGCATAAACGATTGCATCTAGGGGAGGAAAGCTCCAGGTTTTGGAACAAATCCTCCAAACCAGCCAAGTCTGAATATCATTTGTAAGTTTTTGTCCTCATCAGAAATCCACTGTTTTCAAAAGGCATAACAGCATCTTGACTCTGAATGGAGGAGTTGTATAAAGGCTCTTAGCACCGAAGTCAGCGGTGTGCTGGGGGACGTTACAGTAGAGCATCTGTGAGAGAACAACATGTGCCACGCTTTGGCTTCAGGACTCAAATAAAAAAAAAAAAAAAGTCAGAAACTCTTCGTCCTGACAAAGCTGCGACTCTGACGTCTGTGCTGCAGCAGTGTGTCGCATGAAAGAAGACCGAGGCAGAGGACTACACACCATCCGCTTGTTGTTATGCTTCCACCACCCAATATAATATAGAACCGGGATAAATAATTCAGAAATATATTGGAAATGACCGAATAAAATGAAGTGATTTGACTTTGATAAAGCCATCATGCAACAAGCAAGTATGACGCCATTTAGATGTGATAAAATAGTTTCATTGTTAATTTAAATGAAAAGTAAAACTCCCTGACCTCTGGTGCTGATGAAACACTTTCAATTCTCTGCATTAACATAAAAATCAGTAGTGGTGGGCGCGCTGTTATCTTTCTCTTCTTGTGCCAATCTTATTAAACTGTTCAGGGGGAAGATCATTTTACAGCTTCGTAGCTTGGTGGTTGTTTGGGGAGACGAAAACCCATCTGACATTTACATAATATAAAATAGTTCTCTGCTACATTAAACATAAGCACAGCAGACAGGCAATTCTATGTTGGGGCCGCCTGCATTATACATTTACGCGCGCTGAATCACAAATGTATATATTTAAGTCACAGGACATGATGTTTTTCCAGCGCGGCATTGCGGCTGACAGCTCAAGGCGGATGTGCAAAATAGTGCAGTTTGTAGAGTCAAGAGAAGGAGAAGGAGGAGAGGAGGGGAGAGAAGAGGGTAAGTTAAGAGGAAGGACACCTGCAACAACGCAACATGTCATCATTCCAGCTCACTCTGTCAAGGTGGACAAATGAACCGTCGAACGCCACCGATGATTACATCTGATCACATTATTTCTGTTCCAGACGTTCTTAACCTGCATGCAGTTTGAATCCTTAAAGATGTGACAGCAGAAAGGACATGAACACCATCTGACCCCTTGGCACCGGGTCTGCATGTTCTGTCTTGAGTCTGTTAATGTATATGAGCTGAAACAGTGAGGTGATGCAGGGAGAAGGTCAGAGGAGGGAGGGAGGATGAAGGGAGGCAGAGGGAAGCTGCAGACAGAGGGAGGACAGGTGTGTGATTGAGGGACGTGTGCTTCAGGGAGGTGGGGGGTTGGGAGGGAGGTGTTACTCCTCGCTGACAGGAAAGGGTTTGGAATGGATGTGGGCAGGTAAAGAGTGAGAGGAAGAGATGGAGGGAAGAACAGACGGGGGGGATTTAGAGTGATTTATAATGGGAAGGGATAAACAGAGGAGGGGATAGAGACAGAGACGGGATGAAACGGGGGTTTAGAGAATCAGATGTTCATTCTTTATTTTTGAACGCTTCTCTCGCAAGATCGTCGTTCAAGGGTCGAGCTGCAAACTTCAAACAATCAACAATCCAAAGGCAGCATGAGCTTGCCTGTGCCCGTGTGACGATTTGACCTTCCTACCTTGTCGCAGGAGCAGGAGCAGCTTTCCTTTCTCTAACTCCAGGGTGAGGCTGTGCTTGCTCCATCCCTCTGCGTGTAGCAGTATCCCAGAATTCTTCAGGGTTTTAAATTTCAGAGAGATGCTTTCGCTGGTCGTCTGCCTTTTAACGCTCGGCCTGTAGACCAGGCTGCTGTGACCGTCAAAGCTCACCACACCAGAGTCTGAAACACAACACACACACACATATGCATGAATGTATGAATATATAATTTCCACATCAGTTTGAGAAATCAGGAGAATCCGTAAGGTATTTCGAAAAAGTTAATAAATCACTTCCCCACACCTTAAATGATAAACAAACACAAATGTTTTGATAAAGGTTCTGAATAGCACTCAGACTGAAAGGAAATGAATGTTGGCACAAGTAAAACCTGGACAGAAGATGAGTGAAAACTCAGAATTTAGGGTTTAAATCCCATCTGGTGTGAGACACCAACACATGGCACAAGCACACAAGCACACACACACACAAATTCCTTGTCTGGGTTATAATAATAATAATAATAATAATAGCGCAAGTTGATGACTTGCTTACATTGGCTCGCCCACATTTCATCAGTCTAAGCTGCTGTGACAGAATCAGCAATCAAAACAGCAGCTAATTATTCATGCTGCACAACGGGCTGTGTGGTGAAACTTACAGCGACGCGGTTATTTTAACTGTTGTGACGCCTGAAGGGAAAACTAATGTGAACTTTAAAAAGACGAGAAGATGAGACATGAAGAAGCTCAGCAGAGAGAGAACACACACACACACACACACACACACACACACACACACACACACACACACACACACACACACACACACACACACACACACACACACACACACACACACACACACACACACACACACACACAATTATTGGCTAAATCTAGCCCCCCTGTTTCTGTTAAAGAATTAAATAACTAAGTATTTTTTATAATAATATTTCTGTTCCGATTTTAAATTCAAATACACAAACATCCCATTATGCTTAATCCGCTAAAAAGTGACATATCAGCTTCTAATTTCAAATGTAGTAATTAAAATTTCACATGTATTTCTGCTTGATTTCACGTTCTTCCAGCTTTTCGCTCGATTTGTATCCATCCTCTTTATTCCATCCAGATAAATCATCCATGTTGCATGCAACTTGTAATTTGCATTTTATCTCATTCCCCCTCGCAGGAAAGTAAGACAGTGTCATGCAATATGTTATAATTCATTACACGTGAAAATATAAGCACCACTCTGGGACTCTGTATTTCTGGCTGGAAGCTCTCACATCACTCTCGGGACAATAATCATACAGTAATGTTGCCCGTCGTGCTGGTTTAAGTGCTACTTTGCTGATTCCACACATCTCCCACCTGCAGTGTCACCAGTGAACCATCAAACTGGGGAACGTCAGCTGAGATTCATCAATTATAGAACGGAGCACATTCGGGCCTTCACTCCTGACGCTGATGTTCCGAATGATACAAGCCGTTGAAATCAGACGGCAATGCCAGCAATTTTTAACACACAGTTCCTCCTGCCAAGAGAAATCCTTACGGGTGGAGTAAGACTGTCGTAGATCTGCAGCAGACACGACCCAGAAACCTCAGTTAATACGGAAAGCCGTGTCATTTCTCTTAGACGTCACTTTTTCTTGTTTCCCTTGCTGAGAAGTGTCTGCAGGACTTTTTCCTGAGATATTTCTGTAAATCTGTAGCTTCCTTGCATTCCTATTACTTGTTCTTACTGCTACTTTTGCACCTCTTTGGCTGTTAGCTATATATCTCAAAATATTATAAATAGATAAGCGTGATGCTCTGTGGAAAGCTTGACTTAATTCACTCGAAGCGGAAAAATGAATACCAAATTGTGGTTTAAAATGCATACACGATGTCTCGTCACACCTTTCCGGTCAGCAATGCGTGATGATAAGATTCATTTAATTACGACACATCTTCATTATCTGGTGGCTATTACTACACGACTCATTATAAGAGGTGGCCATGAGTCATTTGTGTTAACAGAGGACGTTGCCTCTCCTCCTCCACATACAGTGTTAGTGAACCATGGAGCAGGAGAGTACATGGTGTCTGTAAACACCCTACTGAGCACCATCTTTATCATCATTATAAAGAGTCAAACATAGACACACACTTACTGTAGGGACATCCATAGGTCTCCAGCCTGAGTCCAATCCGTCCGTTGGGATTCCAGTCGAGGGGGATCAGACGGACGTAGCGAGCGATCACCGGCTGCTGTAGCTTGTGCTGGACCACACTGTCTGCATTAGTGTTACCTGGAAAGGCCTGGAGAGGAGACAGACACAGTATCCATCCCTTCATCCTTCATCTGCATCATCTGATTTTCCTCAAAATCACTGCTGAATAAGTGAAGGACTCTTTTATCGTTTCATTAAAACTGAACTGCATCCCCAAAGGCGTCTGTGGAAGCTGACACGGTTGATTTATTTCTTAATGAAGAGAATTTTGTGGAGACACAGCCATGTTCCTGGTGAACGGCTCCTCAATCAGCCCGAAAATTAGATTTTGGAAACGAGTTCTACATCGTATATGTGACACCATGCTTTGGTAAACTTTCGGCTCGTAGAGGATCGGATTGTGTGTGTGTGTGTGTGTGTGTGTGTGTGTGTGTGTGTGTGTGTGTGTGTGTGTGTGTGTGTGTGTGTGTGTGTGTGTGTGTGTGTGTGTGTGTGTGTGTGTGTGTGTGTGTAAATCACTATATTGGCAGTGGTTGTGTACAGGAGTGCTATGCTCCACACGTTGCTGTCTCCTACTGAGAGTAGCACTTAATTTACTTTATCAGTGTTTGAAAAATGAGGCAGGTCAAGGGAGTAAAGCTTACAACCGCAGGCTCTGATTGGAGGACTGAGGGAGATCCTGGGAGGAGGGGTTTCCCACAGAAAAGTGTGGCAACGCGCCATCGTGGATGTCACAGCAAGACAGAAGAGCCGGAACCACAGGAAGAATCTCAGTAATGCAATCAAAACTTGGCATGGAGCATTGCCCATTTATAGAGATGATAAATCATGTGATGTTTTATAAAGTGGAAGTGAACCCATAGAAATGTACTAATGTAGCTTCAAGGCTACGAGAGGACTTTCCATAACGGGTGTGAAGTGGAGAGAGATAGAGAGAGAGAAAAAGAAGGAAAGGACAAAGTGAAAAGAGGATGGGGACGAGGAGAAAACGAGTTACTGTATTGAGCGCCTCACATTCTGGCCAGCAAGAAGATATCCTGAGGGAATCGGAACGGATGAAGCAACTCAACAGTCCGATCTCTTCCCCAGAAGCCACAATAAAGCGGGCTGACTAATATAAAAAGCTTTAGAAAGACACGCTGCGGATTTATCACAATTTATGCCGAGTGTGAAATCAACAAGCCTCTAAGCCCTGAGCCGCCGCCCCCCCCAGGGAGTTTTAGACTGACACTCCCTCTCATCTGAAATATTTCCTCTCATCAACTCTCCACATTGCCAGAGTAGGGAGAGTTTCCTGGCACTTTCTGGAACCGCACTGCTTGAGCCGTATCCATGCCCACATCATGATTCTATTCTATGTGAAATAACGTATTGGCCAGCGCAAAGCCTCTCTTCCAGTATGGTGCCAAGGTCTTGTTTCCTGGATGGTGCCTGTGCTGTGATCAGAGAGCAGCCTGCTTATTATATTATTGTTTATAACATCACTGCTGCGTGGGCTGTGAATGAACACATCTGTGTGTGTGAGGGACTAAAGCATTGTGATACAGATCCTGTTTAAATGCATGATGCACATCACACTGTACTCACCCCTATGCTGTCTTCCTGTCTGTACTGTTTCCAGTTGTGGCCCGTGTCACTGAACATCAACAAGTAAGCCGTCAGCCAATCAGAGCTGCCGTAACGGCCCTGCGTGGCCACAGCTGTGATTTGGGTCCGCCCACCCAGATCGACCTCCAGCCACTGATATCTGTCCGAACTCAGCGGAGACCAACCACCAGCTCCTGGACACAGAGAGAAAAGGCAGAGAGACAAAGAGATCTGATAGATTAGAGGAGATATTAACTTTCAGAACAAAATGTAAAAGTAGAACTAGGAAGGAAAATGGCCTCAACCATGATTTATTCTTAATGTTCTTCATTAGACGCAACGTTTCCAAAGTTAAAGGCCAGGAGCAAAAACATTGTATCAACTTCTGTCTTTGATCATTCAGTTGGAACATTTAAGAGTTTAATCTGTAGCTTTAGGACTGTTTGCTGTGTGCTTAACAGAAGCTTCAGGCAGGACCTTCATGATGAATGCCACACTCCTTATGCTATATTAAAAATGGACACTGCAGGAGAGATTCTGAGTGTCGTCCTCCAAACACGGCAGGTGATGAAAAATATGCGACCACATGACGAACACCTGGTAAATAATGAAAAGGTCAATGTGTGTGCATTGGTGTGTCCTTGAGTGTAAGCTGCGTAAAACCACATTACCATATGGCCTGATTCTCACACACACACACACACACACACACACACACACACACACACACACACACACACACACACACACACACACACACACACACACACACACACACACACACACACACACACACACACCCTCTTACCCTCATCTCTCTAAAATTACTGTACATTATCCCACTTAGGTTCTTATCTCATATATACATACATGATGTGTGTGTATGGCATGTATTATAGGGCTAGATAGATAGATAGATAGATAGATAAAAAGGAAATAGCTGTGCGTTTCTCTTAAACGGGGCCGTGGAGCCTCTGCTGCTCATTTTGCTGGTAAATTGCCTCTGACTGAAGCTGCTCCTCTGAGAGCGTCAGCAGCAGCTGGAGGAGACTCGAATGAGCAGGAGACGCCAATTTATCCACTGATTTACTGTGGACGGCTGAGATTGCACAACTGAAGCCGTTTTAATTTCACGTGAATGAAGCGGTTTGTTTTGGTCTATTGCAAGTGTGTGGCAGTGTTTTGAAAATAAAAACTAGTTTGTGTCTCAGGGTTTTGTTTATTTAGTTTATAAAGTCACATCATTGTAAAGAAGTGGAAGCATTGGAATGGATAGAATGTTTTTGTAACATTGAGGCAGCTTTGTACTCTACTATCTACATCAAAGTCAAGTATTTTGTTTTTTAGAGTAAAACTATTTATCTACATCTCCCATCTTTCCAACCTGCTGCATCCACACACATCTAATCCTCCTAATTTATGACATACGCTCGCTGCACAGCCTCCTGAGTGAGCAGGAGCAGGGAGGTGTTGATGAGGAGTCATCAGGTGTGACACAACAGGATAACGAAGCAACGAGCCGCACCTGGACCCAATTAGCACTCCACGCCTGTTACCTACACACCAGACACACCTGCAACCTCCAGCTGGGTTAAGTGCTGCCTGCATATCATTCCCTCATTTTCACTCTTAAAGCCCCAAAACTTTTCCTGGCTGCTTTAAACGCCTCACCTGACCTCACTGCACCTGTTTCTGCTTTTATCGTCTTATTTTGTACATTACAATTGAACAAAATGTGCTTTTGACCGCGCTTCATTAATGTTACTCATTAAGTTAAGTCCCCTGCAACCTAGGTGAAAGTGTTAAAGAAGCATCTAATGAAACCAGCTAATTATCTCTAAGGCAGAGAGCTGATAGGACATTTGTAAAGTATTTGTGAGATGTTAATGAAAAATCATTGACAAGGCCAATGAAAGCCAATAGGGCAACACCAGAACCAATATGTGACCAGAAGGGATTAAGATGATTTCAGATCAGCTGAAAGGATATTCATCACTCAGCAGAGATTGTTGTGTTTGCACTGTTGCTATTCCTACATTCTATTTCATCTAACGTAGCCTTTCATGCAAATGAACCACAAAAATATCTCCGGCTTCTATCCTGTCATATTATTTTCTCGGATTCAACTTTGTAAACCAAATTACATATGTTTAGTCCCTAAAATGCATCAGATTCTCCTTTGCCCGGATCAGACTCTGATCAGCAAGCAGAGAAAGCAGGATGGCTCTGCTGCAGGGAAACACAAGGGCTGTGTTTGCTTACAGCTTTTCGCCATGAAACACACCGAGGAAACCAAGACCTTCAGGCTGTGCTTCTTGTACTCCCCCAGATGGTGAGAATCTGTCAGAGTTTGTGTCAAAGACAAAGACAACACAGCACTTTCATGTGATTTTCGTCTCTGGTTCGAGTACAAAAACAGCCAACCCTGCGTCTCAGAACATTCTACAAAGAAAGTCTGGAATTTGTTTAAATGTTAGACCGCTGATCCACTCAGATGTATTCCTCTGGCGACAGAAGGTGACCTTTCGCAATGTCTGTGATGCGACACAGTCATATACCTGCAATACATGTCAACAGAACAAATAGGAATAACTGTTGTTTATCTGTCATCTCTGTGGTGTCACTTTGAGTGAATCTTTGATGTGTTCTGTGTGCCTTGCAGGGGAGTCGGGGCTGAACAGAAACTGAAGAGAGCTTTACTTCTGCAGGTCATCAACAGAAACGAGTAAAGAAAGATGGAGAGCGTAGCAATAATTTATTGATGTCAAAGAGTAAATTTTTAAACGTGGGACTAGGGGGAGGTGAAAGAAGCTTTAAGGCGTTCCTGTTTCTCATGAGCAATAGCATCCTGTCCATATCAGCATTTTAGCATTCTGAGAAGCTGCCTGGTTTGTTTTTTTCCCAGCAGGCTGTCATCGAGTTGTTTGTCCAATGTGGAAGAAAAAAGCTTTAAAAAACCAATCTAGTAGGCTACAAAGTGGTTCTACGCTCAGATTCCCTGCTTTTACTTTTACTTTCTTTGATGTTGCAAAAGAGTTAGAGGGTTTTGTGGACGCTTGTTGTTTGAACTGCAATAGTTTGAAAATTCCCAAGCTAATTAAGTCTTTAATTTTTGTTTATGTACTCCAACCATGCAGACGAGAACACCTCTCCATCTGCAGCCACCATATATCTAATGGAAATCATCTGCATTGACAACAGGACAGCTGTGACCTGACAGGCTCACAGTAAATTTGCTGGGCTGCTGTTTATGATGCCACACATAATGATTAACAACACTAAAAAGACACTAGAATATAGCACTCAGAGCCAGGGGCAGGCGTTGTGCTGTGACTCACCTTCTCTCCTGTTCAGCTTAGCGAAGCCTGGCCCGTGGCTGCTGGACAGGTGGGAGGCGCTTCTGAAGGACGACGGCTGTAGGTTGGACACCAGCGGGCCATCACACGCCTCTGTAAGTCACAGAACCATCAGAAACTCAGTGTTAACGGGGACAAACTAATACAGGAAACACTGAACTACGGATGGAACACAAACACAAGCTAACTGACTGAACAACAAGGAGCACAAAGGAACACAGAACAGGTGAGGAAAATCACAAAGGTGGAAACAATCAGCTAACAAAACAGGAAACACGAGGGCAGGAAGTAAAGCAGGAGAAAATGTAACGGGAGATGATTACAAAATAAAACAGGAAATGAACACAACTGACAATTAGAGGATCATGGAGGGGAACTAGTACGTCATATCTCCATTAACATTAACCAGATAATACAGAATAGCATGTTAATTGTAGGAGTTCACAAAATGGTGCTTTCCTGCCACAATAGTGAGAATATCTTTTTTAATGATACTGCGGATTATGTGAATGTTAGCAGTGGATCTTACTCCCTGATATCAAGCTTGACTCTTGTGTTCTTTTCAGTGTAATGAGAGCTGTATGGATAAATAATGCATGGTGTCCAAAACAGCCAAGCAGCGATTCATTAATTAGACAAACTGGGCGTTGGGGGTGTGGATCTCTGATGTATAATGAGACTTTTCATAGAACCTGAAGGTTAAAGATACAATGCTGATGCTGGATGTCATAAACACAAAAACTATTTCCATTTTTATCTTATGTAATTGGATTCCACGGACCAATTATGGCAACAAAAATGCAGTTTTAGAGATTTTCGAACAACTTTTATGGTCAGCTCAAAATTGCGAAACACACAGAAGTGAGTTTAGGTAAATCTGTATGTTTTGTTGATGTAAACATGTGTAGTATGTTGTCCAGCAGGTTGCAAGCATTCATCATCATCGTTCATCCGGCAGACTAATATTTCACGTGGAGTCCATTTCATAACCACTTTACTGTATTGCTGAGGGGCCCACAGAGTCAATGATTACATCACAGGTCTTGACAGCTGAGGGGCATCATCCCCCACTTCCTATAAACAACAGCAATCAGAACATTTACAGGTTCAGAGCTCTTCAACGAAGGCTGAACATTCATAGATCAGCGCGTCTGTCACTGTGATGTAATTGCTCAGCCGTGCATCAGTGAGCACAGTAATCGCACCGAGGCTGCCTGTCTGTGCCCTGAAACGCCAACTGTGTTCTTCAAATCTTCAAGACTTCAATGTACCCCTCCCATTATACATGCAACAGCCTTTGCACGTTTGTTTCCACGTGTTCACCATGTGTCTGAAGTGTCCTGCTGTTGTTGCAATCATTAAACTACCTTTATTTGCATTTTAATTTCAAGTGACTTGCTTGCTTCGTCATTTTCTCAGAGGCAGATAATGGAGCATTTTCAGATGCTGCATGCAGTTGTCTTCGCAGCAATAATCGTAATAATTCATACAAACTTAGAAACAGGATCTTTAATTGCGACCATGAAAGCTGTGTAAGCAGTGTCACAGACAGAAAAACAACAGGTGATATAATAAAGCGCCCAGTCTGTCCTCCCACTCATCAAAACCTTATTGTGCTCAGAAGAATACAGGTGCCTCATAGCCTGTGTTAGGCTGGGTACACTCCATTTCTTCAGATTATTTGGGAAAAGAAAACGGGAAATCAAAATGCAGAAATGACGACATAATATACGAACAGACAGATATAAAATATGCAATACTGTGCCAGATAAATGAGATAAAAGCCAGTAGGTACAAACAAGAGATGACAACAAAAGACACACAAAGAAGAACCTGGTGAAATGTGTGTTTGCGTCATAGAAAGTGAAGAGCAGAAACGGTTCTGTCCTCATTTCGTAGGAGGAGGAATAGACTGTGTGGGGAACAACTCTAACTCCGCCACCATAATTCATGTTGGAAAGTTGCGGTCAGGGGCAACAGAGTTCTCTCCAGAGGAAGCCGGTCTTGTGTTAAGTGACGAATGCACTCAGTGTTGCAGCCACACACTGTATAAATTAAGAAAAGGGCAGGGAAGAGCACATCTTCTCCGTCTGGGCTTTGTGCTGTAAATAAAGCAGACGTGGCAGCCTGTTAGAAGCACTGTGTACGTTCCCTCTGTTCGTTAGCTGCTCTTAATGTACTTCTGCTCATCCACTTTGAATGCAAGAAGCTTTCAGCCATTTACTTTGGATTAGACTCAAGGCCGCTTTAGAAAACTGCTCCCATCATTTTCAAAATCGCTGTAGTGAATTCCACAAAGAGTCGCATCTCTGTGTGTAATGTGAGCCCTTTTACTCATTAACGTGCCCGGTTAAACTTTCATTGTAGAGGAATGAAACTGCAATGGCGCAAAGAGAAACCGTGCCCGCCTGCCTTGACCCGCATGGTAGCCTGATACCGTCCGTGTCTCTCTTGAGCCAAGGCAATTGCGATGTGATTGTGAAAATGAGCGTACACATGCGCCGACCTTGCCTGGGTGATGAAACGCATTACAAACAGCTCAAATGCTGCTGTAGGGGGCAATAGGGGGCAAGAGGAGGAGGAAGAGTCGGCATGATTTATACAGATTTAGAGGCAAGGCGATGGACCAGATTAATGCTAATGGCCGCCAGCATCATGAACTGTAGAATTCATTGAAACACAAACAGATTCCACCAGGCAATCAATTGATATAATTTATTCAGATTAGTTATATAACTCCACAATTGAAATGCAACTATTGATTTTAGAGATGATAATAATCAGAAGAAGAATTTGGTAGTCATAACAGCAAAGGCACGGACTAACAAGCAAACGCAGCAAAACGAACACGAATAAAACAACAAATCAAAGAATCAAACAAAGAATAAAAACTATTTCCTTCATTTGTTTGTGTGCTAATGGACACGAGCCGGTTGATGGCGGCTCTCCAGTTGTCATTAAATCCGAAACATTAAAGAAGTGTATTCGCTAAAATGATTCCATTTTCTTAGTAATGCGTTCAAAATAGCTGGTAGCTCCAAGCCAACGATGTAAACAAGCACTTTTAGTATCATGACAGCATTGGTTTTTATCACAGCAGGTGGTTTGTTCTCATTCTGGAGTGAAGCTCTACAAATGTCTATTAGTGCAGCAGTAACATTTTAACTGCTGTTTTTATCTGAAATCGAATTATAGAGTATTAATAGTATACAACAAAGAAGAGAGCATGAAGCATTTGTGGAGATCATTTATGTAATCTGCAACTGTACAAAGACTTTAATTTGAAAGTATAAATAATAGCTACTAAACCAAAGATAATGAGAAGTGCCACACACACACATTATAAAGGCTGTGAAGTTTCATTTGTATCTTTAATCTTTATTGAATATAGCCCATCTTGCCTGGTGTGCTCACTTTCCTACATGGGCTGTAAGTTTCTCACATTCCATTCACGCCATTCATACACACTCACAAGCTCTCTCTCACACACACACACAGGGCTTTTCATGGGTGCTTGGTAATGAGCTGTTACTTAGATGTTTCCTTTGGTTCAAATGTGTCAATCTTTGAACCTTTTCTTAAGGATCTCCTTGTTTCCTCTGAAGGTGACGTCCTGAGAGCTGATCAAAACAAACCAAAGTGACGGGGGGAGAAGCGTTCCTGCTCTTACAGGTGCTCTCGGGTGAGTCCTTGTTTCTCTGCGGTGTCTCACACCCCATTAACCACGTCATTAACCGGCTCCTCAGACATTGCCGTGTGTGTCTCATTGCAAACTTTCTGCTTCGCCTCAGCTTTGTCCTGCAGTGTTCAATGTCAGCTCCACTCCTTAATGCCACTGCTGTTTTTTCTCACTCACATTTACCACGACACCGCAGCTGATCTAATTATCCCTCGTGGCAGAAACTGGGCTTGGGCGTAAAAGGTAACAGATGGCAATTTACAGTCTTAAGGAACATCCAGACAGCTCCAGTATGTAGATGTTCAGTTAAATTATGCCCAGGACTCTCTGGAGCAGGATGGAGCATAATGTAGAATATCAGAGTATGAGCCGAGCAAAACATTGGATTCAATATTCTAAAGAATGGATTTGAGGGAATGCATACTGTATGAAGCATCAGATACATATTCAAACTGCGGTTACAGGTTGCCAAGTTGCATTTTAAATCGTACAGTATATGAGGACAACAGGTCAATAGTATGCGTTAAGATGCTGTGAATGAGCAGATCCAATGAATTTCTAAATCTTTGACTTAATCGCAGTATAGACAAAATTGGAACATACTGCCAGTAAGCATCCAGTGTGTGAGTGCAAACCGAACATACACGCATCTACAGTACAACCCAGTGCTGCATCTGCAAAGTGACAGAACGCAGTGACCTCAGCACGGCCGGACAGATTCTTGGTGTGGCAACAAGTCATCTAAAACTAATGACAGGGCAATTTGATGTATGGGTGTGTGTTCAGGGACCAGTGGGACGAGGCCTTGAGCAAATATCAACGCGTCACAAACTCTGATAGATGGACTTCAGGCCTCTGTCAGTTTTATCACTTAACCACTTGTCTCCGGGTTAATAAATCCAGATTTATGACTGACGGCTCCAGGTTTGTACCGACAGGCGCCGCCACCGCTACGTCGCCCAGACTTCATCAGATCATATTCATGGCTCGCTTCCACTGACACACATTTTCATAAATGACACTAAAGAAGAAATATGGGAGGGAGTTCCTCCTTTTGCTTTCGTTTGGCTTTCTCCTCAAACTGCAACGACTCATCAATCATAAAGGACAATGGGTTTTGCAGGGAAATCCACATTATATTCACAAGAATTGGATATATTCAAAGGGAGAAATGGAGCTGTGTGGAAGCTTCAGGTTCATCGGTAAACAGAATGTGGAAGATTCTCAAAGCTTTTAAAGGACAGACATAGAGATAATATAGCTGGTTAAGAAAATTGCCCAAAACAATGAACATATTTTAAGGCAGCAGAGCACTTTATAAAATCAATTCTGGTACCAAAAATAAAAATGAAAAAAGATTTAAAAGAGCAGGCAGGGAACAGAAACCTCTGAAAGGAAGAAAATGAGATTCCGTCTCTACCCAACACGAGGTTAAAGTTGCAGAATTTTTCCTTTAATTATCACATTTCCAATAATCAAACTCTCCTCCATCTGAAATGAGCATTTGTCAGCAAGATTGCCTGTTTAAAGGAAC
Source organism: Genypterus blacodes (assembly GCF_046128005.1). Classification (NCBI taxonomy): domain Eukaryota; kingdom Metazoa; phylum Chordata; class Actinopteri; order Ophidiiformes; family Ophidiidae; genus Genypterus; species Genypterus blacodes. Next base: position 2,730,249 of record NW_027466909.1, on the reverse strand, counting down.
GATGATGAAAGAAAACCAATAATGTGACTAAGGTGAATAATGTGTAAATGGGTCTCTGCACATACGATCAGAGAGTCAGGGACACTCAGGGACACTCGAGTGTGTCAATAAATTAACCCGGGGCCTCTGACAGACTGACCCCACTCACTTCATCCCACACGGATCCTGTTTGGGAACATGTGGTTACAGGAAAGGGAACGTCAGATATAAAGGGCAGTAGATTCCATTCTTCATTCACTCCCAATGGTCTCTGTTCAATGATCTTCCTTGATGCGAGGAAGACTCTGCCTCATTCTACTTCCATGTTTTACTTTGTCTAACTTTGTCCTCCACAGTTTCAGTGGGTTAGTTGAGAGACCATGATTCGCCCCTTTATAGTACCTTCAGTAGTATATTGCTTATTTCTCACTCTTACACGGCAGTTTTAATGCTCGGCTAGTCTTCACTTTACGGTGCGCTCGGTTTGGCCCACGTACAGTAAAGTCTCCTGGGCACAGGGATGCGTCGAACTATTTGTTGCTGAAAAAGAGAAAATTAATGTTCTTGGGGAAAATAAAGTTAAAAAAGACCCCTAAGTACCATTTAGCCTCTTGCTGAATAATCAAATACATGGAAATCTACTGCTTAGCATCCATCATCAGCCAACAATTCCCATTTCTAAACAGCACTGGGACAAAACCAGCTGACTCTCTACCGATCTCTCTCTCTCTCTCTCTCTCTCTCTCTCTCTCTCTCTCTCTCTCTCTCTCTCTCTCTCTCTCGTTCTCTTTCTGTTGCAGCAGCTGATGTAGGTTTAACCACGACCGGTGAGAGAGAGATAGAGGGCGAGGAGGAACATATGCACAGACTGAGGCACATATGCTCAGGCACACATGCCCCCCCCCACCCCTACACACACACACACACACACACACAAACACACATAACAGCTAAGGGACTTTTGTTAAACTCTACATTGCTTATTATTTCTAAAGCAGCTGCAGAAATGTAAGCTTCTTGTTTCCATCTTCTCGTATTCTCCCCTGGTTTGCCACTCAAAGCCTCATCCCTTCCCGCTGGGACCTGTTGACTTCTTAATGATTTTTCCACCTTTTTTTGTTGTTTCTGTTTATCCATCCGCCTGAATTCCTCCTCTCGTATTCTCCTTCTCCTGCCAGCTTTCCCACCTGATCCTGCCCAAACTTGTCCGCTGGCTTCTGTCTCGCTGCTCGGCTTCTAGCTTCTGGCTTCTTCCTAACCCACAGCGTCCATCCAGTTTCTTGTTTGTTGGTTTGTTCTCGTCCAGTTTCTTGTTTGTTGGCTGATCAACCTGCGTCTTGTTTGCGGCCCAACTCTCCTCCTCCTCCTCCTCCTCTACCTTTCCAAGCTTTATTCTTGGGTTTCCATCAGAGGTTCTATTCCCTGGTCCATCCCTTTCCCATCTTCTCATCGCCTTCTTGAGCCATCACTACCGTAGGCTACATGAGCAGGGATGAAAGAAATGTTCCTTGCACTTACAGTTTCTACTACAAGCCGACACTCGACCCTTAAAGCTTAAGGACATTCCCCTCCGCATCTGAGAATCCCCTTAGATTCTGACCCTGGCACCGCTCCAGGATCTGCATTAAGTGCAGGGGCGGCATCGTTTCCTGAGGCTGAATGACTTTGACTGAGTGCCGATCATTTAACATCAGCTGGTGCATTCAGTTTTCAGCTGGACTCAAAGCTTGTAGGCTCCATAAACGACTCCCATTACATAATTGCCCATTAACTAACTCATTAATATTTGCATCCACTCTGCAGGGCATTTAACTGTGGCTGTTACCTGGAGCAACCATAAAAGAGTGACATCACTGGCTATTGTGGGGATCAAACCTGTGGACATCATGTCACAGAACACACACTCTCTCTCTCTCTCTCTCTCTCTCTCTCTCTCTCTCTCTCTCTCTCTCTCTCTCTCTCTCTCTCTCTCTCTCTCTCTCTCTCCACCTACTCTGCCCACCCAGGCTGGAGTTCTGCTCAGTGTTTCACCTCCTTTGTTCACTCTGACAGATCGCTCTGGTCAGACCTTGCCTCTGGCACTGGCACAGCACTCACACAAATTCACATGAAATGCAGAAGGAGGGCATGAGAGATTACTAAGTGGCTAATGTGCTGCATGTAGGGTCTCTGTGGGGGCAAAAATGGGTTTCAGACTCCACGTATTGATTTGGTAGCCAGATGCATTTTCTTTCTCTCTTTTTTGGGCTGTGCTTCTCAATTGGCACTCCGCCGAGACCAAACCTCCCTTTGCCTTCTGAGCAATTCAATCTCAGCTGTAGTCTGTAAAGAGGAATATAAACGTAAAATCCAGAATATAAACAAAAACAATGCAAAATACAAAAAACCGAGGCGGCAATATCCATCAATTCACCTCCTTCTCCCTTCTCCGCTGAGCCTGAACGCCTCTGTGTCATTTTATTTTCTCAAATACTTTCGAAAAATCTTGTTTATTGAGGCATGTCGACTCAGAACACAATTTAACACAGCAATCGCCTCACAATAAATAAACATTTCCCCGCTGACATCCTCTTTATAAAGCTGTGTCTGCAGTATTGTCAGCTCTATATTGTACGGGGAGGAAACATTGTTTGCCATTCTTTTGTCTGCCACTTGCAAACAGCTTCTACAGAAAACAATTATCCATTTGTTGACATTTCCATAACACAATGTAGGAGTGGGACCCCGTGTGGAATTTGAACAATGACTAAACTCACATGAAGCAGCTGTTATTGGAGAAGTGGTTTACACTTGGAAGTTTTGCAATTGCTACTATTCATGATATTTCACTTAAAGCTGCTTTTGCACGCTCACCCGCAATGCTAAGCCAATGTTTCAACAGGGGGAAAAAAGAATAAAATAATTGTAACAGGAAACGCGAGAGGGATAAAAGAAGCCAATGAAATATTTAATCATTAAATTATACAGGGAATAAAATCAAGATGAGGCCGAATGATACAAATCATAAATCTGGGATAAGTGGAACTCAAGGAGGAGGTTTGTTGTTAGACTATAACAGCAGCTATAACTCCTATAATACCCTCACCTATAACTCATATCTGCACATAACAGCCACATCAACCACTGAGGAGGAATAAACTCACCCACAAACACACACTTTCACATTCACACAACTCCACAAGTCAACAGCAAACTACTGCACTGAGCAACAAGGAGAGAAAGGAGTGACAGGATATTCACACAGATATCAAAATTTCCCACATCCTCATAAGTTCTTCCTCATCATTTGCACCACCTGTCTCACTCTTGCTCACCTTCTCCAGTTGCCCCGCACAGGCTGAAGAGTAGAAGGACAACCTGTGCAATAATTCCCCCGACTTTCTCACTCCAGAAATCCATGACGGCGCAAAGGATGCAGCAGCTGATCCCGCGCCGTGAAGGAGCGAGCACAGTCCGTCTCTCCTCTCCTTTTCAGTCCACTTCACTCCACTCCCTCCTCCTCCTCCTCCTCCTTCTTCTCCTTCTCACTTAACTCCGGATCCCTTATGAATTTTTCACTTCTCAGCTCTGCGTCTGCACAGCGCCCGCCTGTGTCGTACCACACTGGCAGAGAGGCAAGGGGATGCTCTCTGTTTGACTGCACTCTGCAGAGTGAGCAGAACGGAGAGAGAGAGAGAGAGAGAGAGAGAGAGAGAGAGAGAGAGAGAGGGAGGGAGGGCATGGGGGGCTTTCAGCACTATCACAGCTTCAGTGAAAGGTTCATTAGTCATTAAAAAGGTTAGAAGACCCTCTGCTCTGCTGTAACCCCTCAGCTTCAGAGCCCCCCTGGCTGCGGGTGACACTGCTCCCTCCGCTCCAACAATGTGAGAAAGAGTCGTCCTAAGTCCCATCAGGATCCGGGCCACTGCTCACCATCTGTTTGTCATCGTGTAATGCACCGGTTCAAGGTTCAGTGGGCACCGTGGAATCCCCGGCACAGCGAGAGAAAAAAGGCTTTTCACAGCACATCCATCAAGAGGAGACATTAGAGAGAGAGAGAGTGAAGTGATGAAGTGAGAAGCCCAGTTTAATGGCAAATCAACAACCCCATCGCTTTGGAAATGAATTGATTTTGCTATATCCTTGATTGACAGGTGTTTTAGAGGTTCTGGTTGCCCGCCTGCCTCATATCAGCATCGGCCAGATTCAATTTTGCCAGGGGAACAAGTCCTGCGTCCATGTTTTCCCTCAGCTTACTGTTTCTGCATAAGTGTGATAATCAGACAGATTTATTGGCAGTTTTTGCGCAAACGTGACGCTTTCAACAATGGCAAAGTCCAGCAGGGACACAGTGGACGGACGTCTCATTTAGATATCTTTCATTCAAGAAGGCATATAGGGGATATAGAATAAGGATCACAAGCAACCGAGGGCGGAAGAGTTCACCTTATCAGCACAACGATAAGAAACACAGCCGTGGAAATATGTCTGCATGACTATTGATCATGCGGTGAAAGAAATCAGATTATTTGCTTTCTTGTCATTTTGGATTAAAGGGAAGGAGGGGAGGTGATATCGCTTGTTTGACGTGTCGGTCCGCAACACAGAGAAGCAACGCAGAGACAAACACAAGAGATTAAAGTTAATACAAACACACACACACACACACACACACACACACACACGCGCACGCACACACATTCCAGGGCAGAGAAGTGTGTCTGGCTCCACTTTTATACGTCCAAGTGATTTATATTTTGATGCCACCTCCAGCCTTTGTGGCTCATAAAGAACACAGAAAGTGGAGCAATGATGTTTTATCTTTGTAAAGGACAGATTATTCTCAGTGCTTCTGGTTGAGGTCAGATAAAATCACATCATCATCACAAACCACCAAAGAGTCGTGTTTCTGAAACTCAATCAGACGTTCAGACTTTTACTTAACGGAGTGGAACAAAAAGCTTATTCATTATTCATCATCTTAAATGTGTGTTAAATGATGTCGTAACACCTCGTCTGAAGCGCTCTGACTCACCTGCGTTTTAAAGGCGCAGTACATTGAACGCCGGCCTGCTTTGCCTTATTTGAGCCCCTTGTTTTATCTGCTGTGATGACTTACAGCTACTCGGGGGTGCAGGGATGATGTTGGGCTGTTACACTGCAGAGAGGCAGGCAGCATGTGAATGAGGCTGGCGGCTGCTGCTGCTGCTGCTGCTGCTGCTGCTGCTGCCCGGTGCACGTCGGCTTCTCTGCCCTTTGTTTTCTGCCTAAATAATTTAGAAAGACAGAGAAGACAGCAGAGGAGGTTTTTCAATATCTCTGTTTGAGAGGCATGAAGAGAGACTGGACATTTTTAGCAATTTATCAAGTTCCCCTTTTTCAGTTCTTCATCTGAGTCTCTGGATGTTGTGTCTATATTTGGATTTTCCTGTTAGCAGATATTTGCTAAGTGAAAGGAATGTCAGCGCCCTTTAAAAGCCAACATGAAAGTGAATATTTGGATGGAAAACATTTGCAAACCATTTGTTAGTCGGGCCGTTTGTGGTTCCACATCCAACATATTGATTTTGAAACAGAAGCCATCAAATGGACTGAGCTGTGTTTATGATCTACATTGACATTAAAAGTTTTCCTTCTTGGTATTAATAACTTATTGGTAAGTTGGTTGTTAAATGAAGCGACACATTTGGAGTAAATTAGAATTTATTAGGACTTATCATTATTACTATTATTAATATTTGGCTTTCACTTAATTGTTAAATGAAATTTCATTTGAACTTACTGCTGAATAAAACAACATTGCTGTAACTTTGTATTTTGGTCAATTAAACTCTTTTTGCTGGTAAATGAGGCGACTCATTTTGCTTTGCAGCTGTTTTCCAGCATCTCTGCGGCTTGCCAGGCCTTGTTTTGTTTAAACATCATTTTTATTTTGCATACCGAATGAAGGCAGTCAATGATTGATGCACTCTTATGCCAATTTATATTCACAACACCTGCTGCAGGCTGCGGACGGCCTTCCGGTCGGCCAGTGTGCCGGCTGCATGAAATAGAAAATAATCTTTGAATCTGGCTTTGCGTGTTGAGCAGGTGAAGATTAGACTGAAGATAGACAGAATTGATCCTCTATCGAAGGTGATTGTAGCCGTGTGTTGTGGGTGATGAGGGCTTGAGAGAAGGAGTGAGGTCTTCTACTACTTGGACAAAGTGTTGCTGTCTAGATTGAGCAGCTCCTCAGCTCACAGTGCCGTGCAGCCATGTCACTCTCTCCTGCTCCTCTCTATTTAAAGCAAAAGGATTTTACAGGCGTGCATAAATTCAGCTGTGAAGGTACAAAGAAATGAACCCCCTGCCTCTGTACTGAACGATTCATAGCACTGTGGCAGAGAGGAAAGAGACAGAGAGAAATTTCCCTTTCACTATTGCAATTGTGCTTTTAACTGTGATGTACAGATTTTTTAACTTCTCCTTCAACACACAAAAGAGAAGAAATTAATGATACACCTTACATATAATTAAAGATTACCCTGCAGCATGTAGCGTGATTTGTTGAGCAGGAGGCTCCGCACGCCGTGGGAATGCTTTGTTTATTAGACTGGGTGAAACATTTCCCTCTGAGGAAAAGTGCATCCTCTTGCATTTTGGAAGCAGGAGTGTTTCTTTCCTTTAATGACACACTGTCCCGGGCGGTGCGGCGTGACAAACTGCACATCCCGTCTGCACAAAGGCCTCTGCTGGCGTGCAGCTCTGCCCGGCGCCGCTCGCTTCAGAAGTGGCTTAGTTTCCATTATCGACTCCAGGTTGGTTTCCATTATTGACCAGAGGTGAAGGAAGGTTTGTGTTATTTGTGCTTCAGTCTTTAGATTATGCACTCATGAATAATGTGGAGGAACTCAATGAGTGAGCTGATGCCACCAGTTTGTACGATTCAAACTCAAGATCAAGCACTTGGCCAGTCTGAGACCAGTACATATAGAAATTCTACAGACTGGCTGACATCATCAAGTTGGAATTTGGCTTTTTCCACCAATCGGCACCAACTTGTCCTCTTCTTGTCTGTACAGTGGGAGAAGGATGGAGTGTGTGTGTGGTGGGGATCTGGATGCGGCGCTGCAGGGTATCTGCGGGGTTGTGGAGCATGACATTAGGCGCACCTCTCTGCACCGCGGGGAGCCTTGCTATCTCAACAACCTCCAAGCTTCTCTGACCTGCCGTGTGTGACTGACAGGACCGCTCGGCTGGAAGAAACAGCTGCTGTGGGCTGTTAGGCAACAAGAGGATGGACGCAGGGTGAAGACTGGTATCACTCTGAGAACGTGCACACAAACACACACACACACACCTCAGGGATCCATACCTGGCGACCCTGCAGACTAGCTCAACCTGGAACCAACTGACCAATCACATCCTTGTTGTCAGAATAGGGCTGGGGAAGAAAGACTCTCTCTTTCTCTCTCTCTCTCCTTCTCTCTCTCTCTCTCTCTCTCTACCTTTTTGTGTTTTAGTTGTATTGAATACATTTTGAAACCCGTCCCCTCTCTCCCCAGTCAGATGTGTCTGCAGACTGATGCGTCTCTGTTTGACCCGTATCTCTCCTCTCAGTGAGTAAATCAGTCTCAGCCACCTGTGACCCTGCGCGGTGCCGTCGCCCTCGGTCTAATCTTTGGCTAACGCTGACCCTCGGCCTTGTATTTCTCTCTCCCACTCTTCCTCTCTCATTGTCTCCTACATGCAGCACCATAAATAACACACCTCCCAGGCTGTTATTTCTTTTCTCAGTGAGCGCTGCAAAAGATTTATGACACCGGAGGAAACCTCTCTGCAGATTTCTCCGTGCTGCGCGTGTCTCTGCACCGTATTCTCTCCGCTCGGGGTGCTGCCATCAGCAAACGGACTAATTTATTACAAAGACGGCGTTAACCTTTCCTCTCCCGGCCCGCTCACCATCCGTAATGTCTTAGGACAGGTCAACAACTGTCTCTCTGCCTCTGTCGCCCTCCATCTTCTGCTTCCGCTCACTCTGTCTCTCTCCTTCTGACTCGCCTCCTCCTCCTCCTCCTCTTTCTCGCCTGTCACTGCCCGACACCTGTTTCCTTTTTCGCTGACAAGATCTGGATTAACCTGAGCAAACTGGAGGCAGCACACGATCCAGGGGGAGCGAAGCACTTTAACAGGGAAACAGACGGGAGAGAATGACATTGATGACTTTTCCTTAAAATTAAAAGACGGTGCAGCAACATCTTATTGCTTCTTCTTCCTCTCTTACTCCTCGCTGGAATCAACACTTGTGGTCGAGCTTAGAATACCAGATCACAGGAAACTAAACGCACAGGAAAAATTAACAAAATCTTCAGTATATGAATAATATATGTGTTTTAAATCGAGCTTTATTCCCCTGTTCTGAATATTCTGCATGTTTTGGCTTCGTTTCCGCATCATGTTGCCTACGAAGCGTGACTCTGTAGCGTGTTCTATGATTATCGCATACATTTAGCAGAAGGAAAAGTGCACCCGGCAAAGCCCTTATAAGTTTCAAAGAGAAGCCGCCGCAGAAACCCAATCTTCATTAACGGCAAATGAAGAATAAGTGGATGTGATCGCTGCAAAGTGGAAGTGCAGCAGAAAAACACCACCTGGTTCAAAACGCTTCACTCGTCCCTGTAAATTCCTTCATTAATACTTCCTCCAGGAATACACAGAAGAATCAAATTACATACGTCATAAAAGTCACATCTTGTGTAAATATTGGAGTGCTTTGTAAATGGACAGATTATTTTCTTTGACATTATTCAGCCTCTTTTGTTCAAACATCATTAAGTAGCTTTATGTGTTGCCAATGGTGCTCTGTCAATAGGAAGAAGAACACACTGCAAATGTTCCTTTGCTCTTTTGTAGTTTCCTTCATTTTTGCCCATCTTGAAGCACAATCCCTCACACACACACACACCCCCACCTACACACACACACACACTTGTGAAGCACCGAAGACCCTCTGAAGTCGCAGTTGTCGTCGTCACTTTTCTGCTGGAAGAGTCTCACTGCAGACGTCTCGCTGAGTAAAACAACAACACACACAGAGGTGACAAATTAATGGAGCGCCCGGCGACTCTCCAGGCCGGTAATGGAGCTCTTTGTGTGACGACAGGCTGCAGGTTCACGGGGGTTAATGGGGGTATCGCCCGCACGGCTCTGTGGTGGCAAATAAGCTCCTATAGTGACTACAGAGAGCTGAGAGAAGAAGGGGAGGAGGGGGAGGGATAAAGGAATATAGAGCTGAATACACACGTGATGTTTGTGTTTTATATATTGGTGCATAGTTTCTCTCTATCAAGTTCAGTTGTGAAGATTTCAGCCAGAAGCTGCAACAAACAACTGAACACTGAAGGTGTCGATTGAAATGCTGAGTGGAGGAGATCAATAGGATCTCTCTCTCTCTCTCCTCCTCTCTCTCTCCTCCTCCTCCCCTCTCTCTCTCTCTCTCTCTCCCTCTCCTCCTCTCTCTCTCCTCCACTCTCTCCTCCTCTCTCTCTCTCTCTCTCTCTCTCTCTGTGTCTCCTTCTCTCGCTCTCTCTCTTTCAAAAGCACACTACACACACACACACACACACACACACACACACACACACAGCATATTTAATCTAGTCAGTAGCCCTGTGAAGGCAGACAGGTATGCAGCCATTTTGTTACTGCAGTGTGTGTGTGTGCGTCTGTGTGTATGTGTAGGTGTGTGTGTGTGGGTGTTTCAGCGCGACATAACAAGGCAAAATAATTGTTGCCGTGTTTCTTCTCCGCTCTCTGATATTAAAGTCATTTAAATGCACAACAAAGCTGTTTTAGAGATGACATCACTTTCAATTAGTGTGTCCAACTTCGCTTTATTGCCTTTATACCTGGAGGCATGAAATGAATTGTTTGAGTGAAGTGTGTGTGTGTGTGTGTGTGTGTGTGTGTGTGTGTGTGTGTGTGTGTGTGTGTGTGTGTGTGTGTATGAATAGTAATGTAAAATTGGTTCCAAGCTGTGTTGACACTGGATTATTAAATTAAAGTAACAAACAGCCATTTTGTCCTTGATGTCCGTTTAATGGTTTTGGAGACGTCGTGCCGAAGCTCCGGCAGAGGAACACACACAGTGTTTAGTGCTGCGCTCACACTGACGAGTGTGTTCAGCGCTCCTGCTCCTTTGTGAATCTGCCTTTTGTTGCAGTTTAGTTTCCGACGCTTGCGAGTGCCGATAAGAGAAAAGGAAAAGCTTTGGATCTGCCTCAATTTCTGAATAATGATTTTGCATTTTGGAAAGTCTCACACAATCTATAAATCATCAGCACCGCCACATTTTAACTTCTATCTCTCGCTCTCTTTTTGCTCTACACACACCCGATTAGCTCATTCAGAAACAAAACTTTAGTTGGAGCGCAGGAACAAAAAATACATCAAAGGAGGCGGAAGGGAAGGGATTCAAATACTGAAGCAGGAAATTACAGATTCCAAGAACAAAGATTTTTATTACAACTGCCACAACTGAACAAAATCACAAAGCAACTTAACCAACACGAGTTTCTTCAAGACCTCGTTTGGGTCCTAAAGAGTCCAGATGTCCTCATGATTCCAATCTAATCTCATAGGAAAACTTTACTTTCAGGCCTCAGGCTGTTGTTAAATTAATATTCCGCTATATGGCTGTGAATGCACCGCGTTGCTTTCAATGCACGATCAGAGCTCCTCAAAGAGCTTTGATTAGAATTTTAAAGAAGTAAAAGGACAGTTTTGGCTTTACTTTCTCTCTCACACACACACACACACACTTCAAGCCAATTAGTAGTCCGAGCAGTCGTCCATTAGCTGGATATGAAATGACAGTTAGCAGATTCACAAATTTGGCCATAAGTCCATTTCCACTGGAGATGTTCTGAATCTGTGAAACTACTCAAACTAAAGTGTGACGCCACTTTCACAACCGTCAGCAACGAGCTCACACGTCCAACCTTGATAGCTACTCTACATATCATAGTAAAGCTTTGATTTCACTTTCACGTTTCCTTTTGAACTGCCCATAAATCTTTGGCTTGTGCCGTGTCTCTGTTGACATGTAACACATTTATATTCACACACACACGTGCGCTACAGTAAGAGGTGAGCTAAGCGTGTGTGTTTGGCCGGCAGCCTGCGGGGGCTGCCAGCTCAGACTCGAGGCGTCCAGTGTGCACAGCGCTGCAGCTGCATGGGAGAGAACAGGAGCTTAAAAAACACCCGAACCTGAACGCAGCACCATTGGCGTTCACATTTTGAATTGTTTCATTGTACACTGAATGCTGCAGATGATGTTACGCAGTTTTAATTAACGATTTGATATTTGTTGAGGTGTGAAGTCGGGATTTCTCTCCACCTGCGTCTCCATATGCTCGGCCTCCTGTTATCTGTCTGTCTCTCTGTCTCTCTCTCTTCCTGTCTTACTTTCTCTCCTTTGCCAGTGTGTGTTTGTGTGTGTGTGTGTGTGTGTTGCGTGTGCATTAATCAGCATTTTTTGGAGGCTGCATCTGAAATTCATCGTTCAATATTTCAGTGGTTCATATGGTTTAAATCTGACACACACACACACACACACAGACACACAGACACAGACACAGACACACAGACACAGAGTGTTGTTGATCCCACGCGTGTGAGCAGAGACGTTGAGTCCTTTAGCCTGATTTCCCTCTTCCCGCTCAATCTACCAAACGTGTAAAAATTCACTCACAGCCGCGTGTTTCTGGCCGTCGCTGCCGTCCATCAAGCTTCACGGTCCAGCGTTCAAAGCCTCCTCCTCGTCCCTGGATGTGTTGCTGGAACGCTGATCGCGCTACATAAACCGTGACATTCTGAGTTTCAGTCCTGCCAGACTACTTTCGCGGTCATGTCATCCATTTTTTCCCCTCCTTTAATTATTTCAAGACTGGCAGCTTCATTTGTTCACTGCGTCAGTTTGCTGTTCCTTTTATGGGAAATCTGCTCTTTTGTTTGATTGCATAAAACGTGTTGAAGGCTACGAGTCTGCCCGCACACAGCAGAACAAAGCTCAAATCCTCTTTTTTGGGTCACAATGATGCATCACATCCCAACGCTGATGTCGTCTTTAGCAGAGCCAGGTGTGTGTGTGTGTGTGTGTGTGTGTGTGTGTGTGTGTGTGTGTGTGTGTGTGTGTGTGTTGAGCTCAAGACTCTGAACTGAAAGATGTGTCATTACTTGAGGCGTCTGGGAACAAAATGTGATCATGTTGTATTTTTCCATGCAGTTTGTTTCTGTTATGGTCTTTCTTCTTCTTCTACTGTGTGTTTTTGACATAAATGAGAGAAACGAGGAAGAAATACACTCTCCCAACTTTCCCAGCAAGTAAACTTGACATTTGCAGTCCAGGCTATTGTCAGATTATGAAGCTTACAGGCAGCATAACCTTCACATACTGATGAGTTCTGCCCATGTCAGTCTGTTCAGTCTCCGTTCATTTCCAGTCTTCACTTGTTTACTCGTCTCTATCTTCTTCTTCTTCTTCTTCTTCTTTACCTTTGATTGTTGTTCCTCAACACATACTGTATCTGTTTCCATTTTTAAAGCAGTCTAGGATTCAAACCCTCAAAAACAGCGCTGGGTTGTATGAATATGGCCATGAAGTTGTAATTTCAAAGCCTAATCTTAACTTTTACCTGACAAATGTAACAACTTTTGAGTATTCATCGACTTTCTCTCACTTCCGGGTTGGTTCTGCTGTTTTGGCTTCATGTCAGATCACTGATTGTAGAGGAATTAAACTAAAATCGTCTTAAATTCTTCCGTGTATTTTCCCTTTCTGAGGACCGTGTCTCTATCCATGGTGCTGAAGTCCAGCGTGAGACCTAAGTTCTTGTTTTCGGGACCTTTTAAAACAGATGTGTCCATTATTTAGCATTTACGCCCCAGTGGCTCTGCTTCGTTAACACTCCCCACCCTCCTAACCCCCCTCCCTTTCCCTTCCCCCTAATTACACTTTTAACAGGCTCTTCATTATTGCAGAGGTGCCAGCTTTTATCCGATCATCTCGCCCTCCGCCTGAACTCTACACTGGTAACTCTGTAAAGGTTATTCCGCTTGGGGTCATTCAAAACCTTTCACACACTCTTTGAAGTAATTATGAATCCTAAGGCAGCTTTCCAGCGCGAGCGGGAGTGTTTAACTCTGAAAATGTCCCTGTTTCAATCCCTCTGGTTGAGGTTTTAGGTGTGTTTGGAGCCACACAAGCGGCGCACAAAGCCAGACGGCTCTGCAGTTTGCATGAATTTGTTTGTTAGCGACTGTTCTGGGGAATGAAACTATCTTGTGTTATTGTTGTGTTCCAACAGAAGTTTGAGGCTGGGGCTTAGAAGTAGAGGAGCGCTTAAATCTACAATCCTTACTGTATTAATAACACAAACCACCTGCTCCACCTGTATCCGCCATGTGTTACGGTGTGTGTGTGAGACTGTGTGTGAGACTGTGAGACCAGATGTAGCTATGTCACCTTGTCTGCTGCTTCCCATCATTAGATCAACACCTTCTTCTTCTCCTCCACTCAAGATCAGTGTGTGTGGGTGTGTGTGTGTGGGTGTGTGTGTGTGTTAGACCCGTGTCTATGTGTACAAAGTCAAACATGGACAATTTCATATTTTATTTACCCTTTAAATGAATGTCTTTAGTTGCTATGAAGTGATATTTCCCTTGTGGATGTCATTTCACTTTCTTGTGACTTTTATTTATTTATTACTTTTTCCTTCCTTTTCCGGTGTAATTTTGTTTGCCAACAAATACAAATTGGAGAGTTTCTATGGAGTGTTTAAACAGGAACCGAGGCTATTTTCTTTTCTTTCCTGTGTCTGCTTCCTCCTTTAATCTGTGCCTGAGTGAAGCCTCCACCAACACAACACAGCACAACACAACACAACACAGCACAACACAACAGGCACCAGAAATCAGAGACACCTGATTCACAGTGAGATGTCCCCACGCAGTCAATCAACACAGACACCAGCAGTCGAGCTGAGTTAAATCAGCACAGAAAGATCAATTGGCTTCCTGCGAGGCTCAGTTAAGGACCTGGACTCTGGAGGAGGCACGGCGGCGTGGGGGGCGGGGCCTCACTGCAGATTAGTTCGGGCCTGATTTGTTGATTGTGCTTTAACACACACAGAGAACCTGCCATCTTGTTATAGCGTGTGTGTGTACGAGCATGTGTGTTTTATCACAGAAAATGGAATAAATCCAAGAATTTGTTTGGAATATTATCCATAGTTGTACAATTAATGGATATTTTAAATGCTTCTTAAATACTTTGACTGACAGATCACCTTCTTTAACATGAGCCATATTGCCGTTGCCTGATGAGATCATTGCGGTGGTCTTGATTGCAGACGTTGCAGAGATGGTGACTGTGAGGCAGCAGGAACTCCAAGATAATCGGATTCATTACACGTTGTGTCATTTATTTGCCATTTGCCGCTAATTAATCTTAGCAGGAGACAAATTTCCACCCAGTCAGAAAGCAATTCAAGTCACATTTGTCTCTGCGTCGCCTGCTTCAAGTTGGGATGATTTGAATAAAATGGAGAAGTTTCTGATCCAACTCAACTCCTGTTTGCATTTTCAACTTTAAAGGAACTCATTTCAGCTTTTGTATTGCGAAAGCAGAAATTGACGTGTAACCTCGGAATGATTAACCCTCTGACTGCTTGGTTTGCAGCAAGAGATTGGATTGTGTAAAGTCTGGGTCTTGTAACCTGTTTTAGCCTGTAGGGTTTGTCTCCTGCTCTGGCTCCTAAATGATCGATGGAAAAGGGGAAGAAATAAATGGAACTGGATCAGCAGATTTGGCCTTTGTAAGTAAATCTCATTAACTCAGGAACACTGCTGTACCCACGTCCGTCATCAAGCCAAAATGTCACTGGAAATTGCAGCCTTTGCTCTGGAGTCGTAGATTCCAAACATGCCTGAGAAATGTGCACATCACACAGAAGACAATTTGTTGTTACACTTAATGCTGCTAAATAATCTGAGATTAAATGTTGCATAGAATGTGCAATGTATTATTTTATTTTATTTTATTTTATTTTATTTTATTTTATTTTATTTTATTTTATTTTATTTTATTTATTTATTTATTTATTTATTTATTTATTTATTTATTTATTTATTTGTTATTATTATTGTTGTTGTTGTTGTTTTTTTTACAGCTTTGGTGAGGATCATGAGTTTTCCCTATGTTAAATTTTAATCATCAACAAGATTCAACTGTTTAAAATGTATTTGATGCTTTAACATCCTTTTCTGAGATGAATGAATGATGCTGTGGTGACCTTTGATCCTTGTTGCTGTTGGTAGATTCAGTCATTGACACTCTGCCCTTTGTTTTTGCACTTTCTTTCACTTAAGTGCTTATTACCGGTTGAACCCAGCACCTCAAACTTTTACTTATGAAAGTCCAAGTTGCTCCATGATTCTGTTACATCAGCTGATGATGTGGAACAGCAAAGCAGATGTGTATTTATGGAAGAATGCCCCAGATTATGACTTGAATATTGTCATTATCCTGTCTGTACTGTTCGGCTCCCCACTGAGTTGCCAGTGTGAAAGTGGAGGAAAAACGCACGCTCAGCAGAACATCCCAACATAAACGCAGTATAAATACAGTTTTAAAAGTTGGCACTCTGTTGTAATAGTCTATAAATAAGACAAAAGAGCCCATAAATACAAAGCCCAAGGAGGCAGGTTCTGGCCTTGCTGCTCCTCCTGGTACAGTGTGAGTTGTTCCCCTGTATTCACTGTAGAGAGCGTCGGCCTCTCACAGCCTGCACTCACTCAGCCTTATCTTAATAGATCTTTCTCTCTCTCTCGCTGCCCAAACAAAACCCTCTGTTTCTTTGGCAGCGAATATCATCTGACAGAAACAGATGACTCAGAGTTAATAGAAATGACGGGAGAAGCACCAGTAAGGATTTAAGTTCACACAATTGATTCCAGGAGTTTCCATAGCTCATATTGGATATTTCACTGATCTATTGATTATATGTATTGATTGTTCTCTGTTTTTATGTATGTCTTTGATTGTTCCTTGCTCCTTCTTCCTCGTGTGACCCAGGAATTGATCTGGTCCGCCATGAGGACGTTCCACAAGCCCTACTTTCTGCTCTGATGGAGATAATTCAGAATGGCGCAATAGCAAGAGACTGAGAATTGATCACCACAGCACAAAAAATAATAATAAATAACAAACACAGCACACAATGTTGTTCACCCGGACTCTGCAGCCTGCAGCAGTAAACTCTGTCTGATCTGGATTATGGCGATGTCCTGATTCAAACAGGAACATTTTCATCCCAAAATACCAAATGTGTGTGGAATTGTAATAAAACTGTAGATATGATAACCTTACTCCACTGGGTAGAAGCTCAATTATGTGCTTATCTTTTATCAGGATTTCCATTCAATGTGGTTGCCTGAGCTGCAGGAGAGAACTGATATACGGACATGAGATTATCATATACAGAATGAAAGAGATAGGGCAGCAATCCACTCCCTTTGGAATGTTGACATTATTGGTCCAAAGGGCCATAGAAAAATGCTTGTCATGTTTGTGTCTGCAGCCATGCTGTCTCATTATATGAACATGTAAAACGTGAAGATGTGTTTTTTAATGGAGTCTCGGTGTATTGAGCAGACTGTTGGATTTCCTAAAGAAATTAATTAAGATTTTATCAGCATGATGTTTGGTTTAGGAAATCATTAAATGACTTTTAATCTATTTCCATTAGAGGCAAAGTGATGAGGTATGTCCAGAGGGAACGTACTGGAAAGGAATTAATGTCAATGTTTCTGACTGAAGCTGCACACACCTGAATTAGCCCAAACAAGCAAAGAATGCATTAACAAAAGCCAAACTAAAAGCTATCAAATGATTTCGAACCTCTACTTGCGATAGATTTTGTCCTTTTGCTCTTTTGCTGAATACACCAAACATGGTAAAGGTAATTTAAATAACAACAACAACAACAATAATAATAATAATCACAAACCTGATCTTCGGCTTTGTAAAAACACCGAATTTTGATAACAAATTATTATTAATGACCTTCGTGTTGTTGAGGCCAAACATTGGTTTTTGCTGACATCTGCTGGACAAATCCGGAACTCAAACAAGCGCTTAAAGGGGAATTTCACCCCACAAATACCGGAACACAAATTCAAAGTCCCACATCGAGTCTGCACAACACAACGCAACTTGAATTCAAGAAAAGGATGTAAACACAAACAAATAGTTGGTATAGACACAAATATCGGTATAAAGACATTCAATGCGATAAAACGCGCAAAAGCTGTTTACCATGCTCATTCTCAGCGGCAAATATCAAACTACATATTTCAATTATCTGTGAACGGTTTATGTCACATTACCATTTACATCGGCTTGTTTTTATGGTATAATTTTTGTATAACTTTAAGTGCACTGCCCCTTTAATATCTCCTTCGCATAACCCTTTTGGTCAGCGTCGCTCCTCGTAGTACACAGGAAGTCTGTGGGATAGCTGTTTGCAAACACTTGCTCTCCGCTTCAAGTGACTATTTTCCAGAACTTGGACGTTAAAGACATCGTTTTAAAATGTCTGGAGGAATTCAGTTGGACAACGCCAACCCGGTGGTGTTCGAGAAGTCTGGAGCGAGGCAGCTGACGGCGTCCGAGGAGGATGAAGACGTCCACGATCCCATCGACGACAGAGAAATATTCGATATCCTCTTTCTAGACCTCACTTGACACGACTTCCCTGATCTAACTAGTAAATATGAGCACCGTGCTTCTTAATTTTAAGTCTTTATAAATTAGGTAATCGGAGGACATAAGCCCTGTTATAAGCTGTTGCGTCATGTCCTGCACGCTACGTAATGCTTCGTTATTTAATAATTTTTGTGTCGTTTGTATGTTTACAGTGCTCGAACTGCTCATGTTTCTTACCTAGTAGGGTTATAGATTAATTACAATAATAACAAGAACAACTGATCAGACTGGATTAGATTCTTAATTCAGGAATGTTCATTCTTTGGAAAGTTCAGCTCAAACCTCAAAGTTTTATTTGCTGATCATGTTATATGGCTGTAAGGGGCAGAGCTCATGTTGTTGTTCATCAAATCCTCTGTACGAATCTTTAACTAAAGCTACATCTGATCAGATCTATCAACGACCCTGAGCACCCTCTGTCTCTGGAGGAGCTCAATGTGGTGGAGCAGATCAGGATCAAGGTAAGCAAACGTCCCTGGAATGTTCTTGTAGTTGGATGTTGTTTGTATGGGAATGTTATGGGAAAATAGTGTAAAATAGATGATGTACTAGTGTGAGTTGTGTCGTCTCTCTCTCTCTCTCTCTCTCTCTCTCTCTCTCTCTCTCTCTCTCTCTCTCTCTCTCTCTCTCTCTCTCTCTCTCTCTCTCTCTCTCTCTCTCAGGTGAACGACACAGAGAGCACAGTGGGAATTGAGTTTACTCCCACCATCCCTCACTGTAGCATGGCAACGCTCATCGGCCTGTCCATCAAGGTCAAACTGCTGCGCTCGCTGCCCAACAGGTTCAAAGTACGTATGTCACACTGTTTCACTCAGTTATCGCTCATGTCAACCAACAATGTTTTCCCCTGCTTTCTTTAGTTTCTCACATTATGTCTCATCTCTGTGTGTCTCCTCTGTCTCCCCTCAGGTCGACGTCCAGATCACCCCTGGGAGTCACGCCTCAGAGGAAGCAGGTAAAGAGCAGCAGCCGGACATGAGTTGATTTTTATTCAGTTAAATTACAACTTACGTGTTGTTATTTCTTATCGTCTTTAATTATGTTGTGAATTTTCTCTTTCCTTTTCTGTGTAGTAAACAAGCAGCTGGCAGATAAAGAGCGAGTGGCAGCAGCACTGGAGAATTCTGCGCTGCTGGAGGTCGTCAACCAGTGCCTGACCACCAGGAGCGCCTGAGCAGCCGTCACCTGCTGCAGCGTTCAACTTCCTTTTGCACCAGAACAAAGCTTCAACCTCCTCCTCTATGCCACTGTGTCTGACACCTTAAAGTGTTGGCATCTATCCCTTAACAGGTCAATATGAAGTAATGAGGAGGATGAGGGAAATCTGCTTATCAGTAAAATAGGTTTGTCATCATTGTGAACATCTGGAGAAAAAGTGTAACATCTATTTTTCTATTATTCAGTTTTGCAACACAGACATTTTGTAATCATAGTTATTTTTTAGACATTTTCTTTCTCTTTCACAATGCTCATTAAAGCGCACAAATAATGTTAATGCTAAATAAAAGAGAAATCTGTCTATATCATTGCATTTTACTGTGGTTTTTAATGTCTATTATATTGAGTTTTTATGTCTGTCATAACCCTAAGGTCTGTTTCCTGGGGTCATCTTGAGGAGAAGTGGCTACAATATTACAAACAAGACAACAACCATAACAATCGGGCTCTAACTTTTACAGATAAACTTTGGTTTGTAATGCCTGAGCTCGGAGGCCAAAGTATTTCTGCAGACAAACTGCACAGTCAATTTTAATTTGAAACACTAGGGAGCGCCCTTACTCTGCAAGAACATTCCAATGGCGCTGGATGAGTAGGAGAATTCCTTTATATCAGAATAAGAGACTAGGACACATTGCTTATTTTGAGATTTGTATTGGTGTATGATGGCACAGAACACTTTTAAAATTTTCTCTCTCTATATATATATATATATACAGTACCAAGGTTATATTACTGTTACAGAAATATGTGTGGAGGAAGTAATTGTTGTTCCACAGACCAGACTAAGTTTTTTTTCTTTTGTTCCACATCTGGAAACATTGCATCACAGCTAAAGCCTCAAACCGGCACATCTGTCTGAGTGAATCCAGAGCCACGAGTACGCAGTGTAACGCTGCGTACTCGTGAAGACTTAAGAATGTGACACCAGACAACAACAGAGTGCCTCTTATTGAAATTATGTGTAAGAGTGATGTCATAAGAAGACACACACACACATTCTAAAAACACAGATTCAAATAAGGATCAACATTGGATTCTTCATTGTTTTGCAAAGATGAGCAGCATAAAGTGTAGGCCTACAGTAGTTGGCCTACTAACATCATGCCATAAATAAGAATAGAATAGCGTTCATTGTCATTGTACATAATACAACGAAATGCATTTGTGCTGTGCCTGAATCTTTGAAGAGTAATAAATAAACAGCAATAAACTGTAAATAAACAACTATAAATAAATAATAAATTACAATAAATAAACAACACACAGTTCCATTCATACATTAAAACATAAGTAGTCCCATAGCTCAAGATGACCCAATAGCTCAAGATGTCTCATATGACATGTCTCGACATCTCATATGACATCACGACATCCCACATGACATCACAAATGACATCATGACATCACAACATCACATGACCTCACAAGACACCCCATATGACATCACATGACATCATAGTTGAAGATGACCATGGCTCAAGATGCCCAATATGTCCAAGATGCCCAATATGTCCCAATATGTCCCAATATGTCCCAATATGTCCCAATATTGCAATTGACTTTTGGGGTACTAACTTGTCTAAGGTTTGATTTAGTTTAGCTCACTTATGGCCCTTACAAAGAAGCTGTTCTTCAGTCTGGTGGTGCGTGTGTCCAGTGATCTGTATCGCCTTCCAGAGGGTAACAGACAGAACAGGGAGTTACCAGGGAGGGTTGCATCTTTCAGGAGGGTGTTGGCCCCGCGGAGACAACAAGTCTTAAAAATGTCCTCCAGAGAGGGCAGGGGAAGTCCAATTGTTTTTCCTGCTGTTTAAACAGTTCTTTTGAGTTTTTGGCGATCTGCCTCAGTGCAGTTTGCATACCAAGCTGTCAGACAGTATGTTAGGACGCTCTCTATACAGCATTGGTAGAAGGCCCTGAGCAGCTCTGCAGACAGGTGGTTCTTCTTCAGTGTGCGGAGGAAATAGAGTCGCTGCTGCGCCTTTTTGACAAGGGCCGAGGTGTTTACAGTCCAATTGAGGTCTTCACTAATGTAAGTCCCCAGGAATTTGAAGCAGCGAACCCTCTCCACCTCCTCTCCCCTGATGACAAGAGGACTGTGGTCCTCATGGTGTCTCCTGAAGTCAATGATGAGTTCTTTTGTTTTTTTAATGTTGAGTGTGAGGTTGTTGTCCATGCACCAGTCTGCCAGCTTGTCTATTTCCTCACAGTAGTGGGTTTCATTGTTGTTTGAAATGAGTCCCACCACTGTTGTCGTCAGCAAATTTGATTATTGTGGTAGTTGGGTGTTTGGAAATACAGTCAAAGGTGTAGAGTGAATACAGCATTGGACTGAGGACACAGCCCTGAGGTGCCCCAGTGCTGGTGTTAAGACTGGGAGAGAGCTGTGAACCAAATTTGACTGTCTGTGTGCGGTTGGAAAGAAAGTCTTTAATCCACATACAGAGGGAGCTATCGAAACCAAGGCCAAGCAGTTTGTTGACCAGCCTGCTGGGAATAATGGTATTAAAGGCTGAGCTGTAGTCGATAAAAAGCTTTCTCACATATGTCCCATTCTTGTCGAGGTGCGTGAGTGCTGTGTGGAGAGTAAGGGCAATGGCGTCCTCTGTGGATCGGTGTGCTCTGTAGGCGTTTTGATGCTGGTCGAAGTTGGCAGGGAGACTGGATTTAATGTGTTTTAGGACCACTTTTTCAAAACATTTTAAGATAAGAACAGTGAATAGAATTTTATTAATATGGTGATATAGGCAAAAGAAGATTAAAGAACATGTAAATCAGACAGAAGGCCCTTTTCCAGTTCAAATTGAAAAGAAAACAAAAGGTTCTGATGAAGTAGGAACGTCAGTACATTGAGATGAAGAATCCGCTCGCGTCTCTTGCTTTCTGATTGGACAGTTACGCTTCGCTTTCTGATTGGATAGTCCAGAGCATTCTCCGGATTGGCCCGCTGGGTTCAGCCGTGCTGGTTCTGCCAAAATTCCGCACATTTTGAGTCAGCGTTTGTAACTTCACTGTCGCAGAGTGTGTAGGAAGTTTGAGCTCTGAGTGAAAATCCATGTCCGCGCATTTGCAAAGCGATTAACTCCCAAGCCCAAATAATTCCTACAGATACACAAAACCTTTTTCATATGTACAAATGTTTTCTTGCTGCCTCAATCCAGTTGCACATGTTAATCATACTAATATTTCCTATACTGACAATGAGGCCGAAAAAAGTTCAACGCCGGCCTGAAGGTGTCCTCAGAGAATACGAGGTCACAGTAAACTTCAGCTAAACAGCTCTCTCCTCTCCTCTCCTCTCCTCTCCTCTCCTCTCCTTAAAGTGCTCAGGAGAAGAATTGTTTCCTCCCATCAGGTTCCCCCAGTATTCTGTGTGTGAGTGTGTTCAACCTCCTCTTCCATATTCACACGCCTGGGGCACCGATGATGGAGCAGCTTCTTCACTCTGCTAACTTCCTCAATACTGACGTGATGAAACCCACTGACTCATAAAGATATCAATGTTTTTAAACAGTAAGGTTGACCATGAAATGAAATCCCTGGGCTGTTCAAGTAAATAAATGTAAAATGTTATATGAAGATTAGTTTCCTTGTCTTTAAATTAAAGATCAATAATAATAACAATAATAAACCCCTTCCGGCTTTTTTCTATTTATTTTTTTATTATCATTATTATTAAAATTATTATTATTTTATTTTATTCCGTCTCTTCCGGTGCTGCTGTATGATTATCGAGCTCCTCTTCCTGGCATATTTCTGACGTGTGTGTGTGCGTGTGTGTGTATGTGTGTGTGTGTGTGTGAGGCAGTCTTGACACAACCCCAGCCTTTAGTTGGCCGCTGAGCTCGCCAGTTCCTCTGCACACACACACACTGCGCCGTGCCGCTGGCTGCACACACACATACTGCAGCAACACCGACGCTGGATGGGAGCTTATTATCAGGCGTGCAAAGTATTCCACACACACTCTCACGCAGGTAAGTTAAGAAAGACAACGTTATGATCATTTTGTTCCTGTTTGCTGTTGACGTGTGTGTAGAAATAGGTTTGATGAAGCGGAAACCGTGAGCTCGCGGCTGATTTCCAAAGCGAAAAAGAAGTTGTCATCCTCCAGAGAGAAGATAGCGATGGAGCGGTGATGAAGAGTGTGTTTGGCCGCTTAAATACGCCTTATAAGCCGCCACAAAGTCTTCGTAGACTCGTACAGATCTTTGGTAGGGTTTTTTTCTGGCGACATGCCAAATGTTGTCTTTTCTTCCACCCTCAAATATCGCGTTTTTTTGCCGTTTTAAACTTTGTCTGCTGCGAAGTTACAAGCCGTGCTCGTGATTAAATGTTTACGTGAAGGAAGCTGCAGAGAGAGAAGAAGAAGAAGAAGAAGAAGAACGGGAGGGATGGACGGACGGACATGCTCGCATATTTGGGCTTTAATTCAAACACACACACGCATACACACACACAAACGCACACACGCGCGCGCACACGAGTAAAGGAATCCCAACTGCAAGCAGACGCAGCATCGCATTAATTAGGACGTAGAGAAACATGAGGAATGAGTGTGTGTGTGTGTGTGTGTGTGTGTGTGTGTGTGTGTGTGTGTGTGTGTGTGTGTGTGTGTGTGTGTGTGTGTGTGTGTGTGTGTGTGTGTGTATGTTCTTAAGCTGTTTGACAGAATGCTGTAAGCTGTCTCACACACGCACACACACTGACTGTAGAGGCCGAGCTGCTCCAGTAAACATTGATTATTGTTTATAGAGAGTTGCTGGTGTAGTGTGGAAGAATTCTGAGTACACACACACACACACTCTGATCTGATCTTCCTCTCTCTGCGGTCCCATAGACTACCGTAATATCTGGCAGTGTATCCGTCACGGTTTGCCCCTTTATTCCTGCCTCTGTTGTATTGTTTTTGTGATTTTATCACCATGGTCACCTTTTACTTGTGTACAGTTTTTGGTCTCTTGTTTGTTTACAATGGAAGACTGAGCTGTAAGACAAATCTCCCATGTGGGACCTGAACCGTCTGAATCTGAGTCTTAGAACCTGCTGCCTCTCTATGCAAGAGTTTGTAATCTTAAATCAAGTTGTTTTGGAGGGATTGGTAGTACATTTTTAATCGATTAGTTGTTTCTTTTGTAATCGAATAGTTGTTTATAATCAATTAATCGGGACAGGCCTGATGCATGCCAGTCTGGGGTCAAGGCTCATTGGTGATGGTGTTGGTTCATTATTGGTGTTCCTCTTCCCATATGTGACACTGAGCAGAAGGAGATCGCTAGGATTATATTGCACAACAGTCGTTTCCAAGGTGTTGTCCATTGTTGAAGCTGCGCATGAGGTCGTGTTTGTTTGCGTCAATACTTCAGCAGAGGCCTAAAAGGGATTTGCAGGATTTATTCTCTGGGTGTTTGCTGGTTGCACAATTGATGAAGGAGGTTTGGATCAGGATCTCTCTGTGTTTCTGCACTGTAGTCTCCAAATTCTTCAACCCACTGGGTCCAAAAATATCTAGAATAATAAGGAAACCCCCCTGCAAGACGAATTCACAAGAAGTATGAAAAAGCGCCAACTACTTTCACTTCATCTAATGTGTCTCCTGGGGATGACTTTGAAACTCAGCATCCTGATAACAGGCTCAGCAGGGGTGTGACAGCTCTCTGTCACGCTCCGCCTTTTGCTCCTAAACGGGAGTTCTTGGATCCTCTCAGAGTATGTCAGGATCCTTGTCTCCTTGTCTCCTTGTCTCCTTTTCTCTGTGCCCTTGCTGCCTTTGGTCGTCTTCTCATTCGCCTTAATGTATTTATGTGCTTTGTCACTGAACCTAGTTTGAGGTCATTGCAGCGCTGAGTTCTCGTCATTCCTCAGGGTCTCAGAGGAGCACAGTGGGGCAGATGCAGAGCTGGTAAGGAGCTCCATGATTAACTCCCATTTATCCTGCCTCCTCCCTTTAAATGCATTCAGAGGATCCAATGAATCTCTCTTTTCCCTATGCAGATATGAGAATTAAAGATACGGAAAGAGTCCAGACCGTTTCTGTAGTTGACCCGTGTGTGTGTGGTGAGAGGATATGGAAGGGTGGGTGTGTGTGTGTGTGTTGTAGCAGAAGCATAAAGCAATGTTGTGTCTCCATCTTTGCGTTCAGCTCCGTTTCCTAATCAGGACATGTGATCCTGGCATCTCCCTGTCCATCACCCCTTCAGACCCATGACCATGGGCCTCGTGCTGTTAATGGAGCAACACACACCCCGACAGCATCCAAATTACACTTCAATAAAAAGTGTACGTTTTGTTCGCAACTTCATTTTTTAGAAATCATTAAATCAGCAGTTGGGTCGTTCCATTGGACGTCGTGCTCTCATCTTGTCACTGTGTCTCAACTTGTGTGTCAGTTGCACATTTCGACGTAACTTTTCACGCTGCATCTGAATTTAAATGTGATTGGCCTTCAGTGTGTGTGTGAGTCGTGTGAGTCGTGTGAGTCGTGTGTGTGTGTGTGTGTGTGTGTGTGTGTGTGTGTGTGTGTGTGTGTGTGTGTGTGTGTGTGTGTGTGTGTGTGTGTGTGTGTGTGTGTGTGTGTGTGTGTGTGTGTGTGTGTGTGTGTGTGTGTGTGTGTGTGTGTGAGCACAAAGCATCCAAAGTGACTGAATGGCCTGGAGGCTAACACTCATGTGACTGTGACATACAGGACTGAGGTCTCTTCTCTTCTCTTCTCTTCTCTTCTCTTCAACGTAGGCTGACGACTGGTTTGCCCTTTTCCATCTGTGTTAGTCATTGGTGTGGACAATTGATACAGGTTTGTGACCTAGTCAGAGCTGAGCTGACAGTGTGTCCACATACACACACATACACACACACTCACTCACCAGGCCTGTTGGTGATGTCAAAGCATAAGAACGGAGGAAATGTGTTGAGACACAATTCAGTTCCTGTTGCTACGCTGTAGTGTTGTTAGGCAGAAACTGGGGGAACATTCAAAGAGACGCATCCACCCATTCACCCATTCATTCTCTGTGACGCCATTATGGCCCTGATGGGACACAATGTGCTGTACTTCACAATACAAACAGCACTGTAAGACTCCAAACAGTCAGAATCAGAAAAGTTCAGTGTTGGAAATTGATGTGTCGTCTTAAAGCTGGAGAAAATGGAAAAGCCCAGACAGGTATAGGTGTCAGTAGCTCTGCCTGAAGGACCCATGTGCAGATATTTGCTGTAGATCATTCTGTGATGATGTAAGGTCCATAATAGTTTGCTCTCCTGCACAGCAGAGCAGAGCTGTTACACACTCTGCCTCTCTCTCTGATACTTTTCAGATAAATATAAATATGCAGACTTGTAAAAACTTGTGCTTTTTCCTGACATGTGCCAAATATGAGGTCACGGATGGAGGAAACAAAATACAGATTCCCAGAACTTTGTTTTTTCTGTCCATGCCTGAGGGAGACGCAGAGACGTTTCGGTTCTTGCTGCAGGTTTGCTTATGTTTCATATACTTGCAGTTTTTGAGCATCTTTCCATGCAGCGTCGGCTCAACTAAAGCAGCGTCTGTGGTGAATTCTGACCTCGCTTAACGCTCAAGCACCAGCTCGGAAAGCGTTGCCACGGTAAAGACAAACAGCTGGCCACGGAGTTAAAAGCCAACACGTCTCTCTCCCTCTCTCTCTCCTTCTCTCTCGCTCTCTAACGCTGCAGTTGGCTGTGGAGAGACGGGACGAGAGGAGAGTGTTAAAGCGCAGCCGCTGGTGTGTTGGCAGAGGGCCGCCGACTGTATTTCGAGGCAGGAAGTGTGACACGCAGAGCACAGGAAGTGGCCGACGATGGCGTCAGGCTAGCCCTTTCCCTTCACGAGCGGTTTACTCTCAGCTCATTTAGTTGATCGGCGGCTTTAATTTATGTTCTGACTAATAGATGAAGGTTAGGTCTTCTTTTAAAGCGTTTTGTTTGTAGCAAAGTGCAGCCCAGTGAGGGGGCGAGTGCAGGGACGCCAATCAAAACAGCAGGAAACGGGAACACTGAGCTCTTTCACTCTTTACCTTTTTCTTCTTGTAATCTTTTATTTCTACATCTCCTTTCTGTCTCGTTGTCCCTCGTTGTCTTTCAGTGTTTTGTTCCACCTCGTCTCCAACTTCTCCCTTGTGGTCACTGCTGTCAAAAATTCAAAACTACATATGACGAATGAATGAAGATAAAGTTAAAACTGACGCGTCCAGTGTTTCTCAGAATAATGTAAAGTGAATCACTAATAACGGCCTTGTGTCATCCTGTGACATCATTCAGAGGAGGAGGAAGACGACTGGGACTCTGCAGTGGTGTCTTCTTCATCCTTCGTCTCTCAAACATGACCTCTGAGGTGTGTGTGTGTGTGTGTGTCAGATTGTCACTCTTGTCTTTGTGTTTGCTTATGCACACAAGATGTCCAGCTTCCCAGAGTGACAATCTAAGTCAGATATCTCAGTTTGCCTTCACACACACACACACACACACACACACACACACACACACACACACACACACACACACACACACACACACACACACACACACACACACACAGAGCAGCAGGACTAACTGAGCATTGAGAAAGAGGAAGTGACACGAGCCGCATATGAAGTGCGTGCGTGCGTGTGTGTGTGTATAAGTGTGACTTCTCTAAACGTTTTTATATGAGTGTAGGGGAAGAAGAAGTTCCACTCTTTGCCTGGATGCGTTTAAAAAGACTGAGGAGCTTCTTATCTTCCTCTTCTTCTTTGTCTTTTAGCTTTATGTGACTGCTTGATTGCATTTTTACATTTTTGTGAGGAATGAACTGAGACGCTTCTTCTTCTACCGTCTTCTTCTCAACGTACTGCGGATTCTCCTATGGGCACAGTTTGAGTAAGTAGACGTGGTTCCTCTCTGTCAGACTGGTAACCAGTCTTGTAGATTTACAGGAATGTGGTTGAAATGGGATTGAATCATCTACATATAAATATGAATGAAGTGGCTGAGTGGAAGTTTCCTGTATGTTAGAAATAAAGCGACATCGATACAAAGTGTTGCTCAGAGACGATGTTTACTTATCATTTCAAAACCTGATCAACTTCTCAGGAGTGTGTCTTGGTTTTGGTCCTGCCCTTCCCTGCAGCCTGATTCACTGCTAGTTAACATTTTGAGTGTTTCAGACAAACAGAAAGGCATAATGTGGTATTGATGTGATATTCTGTTCATCCTTAAAGGGAAAGATTTCTTTATCTCGCCCTTCGTCAAGGTCAGAAGTCGGGATCGGTTTCATAATGGCTGGAATCTAAGCAGTAAGGCTCCTGTCAGGGTCGGCTGGAGTGCAATTTCAGTATCTTGGTGATGGTAGAAGGTTTTATAATCATAATATTCATGTTGTGGGAGAAGTATTGTGAGGAATCAGGTGTGTTCTTATTGAACATTGCTGTATATGGACTATACAGCATGCAGGCAGCTGGTGTTGATGCCTTTTATAAAGCATTTCAAGACTCAGCTTGACATCACAGGGGCAGAAGGGAAGGGATGAGGACGAGGCGATGAATTAATGTTTGATTTGTAAGCCTTTTTGTGCAGCGTTAAATCAGTGAGAGTAGCAGGGAAATGCTAGCACGTACAGGAACCTCAACTACTCCATATTCAGCCCCGTCTGGTTATGTCAAGACATGAAACACACGTACACACACACAGAACACTTGCGACGTTTACCACAAGTATCTCTTCATTAATAAGACAAATACCCAGAAGGCCTTTCTGTTTTTTTAAGAGAAATTTCCTATGTAAACACTTGTGTCACAAAATGCCCTCAGCAGTGTTTATTTTAAGCGTTTGCCCATTTTTTACAGATAAAACCATGACACAGCAGAGGGGGAGTCGAAAGTTAAAGCTAAATGCAGCTGCTGTGAGTGTGTGTGTGAGAAACGGACGGAAAGAGAGAGAGAGAGAGGGAGAGAGCAAGTGCCTGTGAGCGCAGCACAGGATGTTAGCTTAGCCACTCAGCACCGTTCCTGCACCACTGACACATTTGTTACAGGCCGTTTGTGTTGTAGGTTCTTAGTGTTACCTTTCACCCTCGCCCACCAGCAGCAGTCATACTGACATTTTTGCCTAGCGACACACGTGACTTCCACTTGAGGCGGGTCTGTGAACGCACCAAATGAGGGTTTGAACTCGTTTTCAGTTTGTTTCAATGTTAAACGAGAATCTTTTAATGTTTGTCCTCCATAATGAATGTTTCTCTTCTTGAAGGATTCGTTCTGACTGATGTTTACTTTGATTTCCTTTCGTCTACGTCTCACTAACTTCACCAGTTTGTACAATAACAGCATCCAGGTGCGCTGTGAGCTGGTGGTTGGTTGGATGTTGTTGTTGGTTAATAAACTGCTGACCAGGTGCCCATTTTCTGTTTTTATCTCCCTTGGATACTTGGGGAAAGACGTCGTCACACTACTCCCCCCCGAAAATGTGCAATGTTCCTTTAAACGGCCCTCTGAAGTGAACACGGTGTGCGACTTTAAAATGAATTTGTTCCACCAGCATTAAAGTATTAGGAAGGGGTTTGGATCAGCGCAACCGGGGAAGTGAGGAATTATGTTAAGATTGTGAAAATGTGAGCAAGCGTGTGTGTTTATGTGTGTGAATGTGTGTGTACATGAACCCCTAATGAGGTCGCGAAGCGTGCGAGCTTCGGTGGCAGGATGAAGAAGCCTTTTTATGGCCATTTGTAAACTGAAACACATGTGGACCCTTTCTGTGTGCGAGTGTATGTGTTCAAGCGCGTGTGTGTGTGTGTGTGCTGGTTGGCTGTGTTTCTTCAAAGGTTCCACACCCTGGAATCCTCATATCTCTCTCTTTCTGTCTGTCTCTCTCTCTCTCTCATTTATGTGAAAGGAGCCATTGTGAGTGCTTAGCTAATATTAGGCAGAGAGAAGGAGAGAGAGAGGCAGAGTGTTGTGTGTAGAATGTTAAAATGTCCACACACAGGCTTGTTTTGAACACTCTGGGCTCTTAAATCAACTTGCGGCCACGTATCTTAGTCTATATTTAGACGTCCTCTTCACCGTGGACACCTTATTAGAAACACATGTCTTTCAGCCACACTGTGAAAACGATCAAACGCTCCAGAAACGTGCGTCCTCCCGTCTCACATCCTGACATCTGCAGCGAAGAGACGTCGTTGGTGTCATTTCATCACGGCTGCAGGAAACAACTCCACGTGTGGGTCTCTGCGTCCTGATGGAGGCCGATTTGACGAAACTCAAGACGTTTCACTCTGGGTATAAACGTCCTCAACATTCCACGGGAGAGGAATGAGTGGAAACGGTTTCAATTTGACACCGAAATAGAAATGGAGGCACGAAGGTCAGAATGCAACCATGTGAATGTGTGCGAGTGTATACGCTGTAGTCACGCAGTTTCACACAGCTGGCACATCCTGTTCCTTCTGTCGTTTACTTTGCGTTCAGCTCTCCTCTTCTCTCCGCCTCGTTCTCTTATAGTTCCTTTATTCACCTCATTGTGTTTGTCCTTTTGTGCTATATCTCAAAAAGTGTTCCATAGATTGTAATGAAACTTGCTGTGCTGGTTGGACACCACCCAGGGAGGAAACAGTGACATTTTGGTTGCAGTCGGCCTGACGGTGGCGCTGCAATGACCGGTTTCACAGTTTGGCCTTTAGTTTTGGAACAGTGCGTCGTAGAATCAACATTGCTTTGGTCTTATTGCAGCTGTCAATCTAAGCCACGCCCACTTGGAATTTCACAAGTACAATATCTTTGATATTGCTCACTATTTTGATATAATTGGCTGTCAAAGTTGAGAGTGGGTGTGGCTTATTTGTCAATAAAAGAATGGATTAGTCGATAAAGAGAGATGAAGAACAATAGAGAGAGTCTTGATCAATGGGAGACGTGGTTCGGTGTACACACATGAAATATTAAACGTGTGCTGACTGAGGGAGGAAGAGGAGATGGAGGGGTGAAGATGAACTGCAAGACAGAGAGAGGGGAGGAAGACAAAGGGGATATGATGTGACTGCATGGAGGACAAAGGTGTGAAAAAGACAAGGGCAAAAGCACAATGACAAAGTGATGAGACGTATCTGTATCATCATCGTAGCAACCGGATGGCTGCTGTGGCGCTGGGGCTGTGTGTTGACTTCCTGTTTGTCAGCAGCATACAGGAAGTAAGAGGCCCCTAGAGGATGGCCTGACACTGTGCGTGTGTGTGTGTTTTCTTAAAATGAAATGAGAAGTTCAAATGTGTGACATGAGATTGATTTTGTGTGTGTGTGTCTGTGTCTGTGTCTGTGTGTGTGGGGGGGGGGGATTGAACATTGAACATTTTTGTTTCCTTTGAGTATTTCATGTGTTTTTATGGTTAAATCTTGCCCAGTGAATCTAATGTGTGTGTGTGTTTTGTCCACCAGGGTGCAACATCCAGTACAGACAGATTAAAGAGGAGAGAGGAAGATGCCTGTCCCGCCCCCTCCACCCCCAGGGCCTCCCCCACCCCCCACCCTCGCCTTGGTGAGCATCTCTCTCATTTATTTGTCCATCTATCTTTCCCTTTATCCGTCTTTCTGTCCACCAGGCGAGCTCCTTCGCTGCCTTGCTCCGGGCGATTGCGCACAGCAGCATCACCCTGTGGTTAATAAAGTCATTGCATGCTCTTCTTCTGCACTTTTGGTTTTAAGCGCCTGTGTGTTTGTGTTTCAGGCCAACACAGATAAACCGTCTCTGAATCGATCGCAGCAGAATGGAAGGAGCGCTCTGTTGACAGACATTTGTGGTGGCGCCAGGTTAAAGAAGACGGTCACCAATGACCGCAGCGCAGCCCTACTGGACAGTAAGTCTGGAACAGTACAGACCCAGTGATGTATTGATAGACTGCAGAAAGAAGAAGTCTATACAGCTGAAAATATGCTTGCAGAAATGAAATGAGGAATCGGTCCTTGTCTTCCCAGAACCCAAAGGAGGAGGAGGAGGAGGAGGCGGAGGAGGAGGAGGCGGCGGCGGTGGTGGTGGTGGAGGAGGTGGAGGAGGTTTTGGAGGAGGAGGCGGTGGTGGTTTGGGAGGTCTGTTCCAAGGAGGGATGCCAAAACTTAAATCTGCTGCAAACAGGGGCTCCACAGGTAAATATCATACAAAAACAGCTGAATTTACCCTGGAAACACCGAAACACTCACAGATCCAAACCTCCTCAGGGCAGAGCAAACCCCAGGCAGATCGTGGAAACATTGGAACCATTTTGGAGTTCATTTTTAGTTTTGAAATCCACAAGTAGATTTCTGATCATCTCTACAGAATCAACCTCACCATGATGTTTTTCCTTCAGATGCAGGACCGGGTCGAGGCCCTATGCTCCCTCCAGGCGGCCGCTCTGCTGGCCCCGGCTCCATCGGTGGTGGTGGAGTCTCCTCTGGACCACCGAAGCTCCCAGCAGGCCCGGGGGGTTTCCGTGGCAGCGCCCCCGATCCCGGGCGAGGGCGGGTGAACCAACCAGCCAGACCGGACACTCCTGGAGGGCCGCCCCCACCCGTGCCCAGCACACCCAGACCGAACCAAGGTTTTCAATCCCGCGGGGGCCCCCCTCCACCACCGATCCCCGGAGGTCCCAGGCCCGGCTCGGCCCCGGCGCCTCTTCTTCCCAGTGTTCCACCTGGCAGGCACGGAGCTCTACCTCCACCGCCCGGAGGATCCTCTGCTGGAACACGATCTGGCTTCTCTGGGCCTCCTCCTCCGCCCCCAAACAGCTCCCGCCCGCCTCTACCCCCCGCTCCAGGTGGGAGGCCCCCACTTCCAGACGACCGCCCACCGCCCCCACCCGCTCCGATGGGAGGTCATCGACCGGCGATGCCACGTGATGGGCCCCCCCCGCCTCCTCCGCCCTCTTTCAACTCCAAACCCTCGTCCTCCGTCTCCTCCTCCCCCTCTCGCCCCTCGGCTGTAGGGAGCGCGCCTCCTCTTCCGCCAGGTAGACCGGGCCCTCCTCCTCTTCCTCCCAGCCCAGCTGGAGGGGACGAACACAACACCCCTGCTCTTCCCCAAAGGAAATTCTCACTCAACAGGTGCTCACTTGTTCACAGAGTTCAGGTTCAGTGCCTTGCTCATGGGTTATTGACAGTAAATGCTGAGGGCGTTCAGATATATGGCATGTAGGTTAACATGTTTCTTCTCTCCAGCCACCCTCAGTCCAGATCAGGACCCCTTCCTCCCCCGCCCAATGAGAGGCCGCCTGCTTTTGGAAGAAACCAATCTTCAGTTCGCACAGGTGAAGATGTTTCACAAACCTTAACAGGACCTGAGCTAAGTTAAGTTTAAGAGATACTGGAGTGTTCGCAGCTGATTTGTACTCATGTATGTTACTTCGTTCTGCCTCTCCCAGGGCCTCTCCCTCCTCCTCCTCCCTCAGGGCGTGGCGGGGGCAGCGGGAGATCGGCACCAGCGCCTATTGGTCGCCCGCAGCCCCCTGGTGGCGGACCCGGCAGCAGACCCCCTCTCCCTCCAGACAGGCCTGGGACTGGACCCCTGCCTCCACCGCCCATGGGCAACGGCTTCCAAAACTCTCATCACAACCAGCAACAAGGTGAGTGGGTCAGGGGTGGGATAGATCTGAGTCTGAGAAAGGACAAGAATGTGTGTAAATTGACCATATCTGTGTGTGTGTGTGTGTGTGTGTGTGTGTGTGTGTGTGTGTGTGTGTGTGTGTGTGTGTGTGTGTGTGTGTGTGTGTGTGTGTGTGTGTTGCTGTACACCATGTATTTTCTACCTCACTTTTACGTTGTGGCCTATGACTTTTGAAGAATGCATTTTTTTTGTATTTCCTCCTTCAGTTTAGGGTCAATTGTATTTTTTTCCCTGGTGTTTTTTGTTTTCCACGTTGAATGTCTGGACCCAGCCAGACAACAGTCACATCATTGACTGCCAGGGTTGTGTGGGTTTGCCTCATTCATCAGCCGTGCTGTATCTCATGAATGTATTAAAGTGCCCGGCCCTTTGTGATGGACATGTCTTATAGGAGCCTCGTCTTACTGTCTTACTGTCTTACTGTCTTACTGTCTTCCTGATGGTGACAAACCGCCATTTCTCTCGTGAACAGATGAGTGGGAGTCCCGATTCACCTTCCACCCCATCTCAGACCTTCCTCCTCCAGAGGCCTATGTGCACATCCAGAAGACCTATCCCAGCAAGATTGGCAAGACTGAGGGCAGAGGTCATTCACTCACCCACACACACATATACACACACACACACACAGAACTCCCCTGAGGAATGGAACAGGGCAAACAAGTACAGAACTGCAACTGCTCCACATGCAATCTGTCCCCAGCGGCAGAAAATGCAGGGAAAAAAGTGAGGGAAACTGAAATATCGTTGTATTTGCTTCTTTCCAGGTTCTGGGAAAAAGGAAAGAGGCGCACCTCCTCTTCCTCCGGCGCCCAGGTGAAGGACAGTTGTCCGTGACCACAACACCTGGATCTACTTTGTCTGTGTCCACTCCTGTCTCTCTCTCTCTGTTGTGCTCATTTTGCTTCGATCAACAAACAGCATGTGGTTCATGCATGGACTATTATGTAAATGAGCTGACGTACTATTGACCAAGTAGAAAAATACATCGTCTCAGTGACACCATTGACACATTGTAGCAGCAGAAAGCAGCACCTAAAGACCAAAGCCTTATACTCTGGTATACTGTGACGAATAATTACAAATGGCTGATTTCTGTTTGTTTTTGTTGTTTGTTTGCATCATTGGGTGGTGAATTGAGTAATTAGCATATTTTGAATGAGCGATAGCATTTTCACGCACCAATATTTTTCTACCCGCTTCTCTGTGAAAGAACAAACGTCCACCGCCTCCCAGTGTTTCATTTTTGTGCTGCAGAGAAATAGATCAACTGACGGATCCCAGATATTGTATTTCACCAACCAGCTACGCCTTACGGGAAAGAATAGGATATCTGCACAGCGGCTGCATACTTAACAAACACAGCGTTGGGTGGTGCGCTTGTTTGACTTTCACAGCCTATTTGCAGACATCATTATGCAAAGCTAATTCAGGCTCTTAGGTCAATATCTTACCCAGCAGTGCAGTGCTTATCATGCATCTTCCTCAGGTGCGCTGAGACGCTGTTTCTCTCTTTGTGTGCCTTTTGTTCGATTCAGGTATGTGATTTCTCGCTGCATACAAGTTAAGGGAAATATGGAGTGCTGCCATTTGTGCCTTCAAACTGTGTGTGTCTGTTTGTTTCTTTTGATTGTTTACCACCTTCAGAAAGTACCACTTCTGCTGATTTGACACCTGGAAATAGAAAGAGGACAGCGGCCTCTTTTCTTTTTCAACATTTAGACTCTTTTGTGCTGCAGGGTATGTTAATGATTACAGCTTTAAATCCAAATTCAATACATCATACACAGAGAGACATTGAATGAAAATAAAGTCCCAGGCCCCCTGCCACTGCTGCACAAATCACCAGGGGAAATGCTGGTGTGCAATTTGCCAAAACCGCAATGTGCCTTCACAGTGTGTATCTTTCTGCTAAATCTGAAGTTTCTGTTGGAACCACTGAGCGGTACTTTTTATTTGATTGTCTTGTTGTGACGTGAGCATGTGATTGTTGTGTTGGGATAGAGATCAGCTGTTTTATAAGGAGGTTGTACAGGGGGGTTATAACAGCATGAGTTTACTATGAAACTGGTTCTTGGTTTGCTGGTTTGTGAAAAGCTGCCGTGGCTTTTTTCTATGAAGGATCTGTGTGTGGGACTATATGATTAAAGGACTGTATCGTTTTAAGTTATGTTAAGGATTTGTGCAGTATTATGTTTTTTGCTTTACCCAGCGCTGCTTCAGACGGTCTTATGTGTTGGTCACAAAAACATTTTCTTAAAGACAATCATACAGAAGTATACATTTTTAAGAATAAATAAATAAAAAATGCTTTATGTGCTGTACATGGGGTGAATGTGCTTTTATTGGATGGTGCGCTCTTAGTAAATATTTTGACAATATTGCACAAAAGAGGATTGATATAAGATTATCCTTTGGTTTATCCAGGTGTATTAACAGCAAGTGCATCATATGTATTGATTTGTTGTGTATGTGATCATATAAGTTATGAATCATTTACACGGTTGTACAATAAAGATGGGAAATATATGAATAGCCTGACGTGATGTGAGACCAGAGCTTTATGGTATTTCATTGCCTGTAAATATCTGAGAGCAGAAGCTGCAATTGTCAAAATGTGTTTTTGATATGAAGGTATTCAGGTCAAATCATGGTGATATTTAGCCAATCCAGCTGATCGGTTAATGCCGATCAGAAACTGTGAATTAAATCCACACTGCAGGAAACAATGCAGACTTGTTGTTTCTTTCAATAGAAGCATTCTTGACTACTTTAGAAATTAGAACAATGCAACATTGTGTGGCTGTGATCACACAGAAATCCAATGCTGTTCCAAATCCTAAAGAATTTGAATCTACTGACACCTAGTGGACAGACAATTTGCAGCACGCAAATCAAGATATACTCGTGCCGCCGCCAGAGTGCAATCATTATGGACATGCAGTCTCATAACTTGCTGCACATCTTCACCATCATCTCCCTATTCGCTGTCATCATTACATTCCTTTGAGGTGTCACTCTTCATCAAAAGTGAAGAAATTGTCAGAATTTCTTAAAGTTGTCACACTAATGTCATACACAAACATTTTCACTGGGTGCAGTCCACTGCCAAAGTCATGTTCCATGTTCAGGTTGAAGGCAGTTAAGTATTGAAACAATGTATGACCAAAGTGGATAAACCCTCAGATGAATCTTTCAAATCCCTTTGTGAAACCTTTTTCACGAACTCTCATGTGTCACAAATTACACGCATGACCCTGGAGAGCACAGATTTTATCCGTCCTACGTCACGCGAATGCGCCACACGCACATATATGATCTTATCCAATCACAACTCGAACTGGAAGCCTATCTCGCCGGCGATTGGCTGAATAAGCTGTCAGTCATCGTGCAGGGTGTTTTCCTTTCTGCAGCTGTCAGATTCAGAAACGGAGATTTGCCATTCAAACGGCAAAACACGGTCTTTCCCCTCCCGCAGGACTCATCTACCCCGCATCTTTTGCGTGAAGATGCTGTTGTAGATAAGAGACGTAAGCGTTTTATTCATTTCAAAACAAAACCCTTTAAATATGATGTTCGTGCCAGATGTGAAACGTTTAGCTCGGGGCTACGCTTGTTTGTATCCCCTAATGTTTTTAGCGTGCACCTAGCTAAAGCTAACGGACAGCTGGCCATGACAATGCAGTGCTGTCACACACGGCAGGTTGTTGTTGTTGCCACTGTGGCTATTTAAGACCACAGAGCATTCGTTTGAGTTCCTTGCCTTACATATTGCATTTATCGTGACTGAACGGACTGATTTGACTGCAGACTCCGTACTGTTACGCAGGGGCGCATCTCTCTGGATTCTGTGGCCGCTGCTGGCCCCCCTGTTGCATTAAATCAAACTAAACAGTCTAGAGTGGTTATTGGTTTCTCTCCAGCCAGAAGAACTCTCACCTTACACATTTATATCAGGTGTTATATGTTTATGTCCTTGATCAACAATTTACATTTAGTTGTATTCATTTTGTCCAATGTGAATGTGGGAAAATGTGGTGTAGTATGACAGAAGCAAGGTGCTGCAGGAGAAACATGGAGAAATATTTAAATATAGCAACCATATGCACAGTGTAGTGTGTGTGTGTGTGTGTGTGTGTGTGTGTGTGTGTGTGTGTGTGTGTGTGTGTGTGAGGAGCATTGATTGATCTCAGACAGGTAGGTGCTGCTCTGGTCGGTGCTCTGGTCGGTAATAAGGAGCGACCGCCACTGTGATTTTCTCTTTCCTTCCCTTCACTTCTGTCGTCCCCAGTTGCTGAAGTCAGCCCATTACCTGACCCCTCCCATACTCCTATCCCATCACCGCCATGGAGAGCAACAACTACGTGCTGATCCATGGCAAGAACATATCCCAAAACACCGTGGCGGGCGCCGTCGGTGGGCCGCACATGTCCATCGACAAGCTGTTCCCGGCTCTCCTTGAGTGCTTCGGGATCATTTTGTGTGGCTACATAGCTGGCAGGTAAGGGGTTAAAAGGGGTTAAACAGCAGTCTATTAAAGTTTGCTTGCTGCGTTGTGATGGCTGATGAAGGGAATACTGAGATGATCTTTGACCCACAGGGGCGACATCATCACAGAAAGCCAGGCGAAGGGTCTGGGGAACTTTGTGTCTAAGTTTGCTCTGCCAGCTCTGCTCTTTAAAAACATGGTGCTGTTGGACTTTGGAGATGTGATCTGGGCTTTTCTGTGGAGCGTCCTGGTAGCTAAGGTGTGTCTTAATATCTATATCTTGATGGCTTATTTACAATCTGCTGTATTTGCACAACAGCCCATTGTTTCATACTGGACTGCTGTTTAATGTAGCTCAATTCTAATCAAAGGAACTAGTGACACCCTCTGTTTAAAAGGTGTTACTGCAGTCTTGTAAAAAGCACAAAGAATTATGCAATTAAACACAACTTAACACTCTCTTATCGTGTGTGTAGGTGACGGTGTTTGTGCTAGTGTGTGTGCTGACAC
The DNA here is from genome assembly GCF_046128005.1 of Genypterus blacodes. Classification (NCBI taxonomy): domain Eukaryota; kingdom Metazoa; phylum Chordata; class Actinopteri; order Ophidiiformes; family Ophidiidae; genus Genypterus; species Genypterus blacodes. Next base: position 2,691,638 of record NW_027466909.1, on the reverse strand, counting down.
TGATGGTGGCGAGTCCAGACTGCAGGTACAGCAAAGCGGGTCTGTATGCCATCTTTGCTACACAAAGCAATGACTTTGCTTTGGGATACCCTATAGGTGAGACAGAGCCCATATGAGTGACTGACTGACCACTGTACACACTCCCACTTTCAAAATACTTACATAAAACTCTTTTGTTTTCCCTAGTTGATGCGCTGTACCGGACAACATATCCAGAGTATCTCCAGTATATCTATCTAGTAGCTCCGGTCTCCCTCATGCTCCTCAACCCCATAGGCTTTGCTCTGTGTGAGGTGCAGCGGTGGAGACAGTCCAGTCACCCTCAGCACAGCACTGCTGGCATACTGGGAATCGTAATGCTACAGGTACAGTATGTAGAAGGTTGGTAGTCCTCTTACATCTGTTGTGTAGTCTACCTGCGGGTCAAAGGGCGAGTAACCCCCCCTCTATCCCCCTCCTCACTGCTGCAGGTGCTGAAGAACCCGATCGTCTTCATGGTGATGGTAGGAATCATCTCCCACTTTGCCCTGGGCCAGCAGATCCCCGCTGTGCTGTCAGAGTTCATAGACGGCCTCGCCAACTCGTTCGGTGGCGCTGCCCTCTTTTACCTCGGCCTCACTATGGTGAGTGTGATTCAGTTTGGTCCTCCTCATATCGTTTGTAAATCAAAATGACATTCAGCTGATCACAGTGACGTCACCGGGCTTTTTTGTGTGACAGGTGGGCCAGCTTAGAAAACTAACTAGAGACACTGGCGTCGCCTTGATTCTCCTCATCACTGCCAAACTGTAAGTTGCCGTTTGTTGTCCGTGTGGTCGTTTTATCTACAAATGCTTCAACCGTCACATACAAATGAAATTCTTTGTAATCATAGGACTCCACTTGTCCACTTGTCCTTATTGTCCTCTTGTCTCCGCCCTGTCTCTGTCAGGTTGGTGATGCCATTAGTCTGTAAGGACATGGTGGACATTCTGGACATAGGAGTGAACAGCACTAACGCCAACCACACCAGTTTGTCCAACTTTGCCTTTTTATACGGAGTCTTCCCGACCGCACCAAGTGTAGCCATCTATGCAGCTCACTACAATGTGGAGCTGGAGGTGGTGAGTCACGCTCTTCAACTCAAATAAATCGATCCCTGTTTCCAGCTCGTCCCATTAAGAGGAAAAGCTCTCAGCAGCAATCTCTGTATTCACTTCTTTTCTTTTGTAGGTAACTTCAGGGATGGTCATCAGCACGTTTCTGTCCGCCCCCATCATGTACGTGTCGGCGTGGTTGTTGACGATCCCTCTGATGGACCCTGCTCCTCTGGTGGCAGAGCTGCAGAATGTCAGCTTTAACATCAGCATCGTCAGCCTTGTAGCACTGGTGAGCGAGTTTGGCCACTTTGATTGTTAAAGAGGTTTAAGGAACAAGAGAACAAATGTAGTTTAGGTGTGGATTTGATGACGACTACAATGGTTTCCTTCAGGTGTGGACCATAGCCGTGATGCTGCTCAGTAGGAAATTTAACAGACTTCCTCACCTCTTTGCCTTGAATCTCTTCCTGGCTCAGGTCGGTGATTTTAAAGCTTAAATATCATGAATTAATGAAGTAATTCCATGATGATTTGTGATCGGTTGAAGTTTGTCCTCTAATGTGTTCAGTGTGTTATGTTTGCTCTCTCTCTTCTCTCTCTTCTCTCTCTTCTCTCTCTCCTCTGGCTGCAGTTCCTGGTGTGTGTCAGTATGGTGCTGTGGAACTTTTTGGTGAAACAGGAGGACAATATGGTTGGAAAAGTTCTCTCCTTCACTCTGCTCTACGGCTCACTGTACAGCACCTACATCTGGACCGGTAAGTGTGTGTAGACATAAAGAGTTTGTCACAATACCTGAATAATGTTTAGACACATGCAGGTGTGCTGTGTGTTCTCTTCTCCAGGTTTGATCCCTCTCAGCCTGGCTCTGACGAATAGAGACGATCTACTGAGACTCCGACCGGGAATTTTTATGATTTTGGGTTGGGGGTATGTCAGCACATCACACCACACACTGTACCTCGGGACCTCACTGTTACGCCACAACTGTCTGGTTTAATGTGTGTGTTTGTATGTGTGTGTAGGGTTCCGTTCCTGATGGCAGGAGGTCTTCTCATAGTCGGCGACAGGACCGACTCCTTGGACTCTGCCTTCTTCTATGGCAGAGCTCAGGTTTGAATAACAATGGCACTTCATTCCACTTTCTATCTATTGTAATCCATTCTAGTGTAATCTCTTCTATTCTATTCTATTCTATTCTATTCTATTCTATTCTAGATCATCAGCACAGCAGTGGTGCTGGCAGTCAGCCTGGTGCTTGGTGCCATATCTCTGATGGGTCTGAGCCAGGTTGGCAGGGAGCAGAGGGACTACCAGGCCCTGGACAGAGCCTCTATAACCTGCATCAATGAAGACTTGCTGCCCCCTGGTGGCTTGGAGGAGCAGCAGCATCAACAGCTGCAACCACAGATGGCAAGTCCGTCTGAGGGCAGCGTCCACTCAGGTAGCCGTATTCTGTTTCTCTACCCCTAACCTGAGCTGAGTTGTAGCCACAAAGGGACATACTCACCTGTCATCACCGTCGCTCTATTATGTGCCTCTGTGACTTTCCTAACAGCTGAGACTCGTCAGCGATGCGATGATGTCACTTGACAGGACCAATACACACACAGTCAATTTTGCCTCCGTTTGTGTTTTTCTTTTCAGACCTGCACCTCTGCTCTCCTCTCCAAAGCATGCCAGACATGATAGCCAGCACACAGAGAGAGCACACACACAGCACAGGTGACCACACACACACACACACTCACAATAAAACACAATGACATCCTTTATACCGTTGCTAACTTTCAGTCATTATGCCATTTCTCTCCAGGCCTCAGTGAGGCGCTGTGCGACGGCCAGCAGCAGCCCAGCTCTTCCTCATCAGAGCAGCCTCTGAACCTTCCACCGCCCGGGCTGCAGCCGCACGACGACAAACAGACAGTCAGACACGTGCTTCTCTGCCTGCTGCTCATAGTCAGCCTGCTCGCGGTGCGGATCCATTACTCTACTTAAATACTGTGTGTTTGGCTGCTGTGCTCTTCTTCTTCTCTTTATTCGCCTGATTGGTAATTCTGTGTGTGTGCAGAACTTGTCCAGTTGTCTGTGGTGGTTGTTCAACAAAGATCCAGGAAGACTTTACCTGGAGCTGCAGTTCTTCTGTGCTGTGGCAAACTATGGACAGGTACACTTTGAGTTTCCAGCTCTGTGTTAATATGTATTTGTGTTAAAGTGTTACTATGGGAGTGTGTGATGTGTCGAATCCCAAGTGATCATTGTCTGGGTTTCTCTTTCATCTCAGGGTTTTCTGTCCTTTGGTATCTTCGGTTTGGACAGACACCTCATCATCCTCCCCTTTAAGAAGAGGTGAGACTTCTCCTTTCATCAGTAAATCACAAACAGAGAGGACAGATAACATCAAAGTGTGTGTGTGTCTGTCTCTGTCAGGTTGCTCAGCCTGTGGTACGGCAAGGACAGTGAAGAGTTGAGTCCCTCGGTCGTGCCGGAGGAGGTCAGACTCACCTGCACGCAGTTTGTTCGTTACCACAAAGAACAGTGTGTCCAAGATATCGTGCACCCACACAGGTATGAAGACAGGTCTGCCTTTTCTTCTTCTATTCTGATTGTTGCTGATCAGTTAAATAAAGTTGTGTTCCATGTTTGGGTTTGTTCACATGATGAGTTGATGCCAGGAAAGGGACGTTTCCATAGGTAGTTTGCTCTCTTCTGTTGCCCCTCTGTCCACTCTGCACTTCTTTATCCCATGAAACACAATGAACGTTTCAGATTGTTTTTATGCATCTGCACTGCTGAATAAGTCCTAAGGCATTTCAGTGTAAGGCAATATTTGACTCAACCTGCTTCTTTAACCAAAACATTTTGGGTGCTTTACTTTGCTGAGTTTCTCTCCTAACACAAACTCTTTCCACTGTTTTCTTTTCCCTTCTCTCCTTTTCATTTAACCTCGACTCCTCCTGTATTTCCTATTCCCTCCCTGTTTCCCCCTCTGTCCTCCATGCCTCTCTCTCTCTCTCTCTCTCTCTCTCTCTCTCTCTCTCTCTCTCTCTCTCTCTCTCTCTCTCTCTCTCTCTCTCTCTCTCTCTCTCTCTCTCTCTCTCTCTCTCTCTTTCCCCCCTCTATCACCCCCTAGTGGCTCAGGGGAGAGCGTGAGCCCTCCGACAGGTGAATCCTTCCTCTGATAATGACAGGTTCGGAGCAGAACGGGAAGAGGACAATGGGGCTGTGAGATGGGGTCACAGCATCCATCCCCCCCTTCCCCAGCACCAGAGCGTCCCTTTGGAACAACCAGCGAGACGCCACAGTTTCCAATCCCATCACGTTCAGGAGCAATTCAGCCACGAGCCACAGAATCTGCATCAGAATCAGCAATCTCACCATGAAGGCAAACCCCGGGGCGGAACCTCTTTTCCATCCAGGTGCCAGGCTCAGCGTGAGATTGAAACCCAAACCCACGTCACCACCACAGACCAGGATCACGAACCAGCTAATCCTTCCCACCCGACGCGGCAAGCCCATAGCCTTATCCCGTCCAGTGTCCGCGTCTGTCCCCCGTCCCACGCCGCAGGTGTGTTTCAGGGCAGCCGCCTAGTGGACTCACTGCTGGAGCGCGGCCTGTGCCCCGGCCGAGCCGAGGCCCAAACGTTCTGCGCCCGTCTTCAGCGGGGAGGCGTGTTAGAGGATCCAGCGGCTCGGCACAGATTTAGGGACGACCCCACCCTGATGTACCGCTTCACCCAGGATGGAGAGGGAGGGAGAGAGGGGGAGGAAGATGAGCTAGTAGATGGGGGGAGAGTAGTTGAATGACGAGTCCATTAATTGATCCACAAGTAACCAACAGCAGACGGTTTACTGATCGGTTTTGGCCTCTCAGGTGTTTTGCTGTTTTATATTTCATATCATTTGAATACCTTTGCCACATTTACAGACAAACCAAACACTCCAAAAAGTAGTGAGATGCTGTAAATTGGGATCAATCATCAGTTGTGGCTTCTTCTTCTTCTGCATGCCCTTGTTGTTTTGTTCGGGGTGTTTAGAGATGTTTACCTTCGTTTGTGTCGCACTGACCTGCGTCGGCTGCCGTGTTGTTGTTGTAGTGTATTGACGCTACGCCGTATGGACTGCATGATGAAAGGGCGGGGCGAGAGGACTTGAGGTAGGCTAGTTGCAGCTTTCCCCTGTTTGTCCTCCACCTCAGAGCTCCTGATGAATCTCTCTCCATGGCTATTTTTAACTTTGTGTTCTGTGCATTTGAGAAAGGAATGCTGCTGCGTGCTGAGCCACCTGAGAGGCACAGAGATGTGTGAACACCAGATAGTTGATTCTGGACGTTCTAGAATCTAGATGAAGCCAAGAAGCAGCAGATTTGCTGACTAAACACCAAAACAGCGTCCTTGCACATTCAGTTAGATCCTCTCCCTTCATTCGTATCGTCATATGTATTGCACGCCGTGTCTTTTCATCTTACAGCCGTCTATGTCGCCTACTTGCATGACAGGAGAGCAGCACACAGGCTTCCACTGCACTCTGACTCATTCTACAAACATCTTTAAATTATGCAACTCTGCGGATGTTTTGTGTGTGTGTGTGTGTGTGTGTGTGTGTGTGTGTGTGTGTGTGTGTGTGTGTGTGTGTGTGTGTGTGTGTGTGGGGTCATATCACTGTATAGATTCAGCCAGGGTTTGAAAATTGCACAAGCTGCCTTTTCCAGACAGATTCAAGCTTCATTCATACTCGTACTGTAATTCCTCTCTCGCTGTGTGTTTCGTGAGGTTTAACCCAAATAAACCCTGATATTATATTAAATAAGCTCTCATGAAGACACAGATGTAGGTAGTTAATCAATCATAAACTAATCCAGCCCTTTAAAGAGGTCGGATGGAAAGAGTTTGGGTTACACGACTGCATAGATCCTGTAAACAGATCAGAGTCCTACAGTAGAAACGTTTTTCATTTCTCCTCTGACTCAACTGTTTGTTGTCAACTGTGACATAAAGTATTTTTGACTGTGATTAGAGTGGAAGATGGAGGATAATGTGCACATATAAACCACGCCAGTATAAAGCTCAAAAGGAGCAAAATAAGTGATTTACTGCTGTATTTTTCTGTTTACATCATTGCCTTTGCTCTCTACTGCCACCCTCAGGATAACTGTTTGAGCCCCACTAAGGTATGGTAAGGCATGAAGAATAGTCATTGTTGTTGTTTTTGTTCAGAACAATTCATCCAGATTCAGAACAGATTCACTTTTCTCCTCTCAGATTTTCTTCATAAGTGCAGATAAGGAGCGTGTTTGCTCAAACAATCCACGCCAGATTCTTGTTGTTTATTTTCAGTCCAGTTAGTCAAATAATTATTTCAGTGCCTGCTCAACCAAGGAGTATCTTCTCTATAGTGTTTGTTGTGTTGTATGCTGGAAGGTAAAAGAACAGAGCCAGAGGGAGTTTCCTGTTAATGTGCGATGGTGTGTGTGTGTGTGTTTGTGGTACAATAGTGTGACAGTATTGTATGGTTGGTTATTTTATTTTAAGTGTTCTAAAGTCAATCAGGATCAATGACTGTGTGACCTTAAGAAAGGCACTTATTAAAGTACTGTTTGCATCCAAAAGGCCCACATGTTGCATCGTCATTAAACAGTCACAGCGATTAGAGAAGGACATTATGAGACACCATGAAGAGGGTGAGAAGTTAAATGTTTAATTCAATGAACAAATAAATAATCTATACAATGTTTTTGGTTTATTAACTTAAAATAAGACTGCAGATTTACTAAGACATATTTTACACACATTCCACTGTCTGATAACACCTGAATTCTGCTCTATTCTTCTTCTAGAACTTTTTTTTTGGTCAAACAATGATGCTGCTACTGCTGAATCATCCAAAACACAGAAACAAGTCGACTAATAAGACCCTGATAAAAGACCCTAATAAGACTATGATGCTCTGTCATTAACCCAGTATTTTATAGCTTCACTCTTTATGGCACCAACATACGTTAAGCTATGTCCTATTTAAAATCAAGCTGCAAACTTTACCTCTAAGCTCTGGACTGATCTGCAGCATGATAATCCTTGGATCCAGCTTTAAATGTTCCAAAAGATCCTGCTTCCACTCTTTCTTTTCTTTAAAGGATAGCATCTGCATTTTAAGACTATTTTCTAAAACCTGACACAGAGGAAAATTAACATTTGTGCAATTTCACAATAACTTTAACATTCATTCAGTTACACTGAGAGCAACGGACATAAAGTGCAAAAACACACCTGAGCAAAACTCCCAATGGGAATGAGCGATGTGTGTTAGTGTGTGTGCGCCTGTGAATAAGGGAGAGAAGGGTCTTGGTGACCCCGGGATCCGGTTTCAAGATCCATCTACAGTGACGTGTAATGTCTTTGAAGGCTCGTATGTCTCTATGATGTAAGAATAACATGAAAGTCTCTGGAGGTATGTAGAGTTCATGAGGAGTCAGAGGCTCTCCTGTAATGGATCTCCTGTTGGATGGATCTCAGATGATGTCCTTATCTTAAAGCCATTAGCAGTGAGACATCCCTGGATTCATGATGTTTCAGGGATTCTTCTTCAAATCAAACCTCTCCTCTGTTCCCCCCCCCTGCATCATCGCCTCTTTCTGTCCGGCTTGATCCCAGCCTGACTGGGTCCGTTGCTGTCCATGTCCTCCATCTTAAGGTGCCCCTTGCTGTAGCGTTTGATCAGCGCCCCGGGCAGGAGGGCCATGCAGGCGATGGCCAGGAGCTGAGCCAGTGTTCCCCACGAGAAGATGTCATCTAGAGAGGAAATCTTAGAGAGGATGGAGCCCGTACGGACACAGATGAAGTTGTACGGTATCAACCCTGGAGAGGAGAGCGACAGGTGAGTGTGGTATTGTCAGTGCGTGTGTGTGTGTGTGTGTGCAAGTGTACAGTCTCACCTATAAACACAGAGAAGAAGAAAATGGGCATAGGGATGTTGAGGATGGGACAGGTGATGTTAAGGAACCAGTTAGGAGTCATAGGGAAGAAACGAAGGAAAAGGAGGAAGAAGAACAAACTGCTGCGGTTCTCTTCCGCCTGACAGAAAGAAGAGAGAGGAGAAAGGAGAAAAAGAAGAAGACAGGAGGAAACAGGAAGTGTCTCCAGCTACTGTCTGCTTAAACATTACACATGACAGACTCACCTTCCTCTGCATCAGCGCCACCTTGTCCGGGAAGAACTGAACCACGTAATGCTTTCCAAAGGCAGAGGAGAGCAGGAAGCAGAAAGTGGAGCCAAAGGTGCTCAAGAGGCAGGCCAACACCAGGCCCTCCCACGGCCCGAAGATGGCCCCGGCCAACATGTTCTGGAAGAAGGACAGATGGACAGACATGCAGGCAGTCTGCAATCTACGTGTGGCCTCACAAAATTTGGCTGTTTGATTTGGAAAGGTCAATTGATGGACTTTGGTGTGTTTGTGTGTGTGTGTCCATACTCACCAGGAAAGAGGACCCAGGTATGGCGAAGGATTGCTTGTAGAGGTAGGCGCTACAGAACAGCAGCAGGACGTAGCTGTAATGTTCTCGCTTGTAAAACTTCAACAGCTCAGCGAGCTCCCGCAGCTCATCCAGGTCAGACGGGAACTTCAGCCTGGACGGAAACAAATAAAACAGCATGAAATCTATTTTCCCCCAAGTTTTGGAGGAAGATTTGAACCCATGTCCTTACACACACACACATGTACTTCATCCTTCCGTCATATTTCCGAGCAAAATCTCATTGACAAACCCCAGAGCAGTGGATTGAACGCGATGCATTCAAGTGAAAGTGGGGAAATTCAGAAAATCAATTTCTCTCTGTAAGATAGTTGAAAACGCTTACTTCCTGTGTGTGTGTGTGTGTGTGTGTGTGTGTGTGTGTGTGTGTGTGTGGACAAGTGGAGGGTAATGTGATATGCCTGATTGAGGGACAGAAATAGCCTTTGCTGTCTGTAGACTGGAACACACACGCACACACACACACACACACACACACACACACACACACACACACACACACACACACACACACACACACACACACACACACACACACACACACACACACACACACACACACACACACACAAAATCCCCCTTGAAATTCAAGATGCTGTCTTTCTCTGCCACCTGCTTTGACATTCGGCAATCCCCTGTTCCTATTGGCTGGTGGACAGACACGCCGCTGCCCCGCTCCACTCATTGGGGCGATCACGCACGGGCACCCAGATACCTGAGAACATACAAGTGTATGTACTGTATTTAAGGAGGGAAATGTGTCATCGTGGTCACCTTTACTTTAGCTTATGCAAAGCCCCAGGAGAAACACTTAGTCTCACACACACACACACACACACACACACATACAGCATGGGTATAGACGTGCAGGGGAAACTCAGCAACTCCATCAAGCCTCAGTGCTTCATTAGTGATGACGGATAGCATTCCAAAATGTCGGAGCAATCATGAACCTCCAGGTGTGGAGTTATGAGTTTGTTGAGAGTGATGGATTTTGTCACACCTTAGGTTATGCTTATTGTTCTCGCTTCATCTTGTTCTCCTCTTGTCCCAGATTCTTCCATCCCTGCCCTTGTGTGTGATTGTCTACCCCGCCTTAATTAGTTTCACCTGTTCCTGATTGGCCTCACCTGTTTTTCATCAGGGTCCCTCCTCTATTTAGTCTGTGTTTCCATCTCTCTGTAACAGTTTGCAATTGTGAATAAGTGATGGGATGCAGATACAGAAAATACACTGTGATGGCTTTGACTATGGATCAGTCGGTCATCCTTGTCTGTTACAAAAACCTTTGCGTCGTCCGCTCTGGACATTTCTACCTCCAGCCTGCTGAGCACAAGTAACAGTCTGTTACTCCAACAGTTACTCCAACAGCTGGACATCACATTCCTGTGAATGTCATTCTCAGACGCTCCCTTGCAGATACCAGCGACTTAATAAAAAAAAAGTAAGAGTCGTGGCTGATTTACATTCTGTCAACACCACACAAAGCAGCTCTTTCTAGAAAATGATGAGTTTTATTTTGTTAGCTTTACTTTTTGTCTTCTGCTTCCTTCAACATTCTGCCACATTGGCCAACCTCATCTGGTTTACAGTATAATTATATTGCATGATTTCATTGACTTAGGCTGCTGTCCTCAGCTGACCTTCAATATAGATGGAATCTATCCACACCACTGATACACACACACACACACACACACACACACACACACACACACACACACACACACACACACACACACACACACACACACACACACACACACACACACAGGTATGACTGAGCAAAGGGGATTCACACAGACGTCATCTTTGAGGACACTCACGCCATACTTAACCGATTTGATGAGTAACTGTATAATATGAGTAATATCAATTTACAGGGGTCACACACAAACACACAAACACACACACACGGATCGGACCTAATCTTGGCCGCAGAGTGTCTGGGTCAATGATATTCTATCATCCTGTGACAACCTCAAAGTTGACTCTCTGGCACATTGCAAAATACCACTTAGAGCACAGACACACACACACATGCACGCACGCACACACAAACGTAGAGAACACACTTATAAACACACAACGTTGAAGTACACACTCATCATTCAGACTTGCGTCTTCATTCTGAGGGGTAATGTGATAAGTGCAAACTGCTCTGATGGGAGCTGGTGAAAGGAAAGGAGGAAGAAGAGGCAACAGTACTGCCTGTGATCGTGCAACACTGGTTATGAGAAATAAACTTATTTGTAGAGTAATTGCAGTTAAGATATGAAAGACCCACCTGAGAGTTGTTTAAATACTCTAAACTTACATTCGCCATACGCATGGCAGACAGGATGCAGGAAAATATTACAACTATATAAAATATAACAGAGAGAGAGAAAGCCACAAATTCAAGCAATCACATCAGAAATGCGTCCGGGTTTTTTCCTGACGTCACTGTCAGTAAAATTGTTGACAAGTATCTGCTGATTCCTCTACAGTAACACACAATATCCTGGAGTGAACTGGGATACAGGAGAGGAAGCACTTCAGGATAGGTTTCAAGTGCATAAACATACTGCTGTTGCTGTGTGTGTGGGTGTGTGTGTGTGTGTCCTTGTTGTGGTATGTAAAATGTAGGTAAACACTTGAGGAAAAGCCCGTTCATTTTTTTGGAAGAAATACAAAGTGTAAACATTCATTCATTCATTTATTTATTTTAAAATTATATAATCTGCAGTCATCTCCAACAAAGATTAACATTATTAGACTCTTTCTGTCCTAATTACACAAATGTATGTACAAATGTAATGATGTTAAAAGTTATGATTCCTTTCACTTGACAAAACTTAATACACCTTTTCTTTCTTTTCTACATATTCCATCAATGTTTTTGACTATGTATTTGCCCATATATATTCTATTCTGTGATTCATATATTATAATATATTTAATAATATTATATCAGAGTTTGGGCAGTTCCCTTGGATTATAGCAGATAACTAGAGACATTTGGTTCCATCACCTGCACTTGGTCTGTTTCTGTCCGATTCTTACCTGAGCTGCTGACCTCCCCGCTCCTCCTCCCCTTCAGGACCCGGCTGAAGGTGCTCAGGCCCCGGGGGAAGGTACGCGGACAGCAGGTAGAGGTAGAACGTTGCTGCCGCCACAGTGGCAACCAGAGCGGCTAGAGAGCGCATACTGCTCCCGCTGAAGGGCGCGCGTCTCCGGCTCTGAGTTCAGCCGGCACCGGACTTGAAAGAAGTTTCAAAAAATAGTTTTTACAAAGTCCCGCGGTGATACAAAATCTCGTCGTGTTGTCTTTTCGTTAATCGCCTCTGTTTTCTGTAATTATACTTTTCAATAGATCCGGCCACACCGAGGAGGGCTTGTGTCGATGCGGGGCAGTAGGCTACAAGTGACGGCTTACATTCTGGCTGGGCTCGGTGCAGATCACATGGCAAACGGCGACCAACAACTTCGTTCATGCTGATGGATAAGTCATTTGCATTTTCTTGTCATTGATTCGTTACTTTAAGATATTCAATTAGATCATCCACAGTTTGTCTCAAAATAAACAAACAAACACGTGTTTACATTAAAAATCATTCTAAACTCCATTTTTATGTTTTTTCAATCTGTAGTGACATAAACACACCACTAGAGGTCGATGTGTTACAGGCCACATCACTGGCACTGTTTGGAGTTTACTCATGTGGACAAGGCTTTTAGATTATTGTGATGTACAGTCAAAACATTTGCATTACATTACTACTCATCAGAGTTTCTAAATCACAACTACAAACATGAACTTATGTTGACAAAACCTCTAGTTTCAAATCAAGTAACATTTTTTAAATGTGTTTTTTTAATTTAATTCATCATTGGTTTGACAAACCAAATTATAAAAGAACTAGCTTTTGCTGAAGTAAGCCATTTATTTATATTGCCTCATTGCTCTCTATAAAGTGACCTCTGTCTTGTCTTTGCCTTTCACCCTACAAGTGAGATATACTATACTGTTTATAAATCAATGCCTTAAAACAAGAACATGGTTGTTCTGGTACCACAGTTGTATATTTGTGATGAATTTAGATGCAGATTTTCTCCTCCCAGAAATGCTGCAGCAATGTTCTCCTGCGAAATAAAAGTAGAGCATTTATCTATAAATAGCAATGAAGAGGTAGCCACAGTCATACTACAACGGTCTCACTTTCCTGCATTTCTAAGCTATCCTCGTTAAGGACACAAACATGAAGATTACATTCATAAAAGCAGCTTGTGATTGTTATTACAATAAAGCCATGTAACATTTGTCATAATGGAACACAACAGGGCAGAGGTTGATTTTCTTTCTTCCATGCAGCCATTGAGATCCATTCAGTTCAGCACATTACGGGAACCAGCTTGCAGAGATTTGCAACTTGCTGGAGATAAATGGATGGATTCAGAAGCAACTATAAATAGATATACTATTTTAAAGTCTAGGTTACACTTGAACTGTTGCTAACATAAAGTAACCAAATTCCACACACTGGTGCTCGTGTATGATGTAACATTTCCAGATAGATAACACAGCCGATACCAGCATCTTTGTCTAAAAGTCTCAAGCCATTGTGTATAGAAATGAATGGGACCCTGTGGCTGCTTGGACAGAACAAAGGAGGTTAGAGTTTGATGTGGTGAGGCTTCCATAAAACGCACACAATGAAATATTAAAATCTTACTATTCATTGGTCAGTTAAGGTTGGTTTTGGCCGTTTGGAAGACCTCGTCTACCATTGCTGGTCGCTGTCAGTTGAGAAATCAGTGATGAAAATAGGATTCTTCAACAGATAAACACACACACCCACACAAATACACACGCACAGCTTACTGTCATCATCAGCATTTGTATCGATTATATCCGGCGCAATGGATTGAAGGGCCTCCAACTCTGGAATCACTATGAGATAAGAAAGAGTTTGGTATGTAAAAAGAAATAAGCCAAAAGGTTTTTCATCAGTACTATTCTTGTTTCGTCATATGCAGTGTGTGTCTGTACCTTCCTCGTCATCAGTCATGTCGCCATCGTCTGGTTGTGCCTTAAGACCCAGCACAAGGCCAAAGAGCAGGAACAAGATCGGAGCTTTCATTTTCTACAAAAATGATAGCGTGGCTGAGTTAAAGAAAAAATTACTCGCAGGCTTCAAAACAACCTTTAGCTTTTTTGTTTTATAATATAAGTTATACGTTTTATAATGTAAAATAAAGTAAGGTCCCAATACATCCTTTTATCTCACCTGTAGGAGTCTGTTGTTGTTGCGGCTCTGTTACAGTGAAGTTCCCGTCTTTGTTGTTGAATTGTCATTTGCTGTTTGAGTGTTTGAGGCTGGGTGTGGTGCCCTGGGTTGGGTGTGTATGTGTGTGTGTGTCAGTTCAAGTCCTCATGTCTCACATGACTGGCCTCTCCACATTCCTGTCCACTTGCAAATGTACTGTATGTTTTTGTATGATTTGAGGAAGTGAGTTTCATAGTGTTGCCTGAGCATTTAAAAATGGAGGAAATAAACCACGAATGGCTCAAATGCTGGTGTTTGCAGCGGAAATAATTCAAAAGTGATTGGTCTCTAGCCTGTCATTTACAACCTCAGACTTTCTCACCTCACCCGTCACCACACACACACAACACATCCTCTTCTTCCCCATTGTTTGCAGCCACATCCTCCTTCCTCTATGCCAGTTTGTATTAGCAGTCTCTTGCGGTTCAGTCTGGTTTTGATCATCTTAGATAAATAACGTAACCGTAACCCATTATTTAAATTTGAAATAAAGTTCTTCAGGTTTTCAAATTCTTGTGTCTGCAAGTGTTTCCATCTCCTGATTCTAGAACCCAGTCAAACAACCTAAAGAGTTTGTTAAATGCTAATGTTTAAAATATATTAAGAATAAAACAACAACCAATAACCATTTTAAGAAATTTATTCCAGGATTACCATTCATTATCTCCAAACTATAGTGGATGCAGGCTGTAGAGGGTTTTTATCATTTCTTCAAAAACTACCACAACACCAAGCACATTAAATGTACAGCTATTTATCATAAATTTGGAAATCATTTGCTGTTTGTAGGTGTCATATCTTCCAAATTGTACTTGGAAACTAAATTTCTGGACTGCTGTAAAGCTAAACCTGCCTATACAATACATCTTATTCTGTGATATACTCTTATTGTGTCAGCAGTTCACCACGTCTAACTCCATGTTCCCCCGCTGAACATTTGCTGTTAAAGTTACTATTCTAGTGTTACTCATCTTCACAGTCAATCAACACTGACAGAAATACCACCGATCGACTAATTAGCCTACTGCTAGGGCTGACCTACATTTACTTTCAAGCCGATCAATTCTGTAAGCGAGACATTTCAGTTATTAAATAATTATATTGATTGTAACTGAGAATGAAGGGGCCTCATTAGCAGACGGATGGTTATTCCCCCTTTTTCCCTCTTGAATTTAAAGGATTGAAAGTAAATGACGCTAAAATATTTCTGGAAGATCCTCTGTATCGCACAGGCAGAGAAAGAGAGAGAGAGGAGAAATGGAGGAAAAATAAATGGATGTAAAGCTTCAGCGGGAGAGAAAGGGAATTAAATTAGCAGAGAGAGTGTGAGAATTAAACTTAAAACGGGAAAATGTTACAGAGTTAAAAGCAGCAAAAGTGACGACACAGACGGCAGATCATTACAGCAGCCTGGACTCTTCCATCGCAACATAAAGCAGAGAAGATAACATTTATGTTTACACCCACTGACTCGTTACTCCGGACGATTTACAGTCAAACGTAAACGCTGAGTCACTAACTGAAGGCTCGTCGTCTCTCTAGCTAACACTGAAACGATCGCTGGGACGACGCCTCAAAACCTTTTACGTATTTTCCTCATCTTGCCTCATTTAACAGGGATCCATTACCAAGGGGGGGGAGACCCTACACACTGCATCTTTGACAAATCAACACAGCAAAACAACAGATTAGCGCACAAAAGCACTGGATTATTTGCATTGAGATTATTGTGTTTATGGCTACAATGTTCAAGCTAACAGTCTGAGGGTAATTAGGCACATATTTCAACTTGAGGACGATGAATGAGTGAGTACACATAAGCGGAATATAGGTCAGTTGATGAGTGAACGTGTGATGAACATGGCGCCAAGGTCTACAGTTTCATGTGTACGACGCGCCAGACGGAACGAGTCAGTTCCATCGACCCGGCATCGTGTTAAGGAGCTACATTACGCTGCTGGGAACCAGTTATAGTGTTGATATTGCAACCACAGCCCTTGGTAGGTAATGTGAGGACGGCTCATGCAACAGGGGACGTGTTGATACGTCCGAAAGAGAGATACACACACCGCAAATACATGCCCTCCGTCAGGATTCTCGGACCTTTAAACGAGCAGCTGCCAGTAAAAAAACCCTTCACATAGCTTTTGATTTATCTTCAGCTCTGGTCTGGCTGCTAATGTTTCCATATGTGTTGTGGGTTTGTTTTTGTAGCACAGAGGACATTGAAAACCCTTTGACACAGTTTCCCCTTGTTGTAGGGTAAGATGGAAGTCAGGCTGGGGCTGTGTGTTCGTTTCCTGCTAGGTTTGTATTTGATGGCAGTTACCCTAACCCAAAATCTAACCCCAACCCTTACCCTCTCATCCCACAGCCCCATTTGTCTAAGCACTCTGTCTGCGGCTATCACCACACTGGATTTGAGAGAATAGTGAAGTTAACTGAATGTTTATACACTACAAAAATTGGAAACAGAGGAGTGTGTTCTTGTTTGTCGGCGACACTACTGAAGTAGAGACGCAACCTATGTTGTACGCTCAATCTTGTTTCAAAAGTCGTCTGTCAATAGTCGCCTGCAGTTTAATGAACACGTGTGTCATGGTGTTTGCTCTAAAACGCTGAAGGAAACATGATCAATTGAAGGAAAGACTGACCTAGACAGTAAATGTCATCAGATGGTGGGAAGTTTCTCCACAGGAGCATCATTTGGAATACAAACCGTTTTACCAGGAGCATCGTTATTCCAACATTCTTGAGAATTTGAGTGGCAGCAGGTACAAGCTTTGTGTCCAGAGAACTGCTGTCAAATGTTGGCCGCATTCCATTCCACTGAGCTGCTGAGTCTGTCAAAATGGTCGGGCTTTGGCAACAGTGTGAAAGTGTATGCGTCTCGTTACAGTTTCTCATCTTTGCAACTGGTGTCACAGCCATTTTGTGCCCTGAATCACAAACAAAGTGTTTCATTCAGCTCAGAACAACAAATTGTGGAAGAAACAAATTAATTGTTTTGCAAGATGTGATTAGCCTCGTGTTGCTGGGAGTTCCCATCATCCCCCCTCTCGGATTGGTGCTTGTAAAGATCACATGGCATGAGTGGGAGGGGCTGTCCGTGTGCAGGGAGCACTGACTCGTAAGGAGGCGCGGCCTCCAGCGGGAAGCAAATAGATGCGATTTGCTGATGCTCCTCGTCCTGCAGTCCCATCTGGTAGCGGGTGGGGGAGAACCAGGCAGCGCTCGCAGAGGTCTCCCCACAATATGCAGAGGGATCTGGGCTGATGTAGTCTGGCTCCTCTTCTTCACCAACCCCTCTGTTAGAGGGGTCCAGGATGGAGTAAGGAGGGGGATCATCAGTAGGGATGTAGATCTGAGTCGCACCCGGGCTAACGCACTCATCGTAACTATAGAGACGAAAACAAAAAGTGCAAAGTCAGAACTATAATGATGTCATCGCAGAGACACAGCATATGTATGATTGAGTAAATTATGATTTATAATTTGAATCATAATGCAGTTCAAAGCACACATCACTGTAGAACAACAACATTAAAGGTCTGGATGTAAGCACCGTATCAAATGTACATTAGGTTGGAAATGTAATTTCCTAAATTGAATCAGTGGATACCTAAATTGAATTTCCTTGGCTCCAGTGTGCGTGCGTGTGTGTATGTGTCTGTCACAGCAAAGTTAACTGTGTGTGTTAAAAGATATATGCTGACAGCTCTCCAGGTCAGTTACTGTCTCCACTCTGACAGAAAGAGACAGAGGAAGAATGAGCAGTGCTCTTCATCGAATTATTTTACATAAGACAGGAAACGGTCTCAAAAACTCACCTGCTCACCACACACACACACAAAACACTGTACTCCCATAAGTGCCTTCCCCCCTACACACACACCACACAAGTATAAAATTCAAAGCTTAGTCGCCCACACAAAAGCAAAGCTACACACACACACACACAGCACTTGGCAGCCCACAAGCTTTCTTGCAACAATATAACTCCAACATGAGTGTGTAGAATTTCACTGTTTCACTCTGTGTTTCATTCCTCCGGAAGATAAACATTACATGATCCTAAGGTACCTTGCAGTACAAAAATAATTGTGACAGTAAAAGGCCCCATGAAGCAGCATCAACCGATATAACACACAGTATCTTCATCCCTGCACAGCATCCTCACACACCGAGCAAGTCCGCAGCCTCCTTCATCTCTGCCAAACGCCAGATCTGCTGCTGACTGGCAGAAGCCCAAACACTTCATGAACTCCTGCAAGAGTTCAGGTTTCTACCAAACTGCAGCACCAGGGAACTCGGAACCATAAAAAGGAGATGAAGGTTCAGTGCCGCAACATACACAACAACGTATGCAGCTCCTGTAGGCCCCCGTCAGCATCACAGGGGTCATTTAAGAACAGAATATAAGGGTGAAAACCTCTAAAATGTTCTCCAAAGCATCTTCTCAATCTTTGTTTGCAATTTATGACAATGAGAAATGATTTTGTCCACATGTTCTGTTATATGGTGTATGTTTAGAAGGTTTCTAAGACTCTAACTACATACCCTGTGTGTATTTCCACCCATTAATGTGATGAGGAACATATCAGAATTCCTGTAAACACACAGGATGATGGTGGAGATAATAAGCTGCAGTTGTTTTGTTGTCATTGAGGCCACATTTCATACTGAATCTTGCCTTGAATCTCATCTTTATGAATCTTTTTAAGAGCAGGTTGGAAGTGATTTCTTCCTCTCGTTCCACCATCTGTCATCAGCAGAAACTATAAAAACAGAAACGCCGCTGCCAATTTTCACGTCTCGGTTATTTTTAGCGATCACGTCTCTAAATGAAGTCGTTTCTCCAAGATGAATTGTGACAAATATGGCATGTGGAACTTTGATGTTATGACAACGAGTAATGAGGCTCAGGATGGATGTGAGCTTGATGCTGATGGAATGCAGTAAAACAAACATAATGCTACTTTCTAGATCGCATCCCTCTGCATCCTTATTATTATTATCATTATTATTATTGTGTTGCTTTGGGAAAACTGACCTCTAGTGCTCTCACACCCGTCCAATAATCCATGTTGTGTTGAAAATGAGATAGGAGACTGTGTGTGTGTGTGTGTGTGTGTGTGTGTGTGTGTGTGTGTGTGTGTGTGTGTGTGTGTTGGCAGGAGGAAGATGTTGGAGAGGTGTTGTAACACGCTGTAATCCCTGTGTGGGGGAGTGTGAGGCTGTTTGGTCTTTCTCTCTGAGGAGTTATGAGCTCCCTCCACTCCCCTGTGGCTCCCCCCTCTCTCTCTCTCTCTCTCTCTCTCTCTCTCTCTCTCTCTCTCTCTCTCTCTCACACACACACTCAATTCATCCCCTGATCTTTCCCCTCTGAGACACACACTGGCAGACACACCACCTCTTCTGTTTATCTGTCTAATTATGTTTCTGTCAACAGCTTTTTTTCACCTGCAGATGATTCCACCAACATGCACGACTTTCTCATTTATAATTCATAAAGTTGTCTGGAGTGTGTGTTCACGCTTCTTACTCGTCTTTGTTAAAGCCTCAGTGATGGTTCGTGGTGAAAGTGTGAGATGAACACACAGGTCAGGATGAAGGGAGGACCTCTGGCATGTACTCATACATTCTTTGTGACGCTCTACAGAGCAGGACAGGGTGCAACTACAACATACAGCATATGGTCGTGTGTGTGTGTGTGTGTGTGTGCGTGCGTGTGTGCGTGTGTGTGTGGGGATCTGGCAGGTCCTTGCTCTCTGCCCTGTCAGAGGTACATGCCTGTTGAGATTACTGTGAGAAGGACAGAATAGATGCTGCATCATTCACGTGTGTGTGTGTCCGTCTGTATACCTAAGTTAAAGCGGAACTGATTTCTTGGCAGTTCAGAAAAATTCAATTCAACGAAAATGATTGAAATCACATTGATTCTAAGTTGAATGAGCTGTTGTGACAATGGAATCTGCAATTGCAAATATTTTAAAAAAATTCACACAACAAATGGTTGACTGATTACTTAAAAATGAAAAAGAAATAATAGCTGCAGCCTGAAGGCGAGATGACCTTTAGAATCTGAACTCAACCTGAAGCACATCTAAGATTTAATTTGTTGAAGTTTGAAGCAGAAAGAAACGGGAAATAAATTCACCATCTAACACTTTAAATGAAGAACAGCTCTTATTTTACACATAACAGCATCATCCACCTACAACTCAACTGTACTGTGTTTAAGCAGGCTTCAACCAACGCTGCCTGTTTGTTTAACCCCAGTTTGGTCTGAGAGAGCAGAACACACACGGGATTTAGCATTTAAAATGGTGGAGCTCGTGTGATAATAAGGAATATGGAAGAGCTTCTGTGTGTGTGTGTGTGTGTGTGTGTGTGTGTGTGTGTGTGTGTGTGTATGTGTGCCCGATTCCCCCCCGAGCGGAAGCAGAAGCTTTCAGTCACCACAGGTAAGCTGCTGATCCGTGAGTGTGTTTTTCTATTACACAGAGAGAGAGAGGGAGAGAGAGAGGCTGTTTCGGAAGTGTAACGTTCACAGCCTCAGTTGGTGAGCTGTTGATCTGAGTTCTCTGAGTTTCCCTCAACCATCTGTGACCCACACACACACACACTGCAGGATCATCACATGACTGCACCTACCTGCTTGCTGACAGGGTACTAAACAACAACTTCCTGACATTATGGTGAACAAAATGTGCAATTTGTACATATGTACTGTTTTGTGTGTGTGTGTGTGTGTGTGTGTGTGTGTGTGTGTGTGTGTGTGTTGGCTGCACTCCCATTACTTTGGCCAGAAAGTCCGGTAGTCACACAGGCTGCACAGAACACTCTGGTTCCCTGCCAGAGCACTGATGTACAGTTCCTCACTAGCTCCTATACTCTCCTCTCCTCTCCTCTCCTCTTCTCTTCTCTTCTCTCCTCTCCTCTCCCCTCCACCCCTCTTAACTTTGAACTTTGTGTTTGATGGAGAAATGAAGGACAAAATGAAAGAGTGATGTGACTGTATATCATCTTGGATTTAGAGATGCAGGCAAAAGAAACAAATCTGATATCTGAGATGAACACACACACACACACACACTGGAGGGAAGGGATGTATGTGAATTATTAAAGTTGCCAATTAGACCAGCTGACATTTAGATCAAAAACACCATGGCATTGGCCTTTAGCGATCTCCCTCTCTCTCTCTCTCTCTCTCTCTCTCTATCTCTCTCTCTCTCTCTCTCTCTCTCTCTCGCTCTCTTGTGCATACACACATAATAACACACACACTAAAGGTAACCAAAGGCACCAGGACTCCCTAATGAATGAATTACCACAGCTGACAGGTCAAACCACGTCATGAGAAAACAGGGGGAGATGGAAGCAAAAGGGTCGATTACATTTCAGATTTGACATTTTACACGTGTAGAATCAAATATCGTGTCAGCAAGTCTTCAGCAACGGTCCAATATCAGCACTGTTTGGATGAAACTAAACGGTACCTGCGTAAACTAACAATCTCTCATTCATGCAAAGATCTATTATCTCTTCTCTGATTAAAATAGCACTGATTCTATATCCGTGCTCACACACACTTACCATGGAGGGGAGTCTGGATACAGGTGGTTGACCTGTGATAGAGTCTCTGTGTAGGAGTCAAAGTCTAAACCAGGGGGGAAGTCCTCCAGGCAGGTGGACCTCAACTCTCCTGCTGAACCTCCAAAGGAGAAACCATCTGGACCTACAGAGACACGAGGCCACGCCCACATTTATAAAACACAACATTTAAGGAACAGACTGTGTTTACTTCTTTTACTTTTGCACAGACTCACCGTAGGTCGCTCGAAGGTGAGGGTGTCTGAGGCGGCTGTCTTTGCGCAGGCTGCCGATGATGATGGTGATGCAGGAGAGGAAGAGGACGAGCCCTATAACGATCCCTGCCACCACCAAAGGAGACACCAGGAGAGACGCCTCCCCTCCTCCTGACTCCCTCTCACTGCGGCAGTCTGGGTACTCCCCATGGCTCTGGTTGGAGCTCACTGCGGGGAGACGCGGAGGGAAGAGGTCATGGTGTGTGTGTGTGGGAGTGTGTGTCTATCTATGTCTGGGTTCAGGTTACATAATCTCTCTCTCCCTCCCTGAGGACTTTATTTCATTCCCCCATCTCCATCATTAGATTACTGAAGGATCCTCTCCCCCTCTGTTTCTCTGTCCTCCTGCCTGTCCACCGTCTGTCTGTGTGTTTGTCTCTCTGTCCTCTCATGCTGTCTTTCTCTGCCCGTCACTCTGGACATGGCTTTGACTCATATCAGAGGAGAAGAGAGCGGCTCAATTAAAGTAGACCCTAAGGGGTTTGACCCATACGAGAGGTCACGGCTAACTTGCTATGGTCAATACAGTCAGCCTGTATGTAATCTTATACAATGTCTTAAAACTAATACTATAATATAAGAGAGGGATATATTAACTGAATATCTTAAACCGGTTTCTGTCTGTTTGAGGTGAGCACGCCGGGAATCAATGAAAAACTATACTACTTGGCCTTGAGGTGGCGCCAAAACTCCAAGTCTATTTACCTGCATCTGATTGGCTGTAATTGTCTCACGAATATAAAGTAGGAAAGCGGAATCTCTTACTAATTTTCACACACACACACACGGTATAATTTTGTTCTCAGTCTGTGCTCATCCATCCCTCCATTATTCTCTCTTTCTCTATGGATCTTTGCGCCTGTAATCCTGTTGTCTTCAGTAATTTGGTTTCACACTGATTCATGAGAAGAGGAAGTTGTTTTCACGCCCTAAATAATTCCCAGCAGACCTCTCTCCTTCCTCCCTCCCTCCCTCTTTCCATTCCATATCTCTGTGCAATGTTCTCTGCCTCTCTCTCTCGTTCTCTCGCTCTCTCTCTTCTCATCACACTCTCATAAACTCCAATTTGTCTCTCGGCCTCTCCAGGGAGCATAAAGAGAAGATCTCAGAGAACTGTGATTATTTTGATATAAATTTACATAAATCTCCCTCATCTGAAACGCACAGAAACACACACAGACACACACATAGAGTGACAGACGTGAAAACCGCCTGCTTACAATTGCTGTGGCTTCGCTTCCACAGTTCGCATTGAAAGGACATGAACTGCAAGGCCGTCGGATGAAACCGTTTGTTCTCGCCACTTCAAAATGATATAAGACAGAGACGGAGAAATTTAGGATACAGAGAGAGAAAAGGGAGGACGGAGGAGAGGAAGCAATACTCTCATCATTTGAGGTGAGGGAGGAAGAGTGAGGGAAGAAGAGACGGCGAGGTTGTAATAAATGGTGATAGTGTTATATTTCAAAAGCCTGAGGGAAATGGACCCAGCTGCAGAGAGAGGGAAGAGAGAAATTATGTGTGTGTGTGTTGTTGCTACATGCTTGTAGTGTGAAATAAATCAGGGTAAATGAACAGAAGGAGTCGAGTTAACAAGGGACGAATAAATCCAGAGGAACATTCTGATCGCTCACGTCAAAAGAAAAAAGTCCCTTTGTCTCTTTAAATCTTCACAGCTGAGCTTCAGCCTTGGTAGGGACTCGCTGTCTTTGCTCAAAGGCACTTAGGGCGGCGCGGCACTCGTGGCTGCTGGCCTTCGGTGTGATGACCTCTGCACCGCGGGGGTTAGAGCGCTGCAGATACGTGCGCTCATACATAATGAAGCGGCAACAGTGGACCGCTGTGATTCAGTCTGACAGCCTGTCACTAAAGCTCACTGTTCTATACGCATCCGTCTCCTACATTATGTACCACAGAGCTTTACATACATGCAGCCACTTCTTCACCCGGAGGCTGACACCAACCCTAAGCTCACAGAGGATGATCCAATTATTTACTGCTCTTAAACTGCCTGAGGGCCGAGCTGTTTGTATTTATTTAGTTTTCCAGCTTTTTGTACATCAGATAACAGTTTTATTTGATTATTTTCCTCTTTGTCTTTCCGCTTTGACGTCACACTCTTTGGGTAAAACACAGAAGTTTGAGCTCTCCAGAAACGTTCGATTATTGAGGCATCATGCAAGAAAGAATACCATACACAAGTCAAAGGTCAACCTGTGTGTGTGTGTGTGTGTGTGTCTACCTAGGCCGCGTAGTCACAAGCAGTCAAGCCATAAAGGTTAAGAGGCTGCAATATCGACTGCCACTGCATACGCTGCATCCACTGTGTACATTAAGCCGCATACATTATAAAGAGGCATCAAGCGGCCGCGAACATTCAATCTGACAGCCTGTCGTTATGAGTTACGGCCACGTCTCTCTTCTGTATAAAACGCAGCGTTGCACTCGCCGGCTTGAAGCTCCGGCGTGATGTTAGTCTATTTACTGTCATTTACATCGACTTTACATCATTTTCCCAAAGCATTCTGTGCATTTTTTGAGGATCTTTCTGAAGGCATTGTGCTCGCATGGCAGCATGAGAGGCTGTATGAATATGGGGTTTAAATTAAATACAAAGCTGCTGTCAGTAGAAGAATTTGTGTGATTAATGTCTCACTCAGCAATTATCGATCGTCGACGCGAGATGACAAACATGAACGACATCGCCCGAAAGCGCCCAGTTTTAGATTGAATGCTAGATGTTCCGTGGTGAAACTCAACATCAGAGGGAAATCTGTTTTCTGCAGGACAAAGGTATCTAAAGTTTTGTAAATGTATGAATGAGGATAATATAAGATGGTATTTGATGCAGGTTTATTTATTCTGTTGTATCGAAAATCCTTCCATTTTCTTCTGCATTCAGCTGCTCAGTAATCACCAGTCGGCTGTATCATCCATGTTTGTGCCCTCTGCCATTTTCCCTCCTCCTCTTGCTTTAACGTTCCTCCCTTCATCTCTTTACAGCCCCTTCTGGGTGCGCTCCACTGCTCAGAGATCATTCAGAGCTCCTGGACAAACAACTGCAGAATTTTTCTCTTTTGACACCGGACAGCTGGAGTGCTAACACGCAAATACACCCCCACACACACACCCCCACACACACGTGTATGAATGCCTTCTGAGATTTCATGCTTCTTCTCAAGGTCAGGACCCTCTTCAGGCTGTGCACAGAATGAAATTATTGTATATGTGAATGTGAGAAAATACGTGATTGAGCCATTTGTATCCATGTTTTACAGTTTACATAGTAAATCGCTGTCATTAGCTAATGGACGACACATATCGCGTTTGACACGAAAGGCTAATTAAGCTGCTTACACGGGCCAATCAGAATCAATGCAGTTGAGACGGCGACGCTCATTAGGATGCATTAACATCAGTGCTGTTGTCGGACTCGCTTCATACTCCCAGCAGGAATTTAAGCCAATCAATCTAAGTGATATTGGAAACGTCTTCACCTCGACATGAAGTCATTAGTAAAACAATTAACAATTAAATCCAAAGTATCTAACATACAAAGTGTGACGAAGGAAAGAGCAAACAAAGTAAGCAGTAGGCAGTTATGATGACATGACAATGTAACCCTAGAGTTAGTATGATGATCTCATAGGTGCAACTTTTGAAGGGTGACATCATTCCATCGCTACAATATAAACAAACACCTCAAAATAAATCTTTTTACTGGTAAAGAATTACTACAGTAGAAAAGAGTATTCCGGTTTTAAACGACTTTTACTGGAGTGTGTGTGACTGTGTGTGTCTCCCTGAAAGTGACCCCTCTAATCTTCAGACCCACAGTAAGCAAAAACTGTCCTCATCTCGTCTCGTCTCGAAGTCATAACAACATAGCGCCACAACGATACTGGAAGGGTAACGGTGCATTCAATCTGTATTTAGATGAGGTAGTATGTGGGTCACAAAATACATCTCTGTATGTGTGTGTGTGTGTGTCTGTCAGAGAGAGAAAGAGAGAGAGAGAGAGAATATGGGTCAGGATACATCACACTGTACATCCCCCTAATCTTTCTCTCCCTCTCTCTCTCTCTTTCCCATGTGGAATGGGTGGCAGGGAGAAAGATTATCACAACCTGCTGACCCACATTCCTGCCTTCCCCTCGTTTAATCATCCTCCCTCACTTGCTCAGCCCCAAACATGCCTTGTTGCTGGCATGAACACGTGTCGAGGTCATTTATCTCCATAAACAACTGCTGACCCGCTAATCAGTGTGAATTCTGACTGCACCAGTAGTTTGGAATCTTGGGAATTGCCACTCTGGGACGCCAGGTTTGTTCTTTGACATGCACACACACCTGCTGGTTCACTTGTGATTGGAGGCACAACACACAGTTTATGATGTCAAAGTGTCTCACCGTCTGCTGCTATAGTGAGAGGAAGATAGATGAACAGTTTTTCATTCTGGTCTTTGTTGTTCTGATAGGCTGGGCTAGGAGGAAACACTATGCATTCCATTTATTGTGCAAGTTTAAATGTTGGAGCCTGAAAGATCCTTCACAATACCAAAAACCTTGGAAGTATTTCTCAAAATGAGTTCAAAGGTAAGCTGGTTTTTGCAGCTGCTGATAGTGTGGGTTTGACAGGAAAAGGAAACAGAAATGTTGTAATGAGCAGGTGCAGTGACGGCCTGGGAGGTTTACTGGAAGTCCAGTGGTCTGATTGTGTCTTTCTTCATTCTGGAGCAGAAAATAACCAGTATAAATAAAACACGCCTATATTTATCTGTTTATAGGTAGTAAAAAACACATTACGTTCAACCCACACAGCCCCAGCCTGGGTGATCCACTGTATTTGTCTGTGATTGGTCAGTAAGCTCTGTCAATCCGGTTTTGATTGGTCAACAAAAAAGGCATTTTACGTGATAATTGTTGGATGACCCTGATAAATCTGCCTCTGATTGGTCAGTGAGCGCTGTAAATCCGGCAATGATTGGTCAATTCTAGACTCAATCAGCACATCGAAAAGAACCCACACACACACACACACACACACACACACACACACACACACACACATACATGCTGTTACTCGACCACCGATTGAGACCACCTGGGAAAATTCAGGAAATGGACGTGATTCATTTTTGTGTGTGTGTGTGTGTGTGTGTGTGTGTGTGTGTGTGTGTGTGTCTTGGGACCGTTTCAGAAGTATTTGGGGACAAAGTGACTAATTTTCCCCCTGCCATCTTGCCATCTCACCTCCTAACAAGTCAGAACACAACACCTGTCCCCCCCTGCTCTCCTGGCTTCCCCTGCCTCTTCACACTGATAGCAGCTGAGCAGATGGATCTGCAGTATATTGTTTTATTTTTTTAGTATCTATGTAAAGAAGTTAGATGTTTTTTTTCTCGGCTGTTTTATGGCTTTGACTGTTCCAAAACTGAAGGGCAAATTGCATTGTTTCCTCGCATCTGTCTGCAATAAAGCCGTGACGGCAGGAATGGCTTTGCAAATGGGCTGAAACTTTGCCATTTTTCATTTTTACATTTGGCGTTCTGAGAGGTGACACATCATAGAGCGTCTGAACCTTTTCCCCTCACAAACTGTCAGGGACATCATTTTTTATGCAAAGTGCAGTGGAAAAAAATTCTTTACATTATGGGGACCCCTGGGAGCTGTGTGTGTGTGTGTGTGTGTGTGTGACTGCTGATTACGTGTGAGTTGTTAGTCTAAGACGATGTTTGGACAACAGGACGTCTCTCACACACACACACACAAATTACACACAAATGCATACACTCCTTACTCATGATCATCATTTATGAGGACTTTGTGAGGACTTACACAAATGCTCTATCCTTCATATAGATCAACATTGATTTTAATATTCGTTTGTACCATTTATGTTTCTATTCTGTTATGATTCCTTTTGAGTAATTAATGTACATTTTGCATACTGTCCTCACTGCAGGTCAAATGTTTGGATTGATTTTCAGATCACTTGTTTTTCCCTTTAATGCTCCATGTGGAAAAACTTTCAATCAGATCAATCAGACGTGTGTAATCATAATCCTAATGTATAAAGTATACGTGACTTCACAGTAAATAAAGCCGTGGCTCCTTAATGTATGTGTGTGTGTGTGTGTGTATCCATCCACAGTCAGTGACATTGAGCTAATGAGCTGAAGAGAAGGAGAAGGATGCAGCAGGGACGGATGGAGTCAAAGACAGACGCCGTTCGTCAATACCGCCACCAAAGACATCTGTAGAGACATTCACCCTTCACGTCTCCTTTGTCTCTCCTCCACCTCTCCCCTTCCCCCCTTCCTTATTCGTTCACTCGTTCCGAGCCACCTCCCTCAATTTCCCTCTACGCTCATCTCCTTTTCTGTCTTCTTCCCCCCGAGACAACGCTGTTTTCCCCAAAGGCCCCCCACACCTCGTTCCTCTTCTCCTCTTCCTCCTCTTTACCTTTGCTCCCTCCCCTGCTTCTCGTTACTCTTCCTCTGGTCTATCTCATCCTGCCTTTCACGTTCCCTCTCCTTTTCTAGATCTCCTCTTGGCAGATGGATATTTCTTTCTTTGTTTACTTGTCTTTCCCTCTCACTCTGTCTCCACCTTAATCACTCTCTCTCTCACACACACACACACACACACACACACACACACACACACACACACACACACACGCAACCACCTGTGGTGTGTATTAATTGTCCATGGACCCTGATGGGTGTCTAGTGAGGTGGAACAGCCTTGGTATTTGCTGACCTGCCCGTCCGTGAAATCTTCCTTCATAAGCACATGCCTCATATCCATTTAAATAGATCTGAATAAACAACCTCACACTGAGGACATGGATGGATGGATGGATGGATGGATGGATGAATGGATGGATGGATGGACGGACGGACTGATTGATGGTTGTACAGACAGAGGTAGAAGGAGTTTGGAGGTAAAAATGGCATTAAATGCAGTTTCCCCTCCATTTCCATACAGCATGAAAATGTGATGATTGATGGCGCGGTGGCAGGAAGGCGAGGCGGCACGTGGTGGTGCTGATAGATGGATAGATGATGTGTGCAGTCAGGGGTAACAAAAGAAGATTCCATTTCAGATCTGGCATCTGATGCACACGCATAGCTGTGCTCTAATATGTAGATTGTGTTTAGCCTTTATCTTTCGTACAGCGACGGGTGAGAAGGGCACAAGAACACATGCACACACACACACACACACACACACACACACACACACACACACACACACACACCTAGAGAACTTGTATTACTGTACTTGCGGGGACATTAGTGTGTTTTGTGCTAATTTTTTTGTGGGGTGCAAGACTCTGTGAAGCTTCATCTCAGTCTTCCAAGCAGGGACCAGAGCCAATTAAAGTAAAATAGTCAAATTTAAAAAAAGATACAGCTTCTGCACGATTTTCCCTTATTCCAAAGTCTTAAGACAGATGTGTGTGTTTATGTGGTTGGTTGGACAATGTAGCAGGAACCCTCAGGCTGCCATGTGTTGCCATGTGTTACCATGTCAGTCTCTCACACACACAGGGGCAGCACCCAAAGGTGGCTCACGCTGAAGCCACAAAGAGTTAGCACAGACTTGCTTGAAATGAGTTACTGTTTATTTTTAGATGATTCCCCCTCAAAGTGTCGTGGCTTCTGTTGACACTGAGCATCCAATGCATTAGAGCAGAAGTGGGGTTGTGCGCCTTACTCGATGGCATTTCAAAAACTAGATAGAAGAAATGTGAAAGTCACTGCACATCGGTCTAGTTTGTCTATCTTTAGAATTTTACCTCTGGAATTATAAAATTATAATTTGAATAAGTATGAAATACAGTGCAGCCATTGCTCACTTCACAGTCTGACAGGCTCAGAACTTCTCATTCAAGCCTGATAAAGCATCTTTGAATGCTCTCAACATTATTAACTGATGGTATCTAATGCCGTGAGTGGATGTGAAGAGCAGGAAGTTTAGATGGAGTAAACACAGCTGAGATTCTGTATCCTTAAGATTTCTTTTACTGTTGCTTTATTTCTTATCCAGATTCAATCTCACGTGTCTGGACTATAAAGGCATGAGCAAAATGTCAAGCCACACAATACGCCGCACGGAGAAAGAACTCAGCCACAGACACCCGTCCCAGCGCTTTTCATCTGTCTCCCTGCTCTGTTCTTTTATTCATCACTCTATTCCTTCTCCTGCGAGGGGAAACACCCTTGGTGAGGGTCTAAACGCCCCAGAGCCAACGGAGGGATTTCAGGTGTGAAAGGAAGAAGAGATAGAAAGAGTCAAAGAGGTCTGTGAATAATAGATCAGAGACAGAGGGAGAAGGTGGGCGAGAGTCACGGGGACTGAATAGTGTCGACATAAAAGCTGTTGGATGGAGAGAACTTAAGAAAGGGCGAAAAAGGAGTGAAAATGTTTGAGAGGAGAGAGGAACTAAGGTTTTTCTTTTCCGGAAAAAAACGTCCATACAAGCCAAGCATCCATCCATCTGTTCATATCTGCATCCGTCTGCTCATCCATCCGTCCCTGCTCCTGGTGTGGTCAGGAATTGTTACGTAAGACGGCAATTCCTCCTTCTATTGAGATGCGAGACTTCTATAAATACGCATAGGGCAACGGCAAATCAAAACGCAGCAGCGCGAAACACGAGATGCGTTTCCACTCACATTCATAAAGGCAACAGGCACTCTGACTTAAGGTGTACGGTTACAGAGTTTATATATAGACTGCATATACATCACTACCGTGCCTGGTTGATATGGAGAGGTTAACTGGATAGAAGTTGAGGAATGAGTTTGCAAATTCAACATATTCAGGTGTTTCTCAATCTCTGGGTCATGACCCCTTGTGAGGACGTTTAGTGATGGTTTTCCTTCCTGCTTTGTGATTTAACGAGGAGACGAGGTTTACAATACACCATGCAGAAAATACACATTCAGGAACGAAGGAAAGAAAGAAAGAAAGAAAGAAAAAAAGAAAGAAAGAAAGAAAGAACGAACGAACGAACGAACGCACGCACGCACGCACGCACGCACGCACGCACGCACGCACGCACGCACGCACGCACATAATACATTAATATGGGCAGATATCAATACGTCTCTTGTTCCTTACCTGAGCAGATCAATTTCATCAGCATGAACTCCTGTCCAAAGTGTTTCCTATTGACGCATCTCAACGGGCAGGCAGCCAACCTCAACTGGTCTCCGCACACACACACACACACAGAGAGCCGCTGTGTGTGCAGACGAGCAGAGAGAGAACAACAAGTCAGTGAGGGGAGGACGGAAGAGCAAACAACAACAAGGCCAGGAGCTGGACAACGACCCGGCGTAAATAAGAGAATCACAGAGGTGGTGTACGTGTGTGTGTGTCTGTGTGTGTATGTGATAGAGAGAGACAGCAGAGTGTGGGGGTAGAGCAGGAGGAGAGACTGATGTGCAAGTCACAACCTCTAAGCCCAGCTGTTTGTAACCCCCCAGGCTGTGTGTGTGTGTGTGTGTGTGTGTGTGTGTGCGTGTGTGTGTGTGTGTGTTTGTGTGTGGGAGATGCAGTCAAATAACCGCCCACACCACCCTGAGCGTGTGAGTGTGTGACATGTTCATGGCTCTTTCTGGAACATGGCCACAGGGTTCAAACGTTCCCATCAATACCTGAATCCCACACACACACAAACACACACACACACACACACACACAGTTATCGACCCTATCTTCATGGACGTGATGAAGACCACGCTCGCTTAGTTTCCACATACGTATGTTAGCACAGAAGTGTTGGTCTTCATCATCAATGACCTGTTGATGCAAACTTATTGGAATTCTAACTCAAACTTAACCTATAACTAACACATTATTCATGTATCATTAGGTTTCAGTGTGTATGTGTGTGTGTCATGTGAACCTGTAACAGATTCTGCTTTGTTACATAACTGTCCTTTCTCACACAGACATTGTAGACAACACACTCTGGATCGAACTCGCTCGCAAAAGTAGGCAGTTCTCACCGGAGTGTGTGCTCGCTCACGTACGTGTGTGTGTGCGTGTGTGTGTGTGTGTAAAGAAGGCAGAAAGAACTCACAGGATTGCAAGTTGTCAACTCCAGCTCAACTCCATCGTGATACAGGAAGAACTGTAGCTAACAGGAGAGCAAAGAAGAGGATACAACTATAATTCCAAATTATAATGATCAGTTTTATATATTTTTTCATGTTATCATATCATCTGGAATTTGAAAAAGAGCCAAAATAAGATGGAAACAATGGAAAAAGGACAAAACTGGCAGCAGGCAGCATCTCAAGGTGTAATTATGGAAAGCTGCATTAAGTCACATTCATCATATAAAAAGATAAGAAAGGAAACACCAGCAAAGACAAACTTGTAAACTTTAGAAACATTCAACTGTTGAAGTGTGAAATGACCCCATTTTCACTACTTGTCTATTTCTCTATTGACTCCAGCTCATGCAAACTCTGCAGAAGTAGCTTCCCATCGATAATAAGAGATGGACCCCACAAACGCTACACTGCAAGAGTAGCGGCATCAGAAGAAGAAGAAGAAGAAGAAGCAGTTGTGGTCGGCGACATATTTCTTTGCAGCGTTGCCACCGGTGCTCCGGCGACTCTGTGGCGCTTGTAACGGTCGAAGACAATGGCGAGGCATGATGGAGAGAGAGAGAGGAACAAGGGAGGAGGAGGAGGAGGAGGAGGGGGGAGGAAGAGAACGAGAAACTGAGGGAATCTGGTACCGCCTGCAGCCACAGCACCACTCTATCAATTCTACCATCTCTCTCTCTCTCTGTCTCTCTCTCTCTCTCTCTCTCTCTCTCATCCATCTCCTCCCAGCTCTCTCTGACAGTCTATTTGGCCCACGCAGCCTCGTCATCCATTCAACCTGTCAGTCCCGGGCAACGGGCGCCAATCTCTCTCACACACACACACACACACTCATATTTGTTTGCGTCGCATGGCATGGCCTGGTGTTTTTGACGAACATCCCTATCGCTCGAGGTTGCAGGTTTAATCCCCCCCCCCCCCCCCCCCCACCCTCTCTCTGGTGACACCATTCTCTCTGGTCCATTCCCAGAAAGGTCACAGGTTTGACCAGCGTGTTCTGTTGTTGTTGCCCACACTGTGCTCACACTCACACGGCTGCCTTCACACTCACACGCTGCCACTCCTGCTGTTGTGTGAAAACTTTCGAACAATCATTGTCACGATTTGAAGCATTGTTAGATAATAGTTTAAAGAATAAGTTTTGTCCATGATTCTCTTTCCTCTCTTTCCTTCTCAAAGAAACAAACGGCACTTTGACTGCTACTACAAATGTAAACATTGCATTATACATCTACCATATATGCCAAGAAGAAGCACTGTTTAAGAATCTGTACCATACACACGTTTAGCAGACGCCTGCCTCTGTCTCTGAGTGCAAAACTTTGAGGGTTTTGTCAGAAATACTGCACAGATCTCTAAGTGTCAGAGTGAAGTGGAGCCTGGCTGTTTGTAGTTGACCTTCACAGCTCAGTGGGCAGAGAAAGGCACTCAGACAGCCAAGGTTAGGCTTTGAGTTTCCTCCAGGATACTACGACTGTGTTTAATCCGGCTCAGTGACGCTCGCTGGATCAAAATCCATTCACCAAAGCATTCACAGCTATTTAGTTAATAGCTGTGAATGGATTAAAGCTGGACATTTTGAAGTTGCACAGTTTGAAGACTGATGGCTGTAGTTGTCTTAAAAAGCCTCATTTACCAAATTCTTCTTCATGTACACATTTCCATCAAAGTAGTTTAGCTTTACTCTCTTACTCATTTTCTTATTCACATATTTTGTTCTCCCTTCCTCCCTGGTCATTGTTTCTTTTGTCTTTGTTCTGTTTTGGCCTTTTGTGGTCTCATATTCTTCGACTGCACACAATTGGACGCTGCTTTCTTCTTGTAAAGAATGGTTTTAATGAGGCTATTTTAAATAAACTCACACCTATGCTGTGTATCTGAGCGATGCTGTGACCCATTGCCCTCCATTCTTCTCCTCACATCGCTGCTGTTACTGTCGGGCTGCGAGCCAACTGTACTGTTGAAATGTGGGCGTAAAAAGCCAGAGAGAGTCCTGATAATCCATCTTACTGTATCCCTGTGTCCTCCTATGGTATCACAATATTACTCAGAAATACTTCAAGTCTGTAATCACCTTTTGTATCATTGCTGTGTGTAGTGATTTGCATGACACTCTATCAGTCTCTGTGTGTTTTCTTGAAGCTCCTATGACATCACTGTATAAAAGAATATTACAGAACATCAAAGTCGACACCCTGAACATTCTACTTACACATTCACACAAACTTCCGTTGCTTTAAACCGGAGCAGCCTGCGATCTTAGAGCCTCAGCAGTAGCAGCGTGTTTACACTCGTTACCTCACACACTTCACTTTCACTGAGGTTCGGTACTCAAAGCGTAACTGCATGAAGTTTGAAGCTGCAGCTCGAGTCCCATTTAACTGTGCCGCGGCTGTAGGGAGGGAAGGGACCGAGGGGAGGAAGAGGAGGATGAAGAGGGAGACGAGGAGGATGGAGTGTTGTCTTACCTGTGAAAATGTCCGGAGTCCTCACATTTGCTTGCTCTGCGCCGTTTCAATGACAATGACAGAGACGATAGAAGCATCCCTCTCTCTCTCTCTCTCTCTCTCTATCTCTCTCTCTCTCTCTCTCTCTCTCTCTCTCTCTCTCTCTCTCTCTCTCTCTCTCTCTCTCTCGGGACTTGGCCCACCTCCTCAGAATAGCTCCCCCTCCTGCTCCCCCCCCGCCTCCTTCTCCCCCACGTTAAACTCTCGGTGATCTCCGGGATTTTTCCCCGCCACTAAATCCGCGCATGTTTGATTGACACCGACGCGCTCCGATACGTCCCAAGCGTCTTCCTCTCCGAGCTGTCCCGTCCTCACTCACCACCGAAGCATCACATCGCCATCAGTATCATCATCATCACCCTCACCATCATCATCATCCCAATGCACAGCGCTTTATTGTCTCGTCTCACTACTCTCTATATACTGTATGATCGTCTTCAGCTTGAAATAGCGTTTCTCTCCCTCCTCCTCCTCCTCCTTCTCATCTTCCTCGTCCCCGCATCAGGATGACTCTCCGTCTTCTCCGTCCCGTGGCTCTGCAGCCCCAGTAAGTGTGTCATGCTTGGGGAGAGGAGCGCATCATCCATAGGGCTTCAGGTGTACGGTGAAACGGCCAGGAAGTCCCCCAGCAAAAGATTCATTTAGGAGAAATACTTTTGCTTGTTTTGATGCTTATAACTCTTTATATTATAACACATTACAGAAACACAGCAAAGCTCACAAATGTTGTAGATACTCTTATCATGAGATTCCATGTGTTGAGTAAAAAAGGAGGTAAAAACCCACACGTTTTTCAATAAACAAACATGTTACAACATACTTGTACAATAACTTTCTACAGGAGTCATATTTCTAAATGATCCTGTCTAAATTGTTACCAAATTTGCAATATAGGCCAATTGGAACCTATAATAAATATTGTTTTACTACAGCGTGGTCATTTTCTGAGAGTTTGCAGTGAATACATAATCAAGGCACAGAACATGCATTTGTACCTTCAAGTTGCAAGATTCATTTGCTCAATTAACTGGCTTTAAGAAAGGCCTGACGCTGGCCCTTTAAATGTGGGCGTAACCTAAAATGGCTGACGTCATATTACCGGGAAACATGGCACCTGTGGGTCTGGATACAGCATAACAACATAACATAACAAGCTTCAAAATGACTGCAAGTAAGCAAACTTATTCAATATTTTGGTGGTGTTATGGCTGAAAGAATTTTATAACTCCATGCGGAAGTTCAGAGGCCCTGCTGCTGCTGCTGTTGGCCTGGTCAGCTTCTGTGGGATTGTGTGATGCGAAACGCTACTTAGCATGCTTGGCAATATTGTGTTTTTATCGCTGTTTGTTTGGAAGTTGGTGTGTGTATTTGTAAATAGAAGTGGTTCTTTTGAACAGAAGCAGGTCTAAGCTTCAAACTCCTGCCATCTTTTTGTTGCATTGTTTTGCTCAACAGGTAGCCACGCCCAGCCAGGAACAACAGGTAGGTAGACAGGCATGGAAACAAGGGAGTGGAGAATCCAAAATACCAACACAGAGCGATCTCAAACAGATCCTGACAATATGTCGCAACAATGTTTGAAGTATGATAAAGTCAAATCAAATCCCTTTACATAACATGACATGACATCAGTCCATCAGTATGTGACTCCAACACCTCTGTTATTATAATAATAATAATAATAATAATAATAATAATAATGCATTGAATGCTCATTTGTTCATTAACGTGAGTTTTGGGATGAGATGTTAATGAAAACTGAAGCTCCCTACTTGGCTGGCAGATGAATAGGCAGACTGGATTAACCGTGACCAGCTCTATTCACTATTCACGTTAAAATACGTGTTTAGCTGAACAGAGTGCAGGGTTCATGGAAGGTGTATTTCCTGCTTTATACCACAAGTCGGCGACAGAGCATTACCAGTCATTCCGTCTCTCATTGTCTCTCTTCGACATTGAAAATACTAATAATACTTAATACTTTAATTGTTTTTAAATGTTTACAATAAAAAATAACATTTAAACCTGGACTCTGAACCTGGGCTGTGTTTTACTCACCAATTACCCACTGTTGAAATGTGACTTTCTGCTTTTGTAAAACATTTGTGAACTATTACATTTTTGCAGATTTATTATAAAGCATGACTCTGAAACTTTTATTATAAAAGAGCACTTCGATGGACAACTTCACAGAAATCTGGTTCAAACTCTTCATATGCAGTTTTGACTTTGTGAGGGTAAACTGCAGTGCTTTTCAAACCCAGAATGAGGACGACGCCTGTTGAACTGGTGTTGCGTGCATTGATTCACTGTTACTGCCCTCCAGGGTTATTTTGGTGGAACTACATGTTAGCTGAAATGGGTCACAGTCTCTCATGTGGAGGTCCAAGCCATGAATTCACGACCGAGCCCCCCAAAAAAACATAACGACATAACTTTTTGGAGTGTTTATTTTTACTCTACATTTACAAAAAAAATAATGTGATAAAAAGTCATTGCTATAATCATAAAAACATAAAACATAAAAAATCATGAAAACATTGCCTATACCATCAAAAAGTACTTACAGCATAGATTTGAACAAAGAAAGCATGTTTCTACCTTTGAGACCTTCAAAGTTAGAAGAATTTACAGGCCATTCGGAAGGAAAGACACAGAATTAAAGAAAGAATTAAAGTCAGCGTGGAAACAGCGGCAGTCCGGTCAGCAGTCCGGTCCGTGGACGCTGTACACCTCTGCCACGGTCTTAAACCGCGGACCCTGGCTGTTCAGGAAGTTACAATCCACAGGCGACTCTGTGGAGGAGCTTATCAGAGGGCTAAGGCTCCCGGTGATAGACCCGGGCCCCTCGTAGCTGTAGACGTGCGGCGCGGTACAGGGGCAGCCGTCCTGGTTGGGGTCTGCAGGCATGGAGCGACCTTGGGAAGCGGCGATGAGGATGGAGACGTCGTAGCTACAGGAGAGAGGTGCAGGATTGGATTGGGATCGTTTGGTTTGGCAGAGGTCAACTTCCAAAAATCTCTGTAATTTCTTTTTCTGATGAAATTCAAGAAACTTCGTCAGGTCCACACAAACAGTTACTGAACGTATCCTTAAGGCGTTTCCTTTTCGTCCACTTACCAGTCGGTGTCCAACTCTCCTCCTCCTTCCACGGTGTAGGTCACCAGCTGCTCATCGCCCTCGCTGTTCTTCATACTGGCCAGAAGATTCTCCATGCAGGGTCTTCCCATCACAATCAAGATCACAATCACTGAAAGAGGAAGAAAGGAGGAAGGATCTAAATCAATGGATGCCTTACATACAAAATGAGGAGAAGGTACTTGAGAGGGTACGCTAGACAAAGACGGAGTAAGAGGGAGAAGAGAGATGGAATAGAAGAAACCGGAAGAACGAGGTGTAAAAGACTGAACACAAGAATCATAAACTTTATAGAAATAAATAAGCCGAGTGTCCGTGTGTAGGGGACTTGGGTGTGGCTTCCTCCTTGATTGCCACTCATTCATCTCATCCTCCATTAGGTCCCTGTTTGCTTTGTAATCTGACTTCCAGGTTTTTGATCCCTGCCTGAATATGCTGATCAAAAATAACTTCAATCTTCAAACTGACAAAATATGGTGAGTATGGCGAGTGTTCCCAGCAGAATGGTGATCAGGGTGTTAAAGCTGACTCCAATCCTCGGAGAAGGCCCTTTGCACTGAGTGGGAACCCGGCTGGCATCACAGCGACACACCTGCAGGCCGTCAATCAATACATCAATGAACAGGAAAAATTGTGAATTGTTTATTTTGGCTTGTGGCAGGTTGATTGTTGGTGGCTGATCCATTGTCAGACCTTGATCGGCAAGTGTGTGACGCTCCTCTTTGGGGGTCGCCCTCCGTCGTCGATGCCCACCTCCAGGCTGTACTTCCTGGGGTCATCCAGGCTGAACTTGCCCTGCCTGACCTTGATGTCTGCAGTGTTGTCTGGAAGCACACACACACACACACACACACACACACACACACACACACACACACATTATTTCTAACTTTGTAAGGACCTCCTTCTCCATCTCCTCCTAAGTGAAGAGTTTTACAGATGAGAAATTGGAAGCAGACGGATAATTTGTGAACTCTTTTGGCACTAAGTCTGTTGCAAGCCTCTGCAAGTTCGCAGAATTTTTTTGTAAAGAGTTATTTCTAATTTCTGGGAATGACTGAAATCAGAATAGAAATTGAAGAGAGAAGTGAGCAGAAATTGTATTATTTCCTCCTCGTTCCTCTGACCGACAAACTAGGCATTTCTCCATGATGTCCCCCGTTGTCTCCGTTAAAACGCTTCGAGCGAGGGGTAGAAAAGAGTGAAAAGGCTGTGCACACTCACCCCTGCTGTCTACAATGGAGAAGATGGCACTTGGCTTGGTCAGGTAGAACCTGAAGAAAGGCAGGAGGTCTTTATCTATGGCTCGCACCGTCCCAATCACCTGAGGAGAGACGGGAATAGACAAACGTGTTAACATTCAAACCTATCCAATGGAGCTTTCACTGAACACTTCCCTCTTCTTCTATGGATGTGGGTCATTGCAGTGGATTCGTCCCCGATACCTTTGTTTCTCATTTCCCTCTATAGTCACACTTTTATATCTCTCAGAAGCTTCTACCCTCAGGCAGAAGATTTCAGATGCCTTCATGTGAGCTTAACTGGTTTAAGAATTCTTTTATACCTGTTGCAGTGAAGTGGCTCGACACCACGAAGCAATACCTGCCTCAGGAAACTCAAAGTTTGCACAATAAGTCTCAGGGCCACCAATGCGTTAAGAGATGCTGTGTGTATGTGTGATTATGGCTTACTGTGCCGGCCATGTCATTCTCGCAGACGTAGATTTCATCCGCATCCAGTTTGGGCTCGTTATGGTTGATGTCCTGCACTGAAATGGTGACATTGACAAGCGACTCCAAACCTGTGAAGAGTTAAAGACAACAGCGGTTAGGTAGCAGACAGTTTGGTGTCCTGCTGGGAGGAACTGCTCAGGAGGGAACTAATGTGGAGAAAAGGTGATGGCCTCCATCCACCAGGTGCCACGATGAACGCTGTTTGCAGGGGGCAGAGTTTACACACTGTAAAAACATACTTTCATTATGGGTGTGATCTATAGCCAAGAGCAGAGCATGAGATTATGTTCCATTAAGATTTGTCTGTGATGATGTTGACACCACTGAGCTTGGTCACAGAGTTGTGACAGGTGAACAAAAACACACTAATGTGATTGTCCTGTTTGCGTTTAATTCCATTTGTGCAAACCCGGCATCATAGCAACATGTTCAGCTTACAAATCCAAAAATATATACACCACAGTGTGTGTGTGTGTGTGTGTGTGTGTGTGTGTGTGTGTGTGTGTGTGTGTGTGTGTGTGTGTGTGTGTGTGTGAGAGATGTACCACTTGGCTCCTCCTGTGCCTTGACTTGAAACCTGTGTGTTGCCTCCAGCTTCCTCAGGGTGAACAGCTGACCTGTGATCGGGTCGATGCCGATGGGACAGCTCTTGTTTTGTATGGAATACCTAAAGACCGAGATGCATTATTGCAACACTAACTCCTCAAGATTGTAAACGCTATGAGAGTGTGTGTACGTCCTACCTGATGCTCCTGTTTTCTTTGTCGGGGTCTATGGCTGTGACTAGGCCTATGTTGTCCACCATCATCTCCTCCAGCACGCTGAAGCTGTAGGCGGGTTTGGAGAAGACCGCCTGTTTGAGCATGAGGTCTCTCTTCTGAATCTCATCTCTGTCCACCAACTCCAGGCTTCCGATCTTTTCATTCAGCTCCTGGTCCTCTGGAACCTGCAGCTCGTACACCTCTGCAGACAAAACACACACATCAAGAATATTACTGTTATCATGAATAGAACAGCATAATATCAGCAGTAAACATATTGCAGAAGTAAGTATTAAATCAATCAGGTCACAGTTAAAACTGTTCACTGATGTAGCAGCAAGACCTCCTTTATCCTCATTAGTCACTCATTAGTAATTGGATAAATAGTGACAGATTATTACTATTACTGTTATTTTAACCTCTTACATCATCTTTTATTACCCCATCTTTTTTTCTTTGTTTCTTACTTTGAGTATTAGGAGCTATGTTGTCGTTGTTGTCAGTGATGGTGATGGTGACGGAGGTGGTGGCAGTGTGTCCAGTGGCCATCCCTCTCATGTCCTGAGCCTGAACCACCACCATGTACTGACTCCTGGTTTGCCGATCTGGAGAATCCAACCTAGAGGTGATAATACCTGGAGGGGGGATATAGGAAGAGGAAGAGAGAGGGAGTTGTGTGTGAGGTAAAAAAAGAGACACTGGACGATGTGTTAGAGCTCAGTGGACTCTGCATACCTGTGATGCTGTCGATTTGGAAGGCAGAATGATCTCCAGCTTGTGTCAAAGTGTACCTGAGCTCTCCATTCACTGTGTTGGGATCATCAGCATCAGTGGCTGTCACCTGCACCACTTCAGTTCCTATAGAGGGTGAAGACGATTTATGGAAGGTGTGTGAAACGTGTTTGTGAAAGCCACAGGGAGACATTGGAGTTTCCGTGAACTTGTAATGGTTGCTTCAACAATCTGCCTGCTTACCTCTCCTGGATCTCTCCATGATGGACCCACTGAATACTTTGGGGAAAATGGGGATGTTGTCGTTGATGTCCAACACACAGACATACAAATGTTCTTCATCCTTGATCCTCCTGTTGTTCTCATCATACAGTATGTTAGTTAGGTTGTAGATGCTCTTCTCCTCTCTGTCCAGAGACTTGGTGACGAACAGTTCTCCTGCGTCATTCACTGTGAAGATGGAGTTGGCTCCCTCTCCTTTTATTGTCCACCTGTATATACTTAATGGATTTATCAACATCAGCTGTAAGAGGAAAGGACAAGTTTAGTAAGTGTGGTAATTCAAATTCAAAGTATGGAAAATGCAGACAATTTGCCAGCCAGCGGTCTTTTGCTTTTGGTGAAGAAAAGATAAAGGGGGGAAAGCAAAATAACATGGTCCATCAGTTAAGTGTATTAACCCACCACTCCAAACTTATAGGGGACAGGTGTAGGTCTCTCTTCCTCCACATAGAAGTATATATCCACCATGGATTCTCCAGCAACAGGGAGCAAGACAGCCAAGGCCAAGAATCCCACGGTCCAGAGCTGAAAACAAGCCCTCATCTAGGAGAGGGTGAGAGACGGAGAGTCAAGGCCAAGGACTCACTGTCCCCTCACAGCTCACTGCAGGGCTTGATGTCTCACTATTGTTGTCTGTCACATTTAGCCTCTCAGCATGGGAGTCAGGCTGACGGCATGTCACTACTATGGGATCTCAATCGAAGGTCTGTGACCCATGTTAGGTCCTGACCCCCCTGTGTAAAGTCAGATAGAGGTGAAGAGAGACAGACAGAGGAGGAATATGACATTGCTTTTCCCTGTCATTTCAGTTCGACGTGGAATTTTCAATTTCTTGTAATACAATGTAACATATTGTGGAAGGAACGTTTGTATGGCAGCAATGACAATAAAGTAATCAAGGTCCAATCAGATGTTACTTTAAATTTGTTTACAGCCTGAAATGTACTGCTTAGTCAAGTCAGCTGTTGTTTACACCTGCTCCAGTGTGCAGTCACTCCTCCTGGTCATCCTGCCTGAAGGTTAACTGTGTATCAACCTGTGTATCCTTCCTTCCTCTGAGTGGACACACAGAGGCTAACAAAACAATAGAACCTTGTATTGTCTGTTACTAAATCGCAATTTCCAAAAACACTATGTATTAGTACTAAGCCCTCGAAAAGAAAGTTACTGACCTTGTGCAAAGATTCTTTTTAAATCACATCACAAAGCACCAACAACGAGAAACGTTTCCCCACTTTACCAAACTTAAGGTGGCAAGACTCTAATGGTGAGCTGCTGACTGTGGAACATGCAGTCACTTAAAATGATGATTCATTACCATTACCATTACCATGACATCATATGGAATGTCATGATGTCATGTGGGCTGTCGTGATGTCATGTGATGTCATGATGTCATATGGGATGTCAGACATGTCATGGGACATCTTGAGCTATGGGACTACTTATGTTTTAATGTATGAATGGAACTGTGTGTTGTTTATTTATAGTTTATTGCTGTTTGTTTATTACTGTTCAAAGATTCAGGCACAGCACAAATGCATTTCGTTGTATTATCATGTACAATGACAATTCTATTCTATTCTATTCTAACACATTATAGTCACTGATATCTCTCTCTCTCTCCCTCTCTCTCTCCTGTTCTGTTCTGTTTTGTTGAATCTCTCCAGGTAAAAACTCAGTCCACTTCTCTTTTTTCTTACCTTGTCTTCCCCTTCGATCGTCCAATTCCCTTTCTCCTCCTGTCACTAACCACAGTATAAGGCTCTCCAGCTTACTTATACTAACACCATGAGGTCAGCAAACTAACAACAATGATGTCATCCAATGACATCATATAATTTCATGCAATCCAATGCCAGAGAGAGACTGGCTGACTGACTAACTGGCTGACTGACTGACTGACTGACTGACTGACTGACTGACAGTTTTGAAAAAGTGGCTTCAGTAGTAATTGACACTTGTTGGTCGGAACAAAACAGAGATGTTTGCTGTTCCACATGTGTAAAATATCAAATCTGAAATGTAATTGACCCTTTTGCTTCCATCTCCCTGTTTACTGACGACTTTGTTTGACCCGTCAACTGTGGTAATTCATTCATTAGGGAGTCCTAGGGCCTTTGTTTGCCTTGAGTGAGTGTGTACGTGTGTGTGAGAGAGAGAGAGAGAGACGGAGAGAGGACGGACTCAGAGAACTCAGTTACAATTCCCAAACTCTCTTTCTCTTTCTCACTCTCTCTCTCTCTGGCAGGAGGCAGAAACAGACAGCATAAAACACACACACACAACACGGTTTTCACCTGGAGAGATTCAACAAGATTGAACAGCAGCGTTTCACAAAGGTAAGTGGAAGGACGGACTGAGAGGAAGACAGCGGACAGGGGAAGAGATAGAGATGAAATGGAGTGTTAAAAGTTTGAAACAGTAGAAATGAGAGAAGCAGAAAAGAGTGCGAGGGAGTGACAGTGAGAGACACTGTGAGACAGAAAAGAGTGACAAGAGACAGAGAGAGACGCACAGAAAACAATAAAAGTGGTAAGAATGTAAGGGGGGAGAGAGAGGAGAGATTCATTAATGACTATAATGTATAAGGTGCTTGCATATTACATCGTCTACAGATTTATGTGTATGGTTCTGCTGTTGTCTGCTGCTGCTTATATGCATGTGATTTTGATATTCAGTAGGTTTGTGTGTGTTCATTGAAGGAAAAGGTCAATAATTGTGTTCAAATCTGACGGAGCAGCCTGATATACTTGTAAAATTTAAGGTCCATTAGGCCAAACAATGCAACTGATAAAAATGGACTTGACTAAGCAGTACATTTCAGGCTGTACAACAGAAACGAGTTTAAAGTTACATTTGAGTTGACCTTGATAACGTTACTGTCAGTGCTGCCATACAAACGTTCCCTCAGCAATATGTTACATTGTATAACAAGAAAAAAATGCCACGTCGGCCTGTGATGGCTGGGAAAGGCAGAAAAGCTGTGTAGTTTCAATGTCATCTTCCTCCTCTGCCTGTCTCCCTCTACCTCTGTCTGTCTCTACACAGGTGTGGGGGGGAGAGAGAGGGAGGGAGGTTGTGCTGATAGGTGGGAGGAGTCTTTCTACAGCTGATAGGTGGTTTTAATGTGATCTTTCCCCTCTTCTTTCTCTCTCCCTCGCCCTGCATTTCCCTTTTCATGTCTTTCCACTTCCTCTTCCATTGTCATTTGTTTTTCCTCTTACTCCTCTTCCCCCTTATTCCATCCCCTCCTCTCCTCTCCTAGATGATGGCTTATCTTGAGCTGTGGACTGTGGGATTCTTTGTCTTGACCGTCTTGCTCACCGCTGCTGGAGAATCCGTCCCTCTTGTGGCGGAAGCAGAGGATGAAGGACATGTTCCGATCGCGTGGAGGAAGTCCAATTTTGTCCTGTTCCGGCGGAGTTTGAAGCTGATGCACTTCACTGTGGAGGAAGAGAGACCTACACCTGCCCCCTATAAGTTTGGACAGGTTGGTTGATACACTTGGGTGG
This sequence comes from Genypterus blacodes, assembly GCF_046128005.1. NCBI lineage: Eukaryota > Metazoa > Chordata > Actinopteri > Ophidiiformes > Ophidiidae > Genypterus > Genypterus blacodes. Next base: position 2,647,050 of record NW_027466909.1, on the reverse strand, counting down.
TGGACCATCACATCACTTTTCTGCTTCTCCCCCTTTTTCTTTTTTGCAACCAGAAGCAAAAGAACACTTCCTGCTTTATTCATACTTTGAATTTGGGTTACCACACTAAGCTTGTTTTTTCCTCTTACAGCTGATCCCTCCCAACAGATTGAATCTGAAAAGGTTCGAGATAGAAGGAGAGGGAGCCAACTCCATCTTCACCGTGAACAAAGCAGGAGAAGTGTTCATCACCAAGTCTCTGGACAGGGAGGAGAAGAGCATCTTCTACCTAATTGCCAGAATGTATAACGGGAACAACGGGCTGATCGAGGATGAAAGAAAGTTTGTCGTCTTTGTGTCGGACATCAACGACAACATCCCCATTTTCCCCAAAGTATTCAATGGATCCATTATGGAGAGATCAAGGAGGGGTAAGCAGGCAGATTGTTGAAGCAACCAAGTGCATTGAAACTGGCATCCATTATACACACAATCTTGTTTTCATTTATTATTGTTGTTGTGAGTTTTACCTTCTCCAATTGTAAAAATGTGAAGCCTATACATCAATAAAAACATTTTTATTTTGTGTATAGCCTGGGTGAAATGATGTATTTCTTTGGTAAGTTATTGTATAATAAGCAGGATAATATGTTTGCGGGTGATTATCATGGAATAAACCCCAAATCTTTTTCCTTTTTTCTTTTTCCTTCCATAAATCGTCTTCACCCTCTATAGGAACTGAAGTGGTGCAGGTGACAGCCACTGATGCTGATGATCCCAACACAGTGAATGGAGAGCTCAGGTACACTTTGACACAAGCTGGAGATCATTCTGCCTTCCAAATCGACAGCGTCACAGGTATGCAGAGTCCACTGAGCTCAAACACATCGTCCAGTGTCTCTTTTTGACCACGTTTTCCAAGCACCAAGCGTAATCACTGACCTCACACACAACTCCCTCTCTCTCTTCCTCTTCCTCTTTCCCCTCTCCAGGTATTATCACCTCTAGGTTGGATTCTCCAGATCGGCAAACCAGGAGTCAGTACATGGTGGTGGTTCAGGCTCAGGACATGAGAGGGATGGCCACTGGACACACTGGCACCACCTCTGTCACCATCACCGACATCAACGACAACATAGCTTCTTTTACACAAAGTAAATACACTCTGTGATCAAAGCTGCCAACAACAAAGATGACAAGTTTTTATTATTACTTACATAGATATTTAATTGAGCATATACGTCTTGTTGACAGCTCTTATCTCAGCTAACAATGTGCTGTTGTCTTTCACGCTTCGCAGGTTTGGAGTCGCTTGTCAACGTCAACATTTTAGTGCAGGACATCAACAACAACGAGCCCAAACTGGATGCGGATGAGATCTACGTCTGCGAGAATGAGACGGCTGGCAGGGTAAGACAGTACGCATACACACGCATTGGTTGCCCTGAGACTTATTGCGCAACCTTTGAGAGTCGCGATGCAGGTATTGCCTCGTGGTGTCGAGCCACTTCACTGCCACAGGTATAAAAGAATTCTTAAACCAGTGAAGATCACACGAGGGCATCTGAAATGTAAAAAAAAAAAAATGAACTGTATATTAATGTTTGACTATAGAGGGAAATGAGAAACAAAGGTATCAGGGACGAATCCACTGCAGTGACCTTCATCCAGAGAAGAATAGGGAAGTGTTCAGTGAAAGCTTCTCACAGGTTTTACACTCGAACTACTCTTCCTCTTAACATGAGCCAACATAATGTGTCCACAATCTGCATTTTTGCTTTTGCAACCAATTGTGCTCCTTTGGATAGGATTGAATGTAAAACGCGCTCCTCTATTCCCGTCTCTCTCCAGGTGATTGGGACGATGCGAGCCACAGATAAAGACCATCTGCCTCTCTTCAACTTCTACCTGACCAAGCTGAGCGCTAACTTTTCCCTTGTCGACAACAGGAGTGAGTGTGCACAGCATTTTCACAATTTTTTACCCCTCCCTCGAAGCGTTGTAACGGAGACAACGGGGGACATTGTGGAGAAATGAACACCTTCTCAGCAGGAACTTTTTATACATAGGACTCTTCTGAACATTTATACCAAACCTGTAAACAAACCATACCTCTGTGTGTGTGTGTGTGTGTGTGTGTGTGTGTGTGTGTGTGTGTGTGTGTGTGTGTGTGTGTGTGTGTGTGTGTGTGTGTTTGTTTTTGTGTGCTTACAGACAACACCGCCGACATCAAGGTCAGGCAGGTCAAGTTCAGCCTGGATGACTCCTGGAAGTACAGCCTGGAGGTGGGCATCGACGACGGAGGGCGACCGCCAAAGAGGAGCGTCACACACTTGCCAATCAAGGTCTGAAGATTGATCAACCACGAGCACTGTTCACCAACAATCAACCTGCCACAAGCCAAAACAACCAATTCACAATGTTCCCCTTTCATTGATGTATTGATTGATGGCCTGCAGGTGTGTTGCTGTGATGCCAGCCGGGTTCCCACTCAGTGCAAAGTGTCTGTTCAGATTGTTGGAGTCAGCATCTACGTCCTGATCAGCATTCTGCTCGCCACATTCATCCTACACACGGTGAGACCCGATAAGCTGTTTAGCTACACCGTGGAAATGAGGAAGAGAGATGGACACTGACTTGTAAGTGGATGAAAAAGAAACCCCTTAAGATGTGTGGACCTGACGAGGCTTCTTGAATTTAATAAGAAAATGATATTACAGAGATTTATGAAAGTTGGCTTCTGCTAATCTGACTGGCCGAGGCGGCGGTGATGCAGACGGACCAGACTATGACCATCCTCCTCACTGATGAAGATGAGACACAAAGCCAAACTACACACACACACACACCACAAACACAGTTGTCAAAAACAGCCATAAAAAACACACTCACTCATTGCCAAAAAAGAATGCTGCAATGACACACGCACACAGACACACACACAATTCTGTCAACTTTTAGTGAGCCTACAGTTATGGGTGTAAGTAATGATGGTAGATGCAACGTTTTCTATATTTTAATAATTACAGCCAAGAATTTTTATTACATGGCATTTTTTGTAAATGTAGAGTAAAAATAAACACTCCAACAAGTTTTGTTGTCTTAGATTTGTGGTCTTATGCATGGTGGTGGTTAAATGCCACATGTACTTTAAAATGGATTTAGGGGAGGAAGCTTTAAGAAAATGAATTTCAGTCTTATCCTCAATTAAACAACAGATGAGGCAATATCACATGAAATTAAATTATCCCCATATCACTATCTATCAATAAAAAAAACAGTAAAATGTGTTTATTTAAAGTTTAATTAGTCAAATTAGACCCAAAGGATTTTGACCCATACCTGAGGTCTGGAGGCCCTCAGATCAGAACTTGCCGGCATTAATAAAATCTTATAATCATCATACAAATGAAATCAGTCTGAGGACTCTGGCACCACATCATCAGTGGTGTTGGTACAACAGCTCAGTGTCGACACACTGTAAATGGAAGATATTACAAAGGGCATTAATGTTTCCATTTAACGACTGACAAAATATTCAGAGAATAAATCAGGGGAAGTTGTAGTTCCTGCTTTGAACCACAGAGAGGCGACAAAGCACGACCAGTGATTGCGAGGACGTGAAGGCAAAACCAAGCATCTCTCTCTCTCTCTCTCTAACCTCAACAATGAAAATACTAAAACAGAATTATTTTATTGTTTTTGATGTTTACATTACATAGATATAACCTGGACTGTGTTCTACAAACCAAACAGCCAGAGTCGAACTGATGGTCCCTAGACCGGCTCCAGGCGGCGGTAGTCGTGGTTTTACTTCCCTGGTCGAGTTGGAAGTGTAGACGCTGGCACTGCCGAGGATAAACTGCGTCAAGATCACCAACGAGCACAACACAGCGGAAATTACGCCATCTACCTTCAAAATTAAAGTCTGCCTCTAATGAAATAAAGCCCACGAAATGTTTCAACAAGACATTGATATTCATCGAGCAAATTCATTTCGCTTATCAACAACATAAGGACGAGTCACTGTATTCTAAATGATCTATAGGTAGTCCAGTAATCAGGATGATGTGAGGGGTATTACTATTAATTTCTAATCAATCTTCTTAATCAGACTTCTTCACTGATAGTACAACAATCTGATATTTTAGATTTGTTTTCATCAAATAAGAAACGATTTATTGTGATGGTCACGACAGGAAGTGGTGTGTGTGATTTATCCCAGCCTCCATACGTGGTCCAGTCTGTCCGCTATTCGCAGGGAGCAGCGCTGCGTTATTGCTGAGCAACCGGAGCGGCAAACCGGGTTGCAGGGCAGGGCGCCACACACACACACCTTCAACAACAACACATCCAGCAGAGAAAGGGGGTAAGTGACGAGCCGCAGCCGTTTTTATTGACACTATATCGGCCATTGTCGTCCTGCTGACCTGCCGTTGAGTTTACAACGGCGATAAAAACATCTTTTATAGGTGTTCGGCTCAGTTTCCTGCTTTTTTTCGCTGTTGTTTGTTGATGTCAGAAATATCTCCCGAGATGACGCGACAGTTTTAGGAGCTTCATGCTTTAATAACACAAGGAATTAATTACAAAACCTGTGAAATAGAGCCAATATACGCCTCAGCAGAGTGGACTGACAACCGCTGGCTAGCTTAAACGGACATGGACGCACCGAGCTGCACACTATTGTCACCGCGGCGTGTCCAGCCCGCTCCGCCTTTGTGACCGCCACATAGCCTCGGTACTTCATTGTTGGATACATTTGTCCGCTTCTTTACCGCCGCTGTTCTCTTTCTGCTACCGAACCACGGTTTACATTCGTCGCATCCTCATGTAGCCACGCCGAGGCTAGCAGGATGCTCACCGGTGACTGCTTTGTGTTTACGGCATCAAAGACACCGGCACCCGGGTCCTCTTGGGCTTCAGTACCTGGGTCCTCTTAGGCTCCAGTACCCGGGTCTTCTTGGACTCCAGTACCCTCCAGTCCCCGGGTCCTCTTGGGCTCCATGTATCTTGTATAGGGGGGTGTTTCTCCCAGTGCCGGCCCCCCCTCCTCTTCCTCTGTGTGGGGGCTTTGTTTTGAAGCTAGCCTCCATAGCATCCGCTCTCTTTGTGTTCATTTTAGATTTTTTTTCTCTTTGCACTCATCATCATATCAGATATAAAGCCCGAGAATATATTAAAATGTCGACTTTAATATGTGTGACCAAATGCATGAATACAGACCTCCAAGATTATTTTATTCCGTGTAATTGTTGCCTTATTATCAGATTATGGAGTGTTATGATTTATGCCCCCCCACCCCCCCTCTTCGGCCTAAATCACACGGCTTTATTTAACAGTTGGATCCGATCCTGCATACATTCAGTGCTTCTTTGCATTAATGACACTTGCCATGCCAGCCTCTCTGCTTGTGAAACAGTGTGTTGTTTGCATACAGTATCACTTTATTATTCATGTTAAACTGCACCTCTATAGGCTGCAGGTCATCTGGCCTGTTAGTCTCCTCCTCCTCCCTCAGCTGCAAGAATTCAAACTTTTTGGGTTTGAGCCACAGAATGTGTTGAGATTATCCAGTTCAGCTCTCCTCTCCTCTCCTCTCGTACTCTGTTTTTTCCTCCTTTTCCTTCCCTTCCTCCTTCTGCCTTGCATACGTAACCCGTGGCACGCTCAGTGGCTCTACAGGCGGATGCCTTTTTAAAAACTGTGTCACTGTCACAGGACGGTTGCTGCACTCTGTTGAGAGGAAACTGAACGCTCTCATAGGCCAGCCTTCCTCCAGACTAACAGACTAACACAATTAAGAGTGCAGAGCAGAAACCTTCATAAGCAGGAAGAGTCTGCATGCTGAAAAGAGTCTGGGGACTTTATCTTTTGATCTGTTGAGGTTCATTAAATTAGTGTTATGCTCAGTTGTGTAAATGTAAATATTAAACAGCATTGTTACCCCAATCCTGTATTAGTGGCAGCAGCAGCAGCAGTAACTTTGCCTTAATTGTACAATTAAAGTTGATGGTACAAAGTTCAGTATAAAGATAAGTCCCTTTGATTATACTGAAGTTAATGTACTTATATAATTCAATTGATAGATAGATAGATGATAAACTGTGTATGATGTTGGACTCATTGATGCAAACTCATGTTAGTGTTGACTGAAACTCTGTCACACACCTTTAATGACTTTGAAGGTGTCTGTACTCATGATACTACTACCTACCTGACCCTTATGGTCAGGTAGGGCATTATATATGGTGAGGTTTCCTTCAATAACATGAGAACAGATTCCCTCCTCCACCCTGCTGGTTGGGGGGTTGTGGCCTTGGTTGTCCGGCCTGCCTGTGGCCATTGTGTATTAAAGGAAGTTTAGGAAGTGAGTTCATTTGACTTCAGTTGTCGGGGAGTGTTTGTGACAGAGAACAACATTTAGTAGAACTTAGCATATTCATTGAGATGCAGTCTGAAGTGTTGGGGAGTCTGTGACTAAAAATAGACCTGAACCTCACTTCTGTAATCTGCCAGAGCAGAAAGATGAAAGGGCTTATGAGAGTCGTATCGCTCTGCTCGGTGCAGAAGATCCTGTTTTTAATGCGGGAACTAGAATGAAAGGAGAGAAAGAGGAGCGGAGAGGAACAGGGAGGCGGATCAGAAAACTCTGCAGTAATGAGGAGAGGCGGGCAGAGCCGAAACCTGATTCATCTACATCACCGTCTGCCCTTCACATGTTACGGAACATCAAGGGTGCGTCTGTTTACTCTTTGTCCCCATGTTTAAACTTCTCCAAATGAAATCTAATACAGAATGACCTCCACATCTGTTTCGGGGTGTAACATACTCCCTTCTGATTTTCCGGCATGTTGTACTTCTTTCCACTGTAGATATTGATCTTATATTTAGTTAGTTTCCACTCCCCGCCTCTCTCTCACTCTCCCTCTCTCTCCCTCTCTCTCCCTCTCTCTCTGTCTCCCTCTGATTGTCCCGTTATGCCAACATTGATGTTTTTTTGTCTGCTAAGTGCCAGTGTGGATTTCAGTCTCAGTGGGTTCACTATTTTTATCTACTGCTGAGGCTATTGCAGGCCGGATAAATGTTGGTGCCATAATCAACGTGGCAGGCAGGGTGGGTTAAATACTAATCTTCCCAAAAAGGGCCACCAGTCAGTCGTTACTCGCTCAGCATCAGCAGCATGAGAGCACAGGGGCCAACTTGTGTCCGACATAAACATTTAATGATAATAGTTTTGTTTCAAAGTGTAGTAAACGCTCCCTTCGCCAGCTTTGAAGACAAACTGGCTTTTAGCTTCCGTGCGATGTAATGAGCGACTCTGACTGTGTCGGGGTCTTTGCACGATAGCCACCATGTTTGTTTTAGAATCAGGCTTTGTTTATGCTGGTGTGTGTGATGAGTCTGATTGATGAAGTCTGCTGCTGTGTTCTCCCGCAGCTCATTAACAGTTATTTTGATAGTAGTGAGTTATAGTAGTTGGAAGAAAACCTTAAAGCAAGGAAAAGCAAATATCCATCTTTAGAATGACATCAATCACAAGTATCCAAGTTCAGAGAATACACAGTAAGGAATATGGAATGTAAATGAAAAAGAAGACGGAGCAAGAACTTAACTTGAAGCTCTCTGAAGTGAGATAGATAGTATTGTATATAAGTGTTCTTGTAATAAAGGCCCGGAGCTCATGGTGTATATTTCTTATAAACTACCGCTCCTATTTCTAAAGGTGTAAAAGATTAAGCTCTGACTTCTGCCAGTTTGATTCAAGCCGCTCTCCCTTCCCTGCCGTCTCCTTTGACATCCCGCGTTCTGACATTTTTTCATCATTGAAACCACCTCCATTCTCCTGATCCCAGACCCCACAGTGTGTGTGTGTGTGTGTGTGTGTGTGTGTGTGTGTGTGTGTGTGTGTGTGTGTGTGTGTGTGTGTGTGTGTGTGTGTGTGTGTGTGTGTGTGTGTGTGTGTGTGTGTGTGTGTGTGTGTGTGTGTGTGTGTGTGTGTGTGTGTGTGTGTGTGTGTGTGTGTGTGTGTGTGTGTGTGTGTGTGTGTGTGTGTGTGTTCACGCTTCAGCGGCCTGCGCAGAGAAAGACGGCGCTGCAGGGCACAAGTCTGATTCATTCTCTTGGATTATTAATAACACTTTTTTTTAATCTCTTTATCTATGCGAGGGAATCTACATGGTGCTTCCAACCTTTAGTCCCCGCCAGAACAATGTGTTTTGTCTCAGAGAGCGCTGGAGGGCTCGCTACGCGTTTTACTACAACGCCATACGTTTTTCAACAACCTTGAAGCTGGATCCCTATACGCCCGTCTGTAGGTCATGTGAAACTGGGAGGTCATGAGGCGCGTGCTGGGTTTGCGTCTCCTGGCGGCCTCCTCCTCCTCCTCCTCCTCCACAGCTGCACTGCGTTGTGTGTGTACGGTGATAACAACGCAGCAGCCTGGACGGATGCTGGCGGAACGGAGGTGTTTTCTTGTTTGTTCCACTCGGCAACTGCTGGCGGGACGCATGTGGCCGCCTCTCGGCACCATATGGCCTTTTCTGCTGCGGCACACAGTTTCTCTCTCCACATGCCGCATACGCACGCAGCCACATCAAGCCACACACACACACCAGGATACACATGTGCATTCACCTTACCGCAGCCTCGGTGTAATGAATTGACACGGGGATGATTTATCGTCCTCCCGCGCAGCAATGTGATCCTGGCGTAAAGAATTAGCACTGGTGAATATTTATTAGGCCGTGTAAAAATATGAAGCAGGGAAATATAGGCTCTGGTTTGATCACATTAATGTCTGCTCCTTTGTTACATCTTCCTCTGCTCGTGTTCCCAGATTGGTTGGATTTTTGCACACTGTGTTCAAACTCTGTGACGTCTGGGAGGATCTGCACAATGTCAAACAACATTTGGCCTCCGGTCCCTTATTGAGCCCTCACATTGACCAACAGTACGATCAGCTCTGTTATGGATTTCACTCTCCATTTGTAGTCAAAACCCCTGCAGGACAGAATGTTAAGTAGTTGTGTTTAGATTGGACAGCGTTTACATTGAAGGACATCGACAGAACAGAGTGGGACTAGTAGGTGATGCAGGATGAGGGGAGGTACAGGATTCAGATTGATTCCAATGTCCACACTAGAATACTCTAGACTACATGCTTCATTTCAGTTGGCAATGTCTTGTCCACACACACCTTAAACCTCAGCATAACACCGTCACACACTACACGACTTGCATATCCAGTGAAACCTATAATAGCTGGAAGCTCTCTGGTTCACAGCTGATTGTCACTGATGAACAGGTAGCGTCAGGAAATGACCACATTCCACAACTAAAAGCTCAACCAGACTTCGCCCATGTCATTGTCAACATTTGATTGACCCTGTGTGAGGTGCGTGGGACATTATGATCTGAATCCTATGTAAAACCTGTTCTCTGCCCTTGCTCAGTGTGAGCAGCTCAGAGAGGAACAATAGCAGGCATACCTTGTCTGCTGTATTCTTTTATGTCCGTAAAGCTACTGAAGACTCAGCCGCCGGGGACTAGAACAAGCCTTTGTCTCGTCTCTCCGTCTACCCGTCTACCCGCGAGTTTGTCTCCAGGTTGTCTGGGCCGTCTCGTCTTGCGCCTGCTGCCCGGTTTGCTCTCCGCGCCCCTCGGGGTTCTGGAAGCTTCCCTGCTCCCCAAAGCATCTGCACGGTTGCAGGCGATTGAGGCTGTTTGGTGTGTTATTGACCCCGGTGAGGCAGAGGTAACTGGCCCTGCCCAGCAGCATGGATTTAAGGGAAAGGGGCTTTTCTTTTAATGATTTTATCTCTTCCTTCAAGGCCTGACTTCATAGATGGATCTGTGTATCTTCTCTCAGTATCAGAGCTACAGTATTGATTCTCCTTTCATCGATGAAATTGCTCCAAATGCTAATGAAGTAACAACCTCATTTGCCTCTTAAAAGGTTTGTCGCAGGATTTCTGTATCATTAACTCACGTCGTCCCATAGAATCACTGCATGTGTGTGTGTGGAGTCGCCCAGCAGAGACGTGTTGTTTACTAAATGAGCTTTGTAGAGCTGAAGTCGCCTGTGGCTGCTTGGCTCTAATGTAGCTGCAGCAACATAAAACTTCATTTTCTGAGTTTGTCTCCGCATCACAAGGCCGTGTGTGTGTGTGTGTGTGTGTGTGTGCATGTGCGCGCGTGTGCATGTGCGTGCGTGTGCTGTCTCTCCTCCGTTTCCAGTTCTCCCTCTCTCCCACCATTCCTTCCCCAATCCCCTCGCTGTTGCAGAGAATGTGTGGATCTGTGTGTATGTGTTTGTTAGGCCTACTCAGCAGCCCTGTGTGTGTGTGATGTGGTGTGAGTCAGTGCTGGTCATGGTAGTGTAGGGTAGATGACAGAGAGAAACAGAGTGGAGGAGGAGCAGCAGCAGGGACGGTTACCCAGATGTTGCATCATCCCGGGACACGCATTCACACCCGTACGCGTTCCAGATTTATGGGACGTGGATAACCGCAGCCATCTGTTGAGAACCTATTAGGCAATGTGAGCGTGGGGGGGGGGGGGGGGGACTGTGGCTATCACCCATGTCACTTCCTGTGTCCTCCGAGCCCCGCACCTGTGATTGGCCGGCTGAGTGTGGAGGGAAGAGATTTGAATCAGTGAAACGGGAGAAGAAGGCTTACGTAAGGGTGAACTGGAGCGCAGAGGAAGCGTCCTATCTGTGAGAGAAATCAGGCAACGGGAATAAATCCGATTATCTGCCTCCGTCTTTATTTCACCCATTTCATTTGAATGTCATCATGGTGTACCTGCCTACTGTATTTTAAAGGCGGCTTCCAGGCTTCACTCGCTTTCTTTCCCTCACTGTCTGGCTGACAGTTGACAGTTTCTCATGTCAGGCTGTCAACAAATAAATCTGAGTTACTGATGGGCGGTGCATTGAAACGCCAGTGTGTCCATCACGGGAAGTGCTGCGCCAACTTCCTGTCTGTCTCGTCCATCCATACAAAGCATTCACAGTCATCTTGGAATAATCCCACCCTTTCACTCGTTGTCTGTGTGCGCGCGCACTTGAGTCTGTGTGTGTGTGTGTGTGTGTGTGTCTGGGGGTTGGGGGAATTCCTGCCAAAACCATGAAGTCACTATTCCTCCTCATGAGTCTCTTTGTGGATGTTGCCAAAGCCTGGAATGAGACAGAAATGTGGCGGTTTGTGTCTCTAAGTCCAAACTGTCCCACTGTCTTAATTTCTAAACATTGATAAGATTAGCGGTGTGTTATTCTTTAGGGTCAGCTGCAGAGTCTGTGTACTGACCAGCAGATGGAGAGACGCTGAGAAGTTCAGTCATACCAGCAGTGAGGATAGAAAGTAAACGACTTAACTCGAATAAAACTATGGCCAACCGAGAAATGTAAGAGAACAATGGTGGAAAACAAGTCATTATAATTTAATTCCTGTTTTTATTCTGATGTTTCCCTGCCCCTTGTTCTTGCCCACACTCTTCCCCCACAGCCACATGTATGACATCTCTATGAAGCGGTGTGATGTAGGCAGATGTGGTTGCTGATGTCAGATCTGTGAAACCTCAGCGACCCTGCAGAGATGCGGCGTGGATCTTTGTGTCATGTTATGAAATCTATGTCAAAATGTTTGTAAGATCATGACGTGAATCTTAATGACATTTGTTATAGTCTAGATAAATGTTATTTTTTTGGCTTTTACAACAGGGCCGATATTGCAGCCCGTCTGCCTCATTTGTTCCTTTTTTCCATCCCACTCCAGCAAAACAAACCCTGACACGAGCCGCTGTAGAGAGTTGCCAAAAAATGAGCCGGAGCAAGAAACGACTTTAATAATTCATATTTGACTCGGAGACTGAAGCTAAAACGCGCACAACGGTGTTTACCAGGCGGGCATACCAGCTCGTTCCCCCAGCTGCATCCCGTCTTTCATGTGTGATAGCGAGGAGGCTGTAATGACGCTGCACAGGCTGATGTGAAGCATTAGCAGAGGCCCCTCAGCCACATCACCGCTTCATTCTGCGGTGGGCGTGCAGTGGTTAATGAGCCAGCTCGCCTTCTGACTTTTATGGCTGCAGAGAGGAGGAGACACCACACATAATTATGCTTAATGGTAGTCAAGTTGTCCCTCTTTGTTGCTTTGCCCTGATAGTGTGTGTGTGTGCTGTGTGCCAGCGCTGACACACTCAACCTAATACCTGTTCCATATCTCAACAGCTTGTAGTGGGATGAATGCGTCGTACCTTACATTCACCATCTCACCAGGGTTACGTAAGGAGCTGTCAGACGTCTGCGTTTCATCTTAAAGTTTCCTCCAGGGATTAACGAGTTGGCAAAATCTGTATTTACAAGGTCAAGGGAGCCAGAGCTTAGTTTAATCATCTTAAAGGCTCTCTAATGGGCCTTTCTTGGCACTTTATGCTCATTTTAATTTTAGTGATATCTCAAATTACGGTGATATATTTGCTTTGAAACCTGTATAAATGTTGAATATATTAATGACGTCATCAAAGCTATATAAGCCCCCACAGAAAGCCAATCCTTTAGATGTAATAATAATTCTTTATACCATCAGATATTATAAATTGGATCCCATAAGAAAGTATGTTGGGTAGAATTTGGAACCAATGTGCCAGTCATGAAGAAATCACCCATAGAGACGTTCTGACAGTTGGTTAGCTCTGCTTGATCTTATTCCAGGGCTACACGGTCAGAGAGGTGGAGGGTCCGGCTTTGACCTATTTACTAGTTCATCTGAAGGAGCCGAGAGAGAGAGAGAGTGAGAGAGGGACAGAGAGAGAGAGAGGGAGGATAGAGGCGGGAGGGAAAACAAACGTCCTGCTGGGGCAACAAGCCAACATTCCTACATCACTTCCTCCTCTAACATCTGGCAATGATCAGGGCAGGCAGAGAGAAAGGGAGGACGTATCCCACTGGCTCACCAGTGTTCACTCACAGGCTTAGGCAGAGCTTGGGCATCACATTGCAAGACCGCCCACCATTTCTTATTCCCTCTACCAAGAAAACAAAATGAGGCTAGAAGCAGTGCTCAGATCTGACTCTCTACAAGTGTTTATACTCTGCCGTCTTTATCGCAGTCTTATCCTTACCTCGCAAATGTAATCTTAAAGTAATGCTTAGAGAAGAAGTCCTCCCTCACATGGCTGTGTCCATTATGGTGAAGGAACACACATTTTGTGCCCCTGCTTGGTTCTTTGGTCCTAAATGAAAAGACAGGGGAGTAAAAACCTTCTTCTTTCTGTCCCTGTCCTCTCTCAGGATGGCCTAGCAGTGCAGTGCTGACGGCATTCTATCAGCAGTGAGCTACCTGGACCAGAGGTGTGTAACAAGACATTCATGTTCCCATATTTGGATAATCATAATCATAATACAATAAGGCTCTCAGGTGCACTCCACTGATGGAAATCCCGGTGCTTGTTTCCCCTGCAGGTGTGTACCTGAGGCGGCAGCAGCAGGGAGCAGAGATGAGTGTGACCTCGTGGTTCCTGGTGAGCAGCGGGGGGACTCGTCACCGACTCCCCCGGGAAATGATCTTCGTGGGCCGGGACGACTGCGAGCTCATGCTACAGGTGAGGACACGCAGACGGTAAAACGGATAAGCGACATATAACAGACAAATGCAAACACACACTCGGATGCACACAAACCTACATAGTTTCACTCTCTCTTCAACATTTCTATGGGTGATCTGATTACAGTATTGACACTCATTTACATCTTATGACCCATATAAGAAAATGAGACGGTAATGAACAAATGTAGTCTATGATTAACCATGAAAGATTGGATATACAGTAACTTGTTCTGAGTGCATTGTGGGGCCCGCTGAGCCCTTTAGTGCATGTGTCATGTGTTGCATGTGTCCCCATGTTTGTGTGTGTGTGTGTGTACGTGTACGTGTACGTGTACACTGAGATGGTTTGTGTGCATACAGAGAGGACACGTGTGCGCTCATGTGTACCTCTGGCCAGCGCTCTATTAATAGAAAAGTGGGGCAGATACCTCCTTAAATTAGATCTTATCACACTCAGTTGGGCCTCAACCGGCAGCGTCTGCATCCATGTCTGCAGTGTTTACTCCCTGTTAGTGGCACCAGGGCCTGGCTCAGGATGGTACCATCAAGGGGACCTGCAGGGCATTAGCCTCACTTTACAGACTTTACTGCTTAGCCTTATAAAAAAGTTACAAATATTTGTAGAGATACACGTAGAGGTAAAAGATCTGCTTTTTATTTCCAAACACATCTCCTAACACAACTCTGGTGATCTGAGAGTGAAGTGTATGTGTGGGCGCGCATGCATCATGACCTTTCATAACTTTGTCTGCTTCATGTCTAGTTTCAAATGATAATAAGATAAGGGAGAACCTCCAAATTGAGAAAACATGTTTGACTTGTGTGTGTGTGTGTGTGTGTGTGTGTGTGTGTGTGTGTGTGTGTGTGTGTGAGAGATGAGCACACACTTTGTTTAGCTGCAGAGAGTTTTCATCCATGTGACTGTTTTTAACGAGCCGTAGCCTCATCACATGGCTTAACTTTAAGGGCTTCTTGTTTCATGCAGTGAAAAACACACACACACACACACACACACACACACACACACACAGGCATCAAATGATGGTATGACTAATTGTTAATACACTATCTGGCGTCGTCTTGCACATTTCTTTCATTCATTCACACTTCTGAGTGATTTTGTCAGCAGCAGCATTTACACACTGTGGCTTCATGCCTGGAGTGGATCAGTATCATATTTATTTACTCAGAATGTTTCCATCGGCCTGGATCTCATTTAGTTTGATTTTTTTAACCGACTGCCACACATTGATCTCATCTTGTCTGGATCCGAGCGTCCGGCTCTTCATCTAAATCAGATTTGGTTCGTCACCACCGCTTCATTAGAGCTGATTCATGATTCTGACTGGGATTTTCTCTCATATGCTGAGGAAGTGTCTCACACAATGGACTCAGAATATTCCAGACACTAGACTCTTTTCTTTTGTTTGTATTGATGTGTCTTATCTGTGAGGCCGGGCGTTGAGTCCATTGCTTGTGGCAGATTTCTTCTATCTGTATTAAAATTCTCTTGACATTGATACATGAAACATAAAACGCCAAATTCTACAATACTCGACTCTTCTCTCTCACCTGTTTTTGCTGGAAACAATTTATTCTCAAAACAGCTGATGGGCTCATATCTGGGGAGACCACAGAAAATCAATACCTTCACCCTCCCTGCTCCACTCTTCTGCTTTGTGTGCTGCGTAAGAGACTTTGAAATGCCTACAGCATGCTGATGTATTTCAAGCTGTTATCACATTCTTACATTTTCATCCCCATGGGTCCCTGACATTACTGACAGAGCTGCATTCTTAACTTTGGATGCTCAGAATTCTGCAAGAATTTAACATAATACTCCATTGTCACAGACTCTCCAGCTGTCTGTAATTTAGGGCTAATGAACAGTGCTATCGTTTCAGCCAAGTCAAAGGTGAATATGAGCAGAAGAAGAACAATGCTGATCTAAACGAGCAGCTGTCGGTAAATGGAACAGCTTGGATGAGTTTTCATGTTTGCGTGTGTTTGTGTTTGCAGTCCCGCAGCGTGGATAAACAGCACGCAGTCATCAACTATGAAGCCGGCACAGACGAGCACAAGGTCAAGGACCTGGGCAGCCTGAATGGGGTGAGTACACGCACAGGAATAGCATAATCAAAGAGATAGGGAGAGAGAGAGATCAGGACAGAGATAACAGAGGACAGGGAGAAGAAAACAAGGACAAGAGGAGAGGAGGGAAGAGAAGACGGGGTCACATGACAGGGATCAAGAAGGGTTTATGCAACAAAAGAGACCAAAATACGGAGGAGGAGGTTGAGGCTGTAAAATAAGACGTAGAGGTTGAGGTCATTTTCCTGCTGTTAATCAATCTCTGAGTTAATGAAGAGTTATATCGGGGCAAAGGTCAACTGGAATCCAAATCCAATTATAGAAATCAATAGTGATCCACGACTTAAAGGCACAAAATGCAAACTAAAGGCTGCTCTCACTCTCTTTAATAGTCTGTAGTAGATGACAACACGTCTTTATATTGATATTATGAGTTGAAAAGCACATTGGCCCATTTTTAATCTTGCTGTGATTCACAAGCAGAGATGAGCACTCAGCTGGAACCCACCAGCTGAGACACACATGCGGTACGTCCCTCATATCCTCTCGCCCGGTCTCAGACAGGAAGCCGGGGTCAGAGCCGCTTCCTGCTTTGTCATTAACCGCCGGCTTCTCTGGCCTGGATGAGCAGGAAGTTCTCTGCTGCTGAGTCAGTGCCTTTGAGGAGGTTTGACACAGCTGTGAGTAACAAGCAGAGTCTGAGTCGTGCCGCCATCTCACCGGAGAGGCCTCGCTGCTGCCGCTCTGTTGTTAAGCTGTTGTGATTCCATCGCACCCGCAGAGGTGAATTGGATGTTTTATCGCCACGGCAGCGCAAGTGTGATTGAATTTCATTAGCAGCCCCAGTGAAACCTGATCTTGTCTCAGTGCAGCATAGGGGACTCTCTCACACGCTCTGTATGTGTGTGTGTGTGGCAAGTACAAATTTGGTAGGAAGGGTGAAGTACAGGGAAATGGGAGCAGGAAAAAAAAAAGAGAGATGAGAAAGAAAAGAGATAGACATACAGTGGAAAATATGTGCTGAGGCCATCATGACAGGTTCCTGTAAAGATCCATCACCGCCCAAAAACCAAAACCTCTCTGTCCTTAAATGCTTTTTTTATCCGGGCAGGAACAGATTTAGGAAACGAAAGAATATTTGTGCAGGAATACTTCCCTCTGGAATCGCACACACCCAGCACTAGGGTCAACTGTGCAACGTACACAGATTTATGTCTCTAGTGCAGTTAACGTACACAAATGTAGATTAAGACTTATACACAGATGGAATTGGGCTCCATACTATTTGTCTCATCTTGCCTTGCTCTCCCTGTGCAGACGTTTGTAAACGACGTGCGCATCCAGGAGCAGATGTACATCACTCTGAAGTTGGAGGACAAGCTGAGGTTTGGCTATGATATCCTTTATTCTCCCTCACAGGGCTTCACTGGATCCATCATTCCAAACTCGCACTGTGCAGCCAAGCTTTGTTCAATTGTTTGAGAGCGCTGTACTTTTATTTTTATTTTATTTTTTAACAAAAACCCCAAATGTTCTAACAATATTAAACATGTCAGCATGTGTATTAACTTTTCAAGGTGTGTGTGTGTGAGATGTTTCTGAAATGATGCACGATACATCAATGGTAGATTTTCTTTAACCTTTCTGCCTCACATACCAATCTGTTCACGGTGGTAAGAGGAGAGCTCACCGTGCCCGAGGAGGCTCTCAAGGTAAGAACACACACACACACACACACACACACACACACACACACACACACACACACACACACACACACACACACACACACACACACACACACACACACACACACACACACACACACACACACACACACACACACATACTCATACTCATACACTGTAAACCATCACACCACAATACACTGTCACAACACTGTAAGAGAACCTACTTCTCAGTGTTAATGAGTTTGTCTCTGCTCTCAGTCCCTCTCTCTCTCTCTCTCTCTCTCTCAGCCTTTTGACAGTCATCTCCTTATTGTCTTTGTTCCCCTCACGCATATTAAAGCACGAAAAGTTCACCAGCGGCCTCCAGCTCAGCAAGAAGCCTCCCCACAGTGAAACCACTACCGCCACAACAACCACTAGCAAGTCTCCCACTAAGACCTCAACCAAGACACTCAAATCCCCCAGCAGTGGCAAAGCAGCAGATGGGGTCACCTCCTCCTCCTCCGCCACCAACCCATCAGCCAAAGCTGCTGACGCTCACAAAGGAGACGAGAGGACACTAGGAGGTGAGAGATGGATTACAGAGCGATGCTTTGTATGTGTGTGTGTGCACTATGTGTTTGTTATGTAGGGTTCCTCATCTCATCACCTCTGAATTTAGAATACACACATACTGGATACATGGAATATACACGTCTGACTGTACACATACTAACTTTACACAACCAATGGCTCACAAAGTCAAAGTTAAGAATACAATATAAGATAAATGGACCAATCGCAGAGCTGAATGTATCTTTCTGCCCGTGTTCTCCGGGTGTACTTACGTTTATAGTCTCTCAAA
This sequence comes from Genypterus blacodes, assembly GCF_046128005.1. Lineage (NCBI taxonomy): Eukaryota > Metazoa > Chordata > Actinopteri > Ophidiiformes > Ophidiidae > Genypterus > Genypterus blacodes. The sequence goes on along the minus strand of NW_027466909.1, from coordinate 2,628,832 downwards.
TGTCTCTTGTCGTATTTCTTCCATTTCTGCTTCACAGATTCACAGTTCTAAAAATGAAAAATGAATGTAATTAATGTTCCTGACCGCCAGGCACCTGGTGATTAATGATTCATATAAACTCAGATGGGCTCTGCTAGTGTCATTTTTTTTAAATGTATCCAGAAAATGGTTCAATTAAAATTGTTAACGGAGAGTGGGAAAGTATTCCACATTTAATAACAACTCACTGAGGCTCAATGATGAAGAAGAACACGATTTATATTTATGCGGAACTGACACTAAATCATGTTTCCAATTATCTGTTCTTCTATTAAACTCTACTCATCTGGAAAATGTGAATAATACAACAGGATGATTCCACATTCAGCCGCGTACCTGCTTCAGTTTATTACTCAATATTAACTTCCTATAATTGAGTTCTTCTCTAAATAAAGGTGCATTGCAGTATGATTATTATCCCAAAGTGTAATGTGTCTGTGGCCAGCAGGGGGTGGCTGTGGTCATAGAACTATCACACCAACATCCAGTCAGCCCAGTTTGGGTTTTAGGTCTGATGTTGTCCCTAATAATTGACTTTACTGACCAGGCTGGGGTCCCAGCAGGGGTCCGGACTAATCCTCCAGATGTTGGAACAAGGCCACATGGCTTTTGTCTGTTAGCGCAGATTAACCAGTGACACGGTCAAAGGCCTGACCTACATGTTATATGATGGTTTTTGTGTAATGCATACACACATATGAAGACACACACACACACACACACACGCACATACTGTATGTACATTTGGATGCAATCAAGCAAACATGCTGTACATACATCTGCCACCCATGTTTTTAATGAAAGCTTCACCCTGCTGTTGCGTCTGTAATGCGAGGGCTCGCCCAGATTTATTATACAGGACCTCACAGTGAAAACAGTTCAGTCAGGTTTTATATGGAGGGCTCCTACAGTACTTAATGTCTGCAGCTTGGCACAGAACGCCTATAATTACCTGCATACTGTGATTAAACTGTGAAAATGTGAAAGGGTACAGGGTACTTAAAGAAAGGAAGGACGAGAATAGGAGAGACGTTACAGCCCCAGTCCATGTTCAGGAAAATCCCTCTTTGGCTTGGATTGTGTGTATTTGTGAGGGAGAGATGTGAGAGATGTACAGGGGTGTGTCCATCTGTCCATCCTACCAGTTCAATTCTGTAAATAGGTCAGTAGTACAAGAGAACAGGGGGGAATTAACACAGACACACACACGATCACACACAAAGCAACAACAGCTGGTTTCACTCAGCTGCATTATGAATGAGCTCATGCAGACAGAAGCCATTGTGGACAGAACTGAACTGCATAAACACCATAACATTCATCACAGTGTAAGCTAAAAATGCCCACTTTGATATATCTGTGTGTGTGTGTGTCCCAGGTGACCTCGCAGCTCTTCACCGTGGGACCCCCTTGTACGGCCAGCCGTCCTGGTGGGGGGACGGCGACGCAGATGACGAGAACTCCTTCAAACAGGAAACAAAGTCTATCATCAAAAAACACGACAGCCCCATATCAGGTGGGAAGTTCTCCTATTTATACTTTCTAAACACCATCACACACATCTTTGCTGGCCCCATTCTTACACACAAATGACACTCAGTGAAGGCCGCTCCTTTATTTTAGATTTTCTATTATTATTATTATTATTATTATAATTATTATGCAGGGCAGCACTTTATCTCAGCAGTGAAACAGAGACTTGAGCTCAATGCCCTCTAGCTCCGTTTATCTGCCCTGTTTGTGCTGTGTGTGTGTGTTTGTGTACAGTTTGCATATATCCAAGGGCAGACAAAGACCTGTTTTCAGAGCGTGCGTGCGTGCGTGTCTGTTTGCCTTCAGCGCGTGTGTGTAGACCAACGGCTGGACCGGGGGATCCCGTTAAGTGGTGGCGGGTAGCAGTAACAGGATTAGAGGCTACAGCTACAGCAACACAGCCGGGTGATGTGAAGGTTCAGTCAAATGTTGGAGCAGTGTTGAGCATCCTCAAATCTCTCAGCACATCTGGACGGATGGACTCACAGCGTCTTTATTTGTAGTCACAGAGCCATATTAGATTAAAACAAGAAGAGTCAGTCTGTAAATCCTCAGTCTGTAAATGGGATTAGCGACCTCGGTTGTGGATGTGGGTGAGTGGAAGTCATTACTGCCTCACTGGAAACTTTTTTGGAATTGTGTGTGTGTGGATGTTTTTGGGCTTAATTGGCTACACACTCCTGGATTTAGAGCACAGTGTGTTACATGAATCAGGTCCTCAGAAGTTTGGGTGTGTTTCTGAAAATGTGACGTAGACGTTGCGAGGAAGTGAGAAACAAAGAGAAGTCACAGATGATGTTATTTTAGAATTTGTATGTTCTATGGTGTGTGTGTGTGTGTGTGTGTGTGTGTGTGTGTGTGTGTGTGTGTGTCTGCGGGGCTCCTTCCCTCCTCCCCAGTGAATAGGCTGTGTTGTCGTAGCCCCCCAACCTCCCCTCCTTGTGTATTGTCCCCGTAGCCGATTGGGTTACGCCATTGGACTAGCACCCCCCCCCCCCTCCAAGTCCCTCCCCAACACACACTGACACACACACACACACACACACACACACACACGCACACACTCTCTCACACACACACACACTCAGTTCAAACAGACCTCTCTCTCACGCTGGCGTAGTGATTAGCTAACCATTCTCTGGTAAGTATTCCTCTCTGTTCCACTTACTCTGACTAATGGAGCCGCTGAGAGGCTCTAAGTTGGAGCTGCTTGGTTTTCCAGGGAACTACAATTGTTCTGCACTCGTTTGCCTGTGGTTCCTTTAAGAAACAAGTTGTATGGTCAGTTAGCTCTACTTAGCAGTGAAGTTGCAACCTTTTGAATTTGTAAAAGGAGTTCAGAGTCACTACAGGCTGCTTTGAGTTGTGTCTAAATGTGCTTTTGATCTTTACAGCCACACACAAGTTGCAGGAAGTAGCAGTTTGTCAGTGTGTCAGTTTGTTGTCATTAATCTGTGATTTGTGTGTCGTCACTCTTTATGGACTGTGATCATATGCGAGGCAGACATGGATGTAAAACACAGAGGGTTGAAGTTGCTTTGATCGAACAGATTTAACTTAATCGAGAAACAACTTCCCGGACCTGTCATGTGACTCGTCCGTTGAGGCTTTGACAGTATTTAGTCAGTCGTATTTATTTAAGGAAGGAGAGGACAGAAGTGCGTCAGTGTGCGTTTGCCTTGTTTAGTTCCGTTACATGTACAGTAAGCTTCGTGTCAGTGGGTTGATGTAGAGATTGAACACTTCTGCCGCTCTCTGTTGGATCTTTCCTCACTGGATTCTCTGCCTTTAAAGCATCACTTTACACATTTCATTGGATTTCACAGACTTCACATTTCCACTCAGTTTGTATCGATGGTGTAAATCTACCCAAACTTGCAGAGCATTAAGCTGAACTGAAGTGAAACTGAGCTCTCACACTCAGATCCTGTTTTACTCATGACTCCTCACTATGATTCATGAAGAACTGTGTTTTATATATTGTCTGTATTCATTGCGACGTCTCAGTATCTTCAGTTTCTTTTCCTGATTGCTGTGTGTCCCTACATTTGCTCCAGCAGATGGCCCCTGTAATTTGTTAAAGTCTAATTTGTCATACTCGGATCCCACAGATGCTCTGTTTGTTAATATAAACGAATGAGAAAAGGTGTGTGTGTGTGTGTGTGTGTGTGTGTGTGTGTGTGTGTGGACCTTGGCTGATTCACTTGACCTTTGTGAGTGTGTGTGTGTGTGTGTACAGGTGTGTGAAGCAGGGAGAAAGACAGCGATAGGCAGATTGTTCATGTGCATGATTTGTGGCGTCTGTGTTTCACGGAGCCTCATCCTCTCCCAGACAGTGACAGTAATTTAGATAAATGGTGGGAGAGACTCTGAACAGAAGCAGATCATGATTAAATTGGTCCATATGGGGCTGAGCTTGACCTTTCACTTCCCACTTTGATAATGAATGCTAGTATTCATCTGTGATCCTGCAGCTTGAGGACCTTATTAAGGGCTTTCCCCATCCTCAAGACACAGATTAGAGGCATAACAAACTAAGTAGATGTAGTCTCGTGCTATGTATCATATCAGCACTGTGGATCAGTGAAGATGTGGTAATGTAGGACGGTGTGCATCTCAGAAAGCTTGAAGCCGGCACCAAATCAGCTAAAAACAAACAAAACGTGCACGGCATATAACATCTTCATGTGTCTCTCAACCTCAGACAGCAAAGAGGCACGACGTGGGGAGAAGACTAAAGAGGACGGCCTCCATGCGTCCACCGGCCACGAGTCCAATTACTTTGAGATCCCGACCAAGGAGGGCCACATGGCCAGTAACGGCATCCATGAGATCCCCACCAAGGACACGGAGGGGAACGCAGCCAACAACTCAGCAGGTAAACCACACAGCTCCATCACTCAATCAAAACATACTTACAGGAGTTGTTTGCTTATTTTGCACTTGTATTTGTAGTAAAATGAATAATTACCATCACGGAAAAGTCACTTTGCTGTAACTGTAGCCTGACCCGACTGTGCTGTCTCCTCCGTAGCTCAAGGTCACGCCTCCTTCACCATAGAGTTTGATAACACCTCCCCGGGGAAAGTCACCATCAAAGACCACGTTTCAAAGTTCAACGCCGACCACCACCGCTCCCGCTCCAAGAAGAGCGGCGCGGGAAGCGGAGGAGCCGGGGGGAGGGACCTGAGCACCCTGCAGGCCGCCATGATGGCGTCGGAGAGCAAGGTGGCCGACTGGTTGGCCCAGAATGACCCCACGCTGGTGCGCAGCGAGTCGACGGAGGAGGACAGCAAGAGCATCAAGAGCGACGTGCCCGTGCATCTGAAGAGGCTGAAAGGTGGGAGGTCGTTGTTTGATTTGCTTGTTTGCCTCCCTCTTTAATTCCGGCTTATGATTATGTCTTTGAATGTCTCACCTCAGGGCTCTAGGTGTGGATTTGTATCTAAATTGGGCCCTCAGTTTGGACATCTAAGTCTCTGGCTCTGTGTGGTGTTTGCAGTGGGTTTAGTCTGAGTGCTGTGACTGTGTGAGCCGTGTGTTCCTTTGTCCTCCAAAGCTGCCGGCTGCTGAGTGGCCTCCTGCTGCTCGGGGCGCTTGAAGTGGGCGGGCCAGATTAGGGCTTCAAACCCGCAGGTACCGGCGGTGCTGAGCTTGCCGACACAAGGCTCCACGCTGGTTACCGGTTAATTAAATGGGGGCTGAATTTATGATGTTGTTGACAGGCGTGGACAGACAGGGAGCTGATGAAAATGGAAAGCTGCCCAGACGAGACGGGCGTCCGGGAAGCTAATTGACTAGATGGAGGCGGTGCTACACGTGTGTCAACTGGAGGGCTCACCTAATGGATGATAGTGTTGATGAATGGATTGTTGACTTGTTAATGTTGCAGTCGTCCCAGCTGAAGGCTGTGTTGGAGCAGCGTGGGCAGGTTGAAACCTCAGCCGCTGCTCGCTCAGTGTTTCAGCGGGAGCGAAAGAAAAAAGAACAAAGAGACGACTGCGTGTGACGGGCATTTAGTGGAGGGTGACAGGAAGGACGAAAAATGACAGAAAGAGGGGCGGAGAGGGGAGGGAGAGGGACGGAGCAGGTGAGCAGCTGTGTGGAACGCTTTTGTCAGACATGCGGCGAGGAGACGAGGACGGGAGAGGCGAGAACGGGACTGAAGTGCTGAGAGCAGCATTAACAGCAAAGGTGACTGGACAAAGAAGGGCAAGAAGGAGAGAGAGAGGGATCTGTTTTCTGGACTGCAGTGAAAGCAGAAAGGAAGACAGAGGTTTTTGTGGTTGTTATAGTAACAGTGATGCTGAGGGAGGGAGATGGGAGGGGATTAGAGGCTCGCCAAAGTACCAAAGATTAGCAGCGAGCATCCGCAGGAGAGGAGCGGCTCATTCAGGGCGTGTGAAAGCATGTGGCGCTCATGTGCGGCTCAGTGTGTCATTGGCCCGCCACGCGTGTCTGTGCTGCGTGTGTGTGTGCGCGCGTGTTTGTGTGTCTGACGGCGAGCACTGCTTGTGTGAGGGGTGTGCCGAGGAATTCAGAGGAAACAGGCAAGCAAGACGGGGTTTTGTTTTGTTTTTTACATTTAAGGTGAGTCTCTTCCTTGTTGCCATAGAAACCAATGCAGAGGAAGATATGTGAGATTGCGTGTATTGTAGTTTATCTCTCGGAGATGTGTGTTTTCCTCGCAAGTATAGTGTGATCTGGATGATGAGGAAGACTGTTTTGCATTTTTGTGGCTGTGGGTTGTTGGCTGTCGTTGCTTGTTTGTGCGGCTGTGTGCATGCATGTTCAATACAAAGTGTGTTTGTACGCATGTGTGCCTGTGTGTGTGTGTGTGTGTGTGTGTGTGTGTGTGTGTGTGGGGCCAGCGGTGCAACCAGCTCCTCTGTGAGTCACGGCAGCGCTAGCGGGGCAGAGCGCCGGGCTGTCACAGAAACCTCTGTTCTCCTCCGGCCGGTCGGCCAACAGCCTCTTTGTTTTAGGGAACACACACACGACATGACAGCGTCGCCTCATTCTGTCTGCTTATCTGCCTCACTGTCACCTTCCACACACACACACTAACCTTCTCCTGCGTTCTCATTTCAATCGCTGTATCTAATTGTAAGATGTGAAAGAGAACGAGAAGGCTGGAGGAAGTGAGGAGTACAATGTGGTTGATTTTGAACTCAAACATCCAGAATATGTGTTCAACCCCAGGCAACGCTGCAACAAGCCACTGCATTGTTCAGCTCATAGTAATGAAGGATTGTGCTGCGGTACATTGTGTAGTAAACTGTGTGATAGTTTGAGTTTTGTGTAGGATGCGACCACAGCAATTCTGACTGACTCCCTTGATTATGTGATCATACTTTAGGACACAGTACACAGCACAGTTGTAGTACAGTTATGATCATTGACTCAAATATGATCCTCAACTAAACGACATTTAGCGACATTAATAACGTGACATTGTTTATGTTAGGAGACTGATTCAGAGCCTTATAGTCACTGAGTCTGGACAGATACTGAGGAAGAACAAGAAACGTTTGTTGGTATTGTCACAAGTACATGGGTTTGTTCTCTACTATATCAGAGTGACTGAAGGCATTTTTAACCTTAAACACACTCGTGAAATCACAACAGTCTTCAGAGTAGTCGTTAATTGTTCAGCCTCATTGCATTTTACTCATCCAAACTCCAGGGGGACTGACTACAGACCTGCAGCCTAGTGCCTTGGTCAAGGGCATTGGCAGGAGTGGGAGTAGACCTAACGCACATGGATTTGATGGATGGCTGACAGAACATCATTGTAATCTGCACTCCCTGGTCCTAATGACACCACTTGGTTGTAAAATGAGTCCCAATGTGAACATTAAGCACAGAGGAACGTTCCTTTGTTGCGACTTTACAGCCACTCAGCAATGTAGAGACTTCATTTAACAGAGCCGCCGGTGTAACAGTGAAGTAGGACAGAGTGATGCATCTCCTCCTCCTCCTCCTCCTCCTCCTTCTCTCTGAGGATCTCTACTGTTGTGTCTGTTGTGTTAGAGGGGCAGCACGTGTAACTGCTGGATCTGAACTCTATCTCTCTAACTCTCACTCTAACTCTCTCTCTCTCTCCCTGTACTTCCCCTCCCCGCCTCCTTCCCAGTTCAGCTTCCTCTTCTTGTCTCCCCTTCTCTCCAACCCCCAAAGCCCTTTCTCTCCTCCTACTCCCCCCCCCCCCCCCCCCCCCCTCCTGATTCTCCTCTTCCCCTCCCCACTCTCTTTCTCTCCCCTGCTCTCCGTCGTCGCAGTGTAGTAGACAGGGTCCGGTAAGCGTGTGGGTGGCATGTCTGGCTTAGCTTGGCAGGGACAGGACACGCTCATCCACTCACATTCATAAACTGTAGGCCCAGCAGCAGCGTTGTAAGTTAGCCAGGCTTTTGTCAATAGATCAGACCCGACCAGCTCAAAGCTCAGAGTTTAGAGTTCTTTTTGGCTTTTATCTGGATCAAACAACAGCTGCTCCTCGCTTGCGGGAACCAACTATGAATGTGCTTTCAGGACGATGTGGGACTCATTTCTTCTTCCTCTTGAGTGGCTCTCATTCAAGCAAACATCTGAACAACCAGGCACATTTTATTGTACTGCACAATAGTTTCTAGAAGTTGTGATGTAGACTTGGGCATGTTATTCCAAGTTTGATTCATAGCAGCAGGAAGTTCCTCATCCTCCCCAGCAGCCACAGAGTAATGATGTGTTTGTGACTCATCTGTTTGTTTTGTGTCTTGTTGTGTCCTGATAGGCAGCAAGCACGACGACGGCACCCAAAGTGACTCAGAGAACGGACTAGGTCTTCGCTTCGCCAACCGCCGCCACGCCCTTGAGGAGCGTCTGAAAGCGGCGCACGAACGCGGGGGAGGAGGAGTTGCAGGTGGAGCTGCGGGAGCGGGAGGAGACGGGTGCAGCGCCGCAGCGAGCGGGAACCGAAGCACCGGGCCCCGCACTGCCTTTATGATCGAGTTCTACGACGAGGAAAACCATCGCAAACGCCGCTCGTACTCGTTTTCCCAGACTGCACCGTTGTTGGGGGCAGGGGCCGGCGGGGAGGGCCTGTGTCCCCAGCCCCCCTCCCACCCTAAGGTGTTCAGCATTTCCACCTCTGCCACCACAGCCTTAGAATCAGGTAGGCAAACTGTTACAAATAACTTCTAAACATCTGGATTAAAAGGTCTCGTTACATAGAAGTTTCTGCCCCACTTTACACACACACACACACACACACACACACACACACACTATGTGACATCCATATGTGTGTCTGCTCCCTTCTAGGTAAGGTCCCTGCTCCAATACCAGCCACAGTGGCTGCCGGAGCCCCGACTGCCGCCCGTGTCCTCCTCAAGCAGAGGTCTGAGGACCAGAGCATCGGCCGGAGCTCCATCAGCACGGGTCTGGCGACGGGCAGCCCCACCAGCCCCAGCGAGGACGCCTCGGCCGCGGGGAGGACGGTGGGCACGGCCGGGGGAGAGGGGGAGGACGACCACAGTGACAAGGGGACGTACACCATCGAGCTGGAGAACAGGAACGCAGAGGAGGAGGAGGCCAGGCGCATGATAGACAAGGTAGGAGGAGACAGGGAGGATGCTTAAGGTTATTGATTGGTGAAGTTTCTTTGCTATATTGGAGTTTGGGAACTTCAAGCTTTTGGCCGGAGAAGTGCTGTGTAAGCCTCAAACTGTCAAATCACAGTGTAGCTTCACAGGAAAGCTTTTTATTGCTTTTCCCAGGTAAGATCTGGCTCCAGTCTCTCCAGTCCCTGCTGCGTCAGTTCCGTCCGGCAGAGAGGAAAAGCAGACGCAGACTGGAGCGAGGTTAACAGCCTCTGCATTAGCTGCTCTGTTGGCACTTTCACAGGGGTATTAGCGAGTCCTCTGAGGCTTTGTCGTTCCCTCGGCCACTAAAACAAAGCCGTCAGCTCTCAACTCGCTCTGACCGCCACTCCATCCCTCCCCTGGGCCGTCGGTTAAACCCCAGCGCTTCTTGTGACCCGGGGAGACTTCCTCCATCAAGCACTGCACTCTTTTATTCAGCAACACTCCAGGGAGGCCGAGGAACCAACAATCTACCGACGCCTTAAAGCGGCAAAGCGTGAGAGGTGCCGCCATGTTGCTTTCATGGTGCTAAAGAATACAAATGAGGAAAAAAGCTTTGATTTATTTTGACCATAACACAAGTCAGGTAATGAAGTAGAGTCGTAGAGTAAGTAGACCTGTTTTCAGCTCTTTAAATCATTGTAGGACATTAATTTGGAGGAAATATCCTTATTTCCAGCGAGTCAAGGCCATTAAAGATGATTACACAAGCATCATTTACAATCGCTCCTTTACTAAATGACATCTGTGCATTTTATGTATGTGTGTGTCGGCACAGAGGCGTTATTTTAGGGCTGAAGTGATGTAATTAGCCGGCTGTATTTCTAGTCTGAGCACACTACATTCAGAACTGGAAGTGTTGTTATGCTAATACCTGTAATTAGCTGACACACTAATTGGCACGCCGCTCACAGTCCGTCCTCTCTCTCTCTCTCCGGGTTCCTTTTGTAAATGGACGGTGCCCGTGTGCGTGTACATCTGAGTGATTTAGCTCTCTTGGTTGCCATGGCGCTCAGTTATCAAGTGCGTGAATAGTTGCTTTAATCCAACACCTTCTTTCTGTTCCGATGCACGTTTGTTCATCAAGAGGTTTGGTTGACGATAGGACCGTGTGTGTGTGTGTGGTGAGGACCTTTAATTAGATCAGGATCATTACAAAGGGAAATGGAGACGTGTGCTACAGTATACGAGGCCACACACACACACGCAGTGAAGGAGGCATGTGAGAGCATCTATGGCCGCCGGATTGTGTCAGAATTGTGCTTATTGAACTATTTCAGGTGTTTGGAGTGGATCAGAACCAGAACCCTGCTGCTCTGTCCGACCTGAAAGGAGACGCGGGAGGAGGCGGAGGAAAGGAGACGGCAGATGCAGGGAAAGAGGTGAAGATGTTAAACTGTCTGACTCTGTTGTCTCTGTTTCTCCTCTTTCTCCCCCTCCTGTCTCTGTCTGTCTTTGTTTCGTCTTCATTTGTCTTTCTATGTTGAAGCGTCGATTGATTCTATACAATTCTTGCCACATCCTTAATTTCAGCATGGCTTAAACACATCACATCCTTGTAGTGTGACTGAGGAAGACTCAGCTTCCTGATCACGTGACTCTCTGTCACTCCCATGGCTCCCCTGTCTCCCCCTCCAGCCCGTCTAGGGAGCGGGCTTGTCCCCGCGGTGACTGACCTAGATCAGATCAGGCTAAGATGAGGAGAGACGCCCTCAACCCCCCCAGGCAGTTTATCCGTGAAGATCATGAGAGGGGGGCGGGTGTGTAACGTCTCTCACAGGGTTAATACCAAGGACTTTATGACATTTAGACAGAAACACTTCTCACAGTGAAATGAGGAACGACATCATCACACAACCCCAACTGCCTCCTAAGCTGAAATCCATTGGTCACATTGTTTATGAACTGAAACACTCTTCGTCCCCACAAACCCAAGTCATCTCCATCATTGTTCATGTGGCTTTCAGATGAGCAGATACACACTGATCTCACTCATCGCCTGCTTCTGTATGTTATCTGCCGCTCTCTCTGCCACCGCTGTTGTGTTTTTTCCCGTCTCTCACTTCCGTCTCCTCCTCTCCTGCCCCCTCAGGCTCTTCCTGGTGACTCGAGCTGGGTCTCTCAGTGGGCCAGCCTAGCTGCCAATCACACCAGGACAGATCCAGAAGGCTCAGGGGCAGAGACGGCCGCCTTCCTGCACAAAGAGAGAGGTAGATACACACTTAAGTCTCAGAGAATGAGCAAATGTCCTGTGGAGCTGTAGAGAATTCTCAGTAGGTGACTATGTTCTTTAAGCTGTCTTGTCCAAACGATTGTCCTTTGGTCTCCTCCAGGAGCCGATGCCTTTGAGCCCCTCAGCAGAGACGACTCTTCCTCCAGTGTGACTGACCGCAAGCGCAGGACCCTCCCCCAGCTCCCACTGGATGACCCCCGGGCTAAATCCAGTGCCAAAGGTCTCACTCTGAGGTCAGAGATCGGGGAGAAGCAGGACACTGAGCTCCAGGAGAAGGAGCACAAAGGAGACGGGGAGTCCCCAACTCCTGCTGAGAACAGTGAGATGGCCAGTAAACGCAAACAGAGCTCCACCTCCTCTCCGTCCAAGCCTCCTCTCCGGACCTCAGGCAGCGCTGAGCGGAGGAAGAGGTCAGAGGAGAGAAAGGGAGCAGGAGGGGGAGGGGGAGGAGAAGGAGGAGATAAGTCAGGGAAGCCTCTGGTGCGGCAGGGCAGCTTCACTATCGATAAGCCCAGCGCCAATGTGCCGACTGAACTCATCCCACGCATCAACAGAGGTGAGCGTGAGCGCAGCGACTCTGTGGGCAGCATGGACACGGCGACGCTCCTGAAGGACACCGAGGCCGTCATGGCGTTCCTGGAGGCCAAGCTCAGAGATGAAAACAAACTTGACAAGAGGAGCAGCAAAACCGCCTCCTCCTCTCATGGCTCAGTCTATCCCCCTCTGAACGACTCCCCCGAGTCAGACGTGGACACCAGCACGGCCAGTCAGATAGCCGGGGAGGCAGAGAGGAAAGCGCTGGGTGGCGTCGGGCAAAAGCGGCGTTCCCTCAGCAGTATGCACCGGGAGAAGAGCAACATGAGCACATCCTCCAAGGCCAGCGTCACTAACCCCAGCGCCCGGGAACGCTTGGAAAGGAAGACGAAAACCAGGACTGTTGAGCCTGGAGGTCGTAGTGAAGCACGGCGCTCTGTTCAGCCTTCCTCCGCCTCCTCCAGGGCGCGCCAGGCCTCCCTGGATCTCACCGACGATGACCAGACTTCCTCTTTCCCCATCTCTGACATCCTCTCCTCGGACCAGGAGACCTACTCCGGATACGGGCATTCGACTCACGGACGCGGCTCGCACGCAGACGACGTCCTCCGTTCCAAACTGGACAGCAGATCTGCTAAGACTTCAACCAGCGCCTCCTCCAAACCCAGCCGCAACCTTCAGGCGGCCACCACCTCCTCCTTGGGGAAGCAGGCCGCTCTGCCTCAACCGAGGCCCACGAGAGCCTCCCTGCTGCGCCGCGCTCGCCTGGGGGACACGTCCGACACAGACCTGGCCGACGCAGACCGAGTGTCCGTGGCGTCTGAGGTTTCCACCACCAGTTCCACCTCCAAACCGCCCTCCGGTCGCAAGGGACTGACGCGACTGGACTTGCTGGCGCAGCCTCGAAGGACGCGCGTGGGCTCCATCTCAGCCCGCAGCGACTCAGAGTGTACGGTGAACCGCAACTCCAGCTCGTCATCGCGCCTGTCCGCCGAGACGGCTCTGCGTCTGGGCCTGCGCTCCACGACGCCCACGGAGAACAGACTGACGCCGAGGATGAGGGCCAACAGCGTCTCCAAACTGACAGAGGCCAAGACCAAGACGACCACATCTGGATACTGCTCGCCCACAGGTGAGCACAGCGGCCACAACAGGGTTCATTACATCATCACAGTGCGCCTGGTTTATGCCTCCAGGTCTGTAAATATCCCTCATTATGTGTCAATGTGTGATCATCTGTCTCTAAACATGTGCCATTATGTTGTGATGTACTTTGTACTTGTGCGTTCATTTCCATGGTCCAGAGAGCTCTCAGCCTGAACCTGAGGGCGGAGCTACAGAGGAGGAGTTGATGGGTACTGTACCTGAGCTGTAGAGGCTTAGTAGGACGCTGTGTGTGTGTGTGTGGGTGTGTGTGTGTGTCAGACCTGGGTCACATAAACACATGCTGCCACATCATCTATCAGTTGGTAGAAAAAACAAGAAGATGATCTAAGGATTATTAAATCTTTCAAAAACCTTGTTTGGTTGATAGACATACACACGTTTTACTGATTGTAAAATACAGATTTCACAGTTTTTAGTGGTTCCTGCCTAAATGAAAAGCTAGAGGACAGAGATGGTAAAGTGATCCAGCTCTGGTGTGTGTTGCAGTGTTTAACCACGTGTCCCCTCCCCTCCCCTCCCTTACATAAACCTGGATGGAGACTCTAACGCTCCCCTCCCACCACCTCTGTGTGAAACTGCGTCAACTCTCTGAGCCACACTGCCCCACCCTGTGGACACAGTGGTGCATTACACGTGACTTTAACCCTTCCAAGGCTTCTGTCATTTACAGTAGCTCTCGATAAACCAGAGCCACGGTGTCTCCTGCATTAACACAGCTGCTATGTGAACATTGTGTCGCAGCTTAACAGAACAATGTTCCATGGAGCTGCTTTCTACCTGGTTGGTGTTTTGTTGGCTGCACGTGGCAAAATACTGCAGCTGAATTTGTTTTTGTTGCTGTTTTATCGTCTCCAGAATCTTCCTGAGAATCAGATGTGTTGCGTACATTCTCATTCTCATGGCCACCGCATTTTAAAGAGGAAAATAGAGAACGACATTATCAATCTTTATCGTTAACGCCTCTAATTTTTCAGTTTGAATCTTATTTTATGAAGTAGCTGTAGTTAAGTTTTTAAGTTTGTGTTGTGGTTTAAGTTGCAGGAATGAGGAAGTCCACAAATGGACAAATCCATGTTGAGCTGTCGTCTGCTGCCTCTAAATAAAGTGTTACTAATTCTGCTTGAACGCTTGGATCAGAGCAGCGATTGGCTGCCTCAGTAACAAAGCCCTCTAATCGCATCATTAACATCACTAGTGACTAGATTCTAGAGTCACTAGATTTTAGTCATGGCTGATCAGAGACTAAACCTCTGCCTTTTCCTCCGCCTCGTCCTCAGTGTCCAGCAGCAGCAGATGGAGGCGTCTGCCCCCTGAGTACGGCTCCACCTCAGAGGAAGAGTTCGGCTCCAGCCGGAACACCCAGAAGCACGGGGGGCGCGCTCACCTGCGGCCCAATCACCAGGTGGTCCACCGCGGCTCCAGGCTCAGCACCGCTGCCGTCCCCCCGGGCTCCGGCACTGCGACCGGCTCAGGGGGCGTGGGGCTGAAACATCGCATGAAGGAGCAGGAGGAGTACATCAGGGACTGGACCGCACACAGCGAGGAGATAGCCAGGTACGCGTATACGACATTTACATTCATATATATCTATATGTTAGAGGCTAATAATGTACTTTGGTTCTTTAATCTGACACCCATGGTACTTAGATACAGTATTTTTAATTAGTATTTTAATTTATTACTAGAATTTTTGCGTTTGAATTTGGACAGCTTTATACTGGAACAAAATATTAAATCACAATGTCTTTATACTGTATATTTATTACTACATAGGCACTTTTTTTGTGTATGTGATTATTGTGTGTCTCTGCATGTTGTGTGCATGTTGTGTGTATTTTGTGTGTATTTTGTTGTTTCTAAAGCGCCTTGTCTGGTGGTTAACAGGTTATTCCCCTGTGTGCGCAGGATCAGCCAGGACCTGGCTAAGGACCTGGCCATCTTGGCCCGCGAGATCCACGACGTGGCCGGCGAGATCGACTCTGTCAGCTCGTCGGGCACGGCGCCCAGCACCACCGTCAGCACCGCCGCCACCACCCCGGGATCGGCCATCGACACCCGGGAAGAGGTAGGCCCTGCACGCCCCACGCAGCCGGACATACAGGAGAGCATGAGAAAGGTGCCCGCTTCTCTTTTACTGCACGTGTTTACATCCCCATCAACATCTCATTCCTTCATTTCTAACTTCTCTTTACTAAACTCTACTAAACTCCAGTCTCAGTTCATTTAAGCTCATTTCCTTCTTGTCGTTTCTCGCCCAGCTGGTGGATCGAGTGTTTGACGAGAGCCTTAACTTCAAGAAGATCCCCCCCGTGATCTCAACCAGCAAAGCCCCGGAGGTCAACGGCAAGCCGGTGGAGCTCCGCCCCCGCGCTCCCGACAGCGTGGAGCCCCGAGCGCTCAGGAGACGCACCTACAACCGAGAAGAGGTGAGGGAGGAGAACCAAGACAACACAGGCGACACAACAAAGCTGAAACCTTTATTCTATTATATTTAGAAACGGGAGGCAAGTCAGGAAAACAAATGTGTGTCTTCTCTCTCAGGCGGTGTTGGACAGCCTGCTGCTCAACTCAGTGTCTCAGCTGTCCACCAAGATCAGGAACGCTGTGGACAAAACAGCAGGGAAAATCAGGTACGTTTAGTTTGTAACAGTAAACTTTTTTTTGCATGAGAACACATTGTTGTTAATATTCCTCATTGTGTGGTTTCCTGTGTGTCCTCTGCTCCTCCAGGATACTGTTTAAGGATAAAGACAGGAACTGGGATGAAATCGAGAGTAAACTGAGGTCTGAGAGTGACATGCCGCTCCTGAAAACCTCCAACACGGTGAGGCGACCTGACTTTCCCCCTCACAGTGTTCAGACAGAGTGTTCATGCTGGGAACTAACAGTTTGGTTGTTTTCTTCTCTCCTCGCTGCAGGAGATCTCTTCAATCCTGCTCGAGCTGAAGAGAGTTGAGAAGCAGCTTCAAGGTAAAGTAGAAGATCCGTGTTCATCTCTCATGTAATTGGGTTTGCTGTTGGCCCTCATGTTCCACTGGACTGAAGTGTAGACGTAGCAGCTTGAGTGTAACACTTTTCTCCTGCTCTTCTCCCTTTCACAGTGATTAATGTGATGGTGGATCCAGACGGGACTCTGGATGCTTTGGCCAGCCTCAGCCTCGTCAGCCCCACCACCCCCTCCAAGCCTCTGACAGCCAAAACAGCCACCTCCCCCGGATCCCAACCCCCAGCCAAGGAAGCGCTCCCTCAGATCCTAGCCGCACCCGGAGGATCAACGGCCTCCACCAGGGGGCAGGTTTCCTCCCCCGCCAACACGGAGGAGAAGGGACGAAAGCTGGACGTGGGTCTGGCGTTAACGGGAGTGGGAGGACTGTCTTTCAACCGCATGTGGCCCAACGGAGAGGAAGCCATCGCACAGAAGTGAACACGCGTTCCCCCGTCACGGATCTTATGAGGTTGAAGAAGGGGAGGAGTGCAGAAACATTAAACCAACTGCGCTGACAGAAGAGCGGTCATTCTCCTGACATCATCAGGCTAAGAGTTAACGCTTTAGTCAAAGTGTTGCCGTACTTGGGCTGCAACATACTGCTTCAGACTCCGACCCGGTTCTCTGTACTTTAGATGCCATACATCCCATGGAGCGGTGGGAAGGAAATGACCCGTGAATGATTGGATCGTAAACATAAAGTGTTAGTGTTCACCGGCCACCTGTGTGTCCTGGTGGACGAGTGGACAGGTGTCTCAGTGGACAGACGTCTCTGTGGGTGTACAGTCTCTCCTCCAGTCTTCTCCTAAGGACATGCCTTAAACACACACCATGGGCAGTGTCTCAATAAACAGCAGCATCCATATAATATAAGATAGAACCTTTAACTTAAAGATGAATTGTACCATAATTTCTCAGAATACATTTTCATATCACACAAGTTATATTTACACTAAATGCGCCACACTGCAATAATTTCCATGACGAACCAAACACACTTATCAACACACGCCATGCCTGAACCAGTGATTGACACAGTTATATTTGATTGACAGATGAAGTCCACGGATGGATCCGTCTCTCACACACACACATCTGATTGTTCAAATGTATTTGTAGTGCCTCCTCCTCTCCTTCCGCTTTACTTTGCTGTTTCTTTCCTTTCTCTCCAGGGTGTAGCACACACGCACACACACACACACACACACACAGCTGAGAGTTTACTTTCTGTTTCGATCTTACTAACGCTGTTTAGTAGAAATGGTCTGGCTTCGTAGCAACAGCTTTCAGTGAACCAATGATCACTTC
Source organism: Genypterus blacodes (assembly GCF_046128005.1). Taxonomy (NCBI): domain Eukaryota; kingdom Metazoa; phylum Chordata; class Actinopteri; order Ophidiiformes; family Ophidiidae; genus Genypterus; species Genypterus blacodes. Next base: position 2,611,410 of record NW_027466909.1, on the reverse strand, counting down.
CTGTCACTATTGAAAGAATCCACCAACCAAAGTAAACATGTAGCATGAGAGGGGTTGCTGTTGTTGCTGTTGGATTCAAAGATGGCACTTCATCTTTATGTTTGTGTTAAATGAAGACCCCTCTCTGTCATCCAAACGTTTACATGCTTTGTTACATGTTTGAATCGCTCCATTCCTTTCCTGCCCCATGTGGCTGGTGTTTGAAGTATCCGTGCCCTTATTGCTTTGTTCTTCTGTGCCATCACTCAAATTCCAATTAGCGGTTGGACCTTCATGCAGTCGCCCCCCTGCTGTGACATAATGACATATTCAAATTGAATATTTTCTCATTGTTGTTTTTTTGTATTGTAGAAACTTGACTTTCTGTCCCTTTTTTAAGCGCCGCGTCAAACTGGAGCTTTACTGCACCTGTTTGAGCTCCACTTCGCAAGAACCTGAACCTGAGAAAGCTGCTGGAACTCATAAGGAGGCCTTTGTGTTTCCACCGATCACATCTTTGGACATAATGATCCGATCGATTGACGGATCAGGCTTGTAATACAGTTTCATATCAGTATATCTGTGTGTGTGTATATAAATACGCTTTGTTGTATTTCCACCCAGGGAGAGATGTTTCCTGCTCACTGATGCTGTGGAATCAGTTAACCTCCTCACGGTCTTTGCTGCTTTTCCTGTTAATTTATGAGGATTAACCATTTCCTGAATCCTGCTTCATTTTATAATCTGTGTTCTAGAGTAATATGACTTAACAAGACAGTGTATTAGTATTTAGATACTCTAGCAATTGTGAATTTAGGTACCAGAACACGTCCCTTCTCTCCTGTCTATACTGTAACTGTACAGTTTTTTTTCAATGCCTCCAAGTGCCCAGTTTAACCATTGAAGGGCATCAAGTTAAAATAGAAAAAAAAGACGTAGTTGTCTAAAAAATGTTCCTCTTATTTTGCACATCAGAATGTGGTATTTTTCCCTCTCACAGAAGAAGTGAAGAAGCAGTGAAAGGCTGCTTGAAATGAAGGATATCTCCTTATCTGATATCAAAGTGGCTGCCTTGACTTTCTGAAGCTATTCTGTCGTATAAACAAAGCCTTGAATCACTGCGGCCCTGTTTTATCTCTAAAGGATACAGGGGGGACAGTGAGTAGGTACATGTTTATTTTTTTCCTGTTATCAGTTCAGTGTTTTTTGTTTTGTCATTTTGTAAAGAAAATTTTATTTATTTTTTTGTTTAATATTTTGTGGATGTTTCATGTATTTTATATTTGTTCCACTATCTGCATTGTTTCTTATTGTCAATAAAACAGAGCCATTGATGTTTTTCTATTTTCATTGTTTACAATCAGTGTGCTTTGATTCGACTTTTTAAATAAATATTGGAGCATCTAATGTTGCCAGTTTGCTAACTAAGACAAATACCTTCCATCAAACTTGCATCAGAAGTACAGATCTGTTCTGTGGTTTGTTTATCATAGACAAAGTCTAGATACCTCAGTAAACATTCTTCTGTTGTCACAAGCCGCCCTGCAGGATCGCCTAGTTTCTCCTTGGAACAAAAAAATTGGCTCAAAGATTCTTATCATTAAATACAGTGACTGCTTTCTCTTCCTGTCAGCACTCGGTTGAGGGAGACACTGGGCAGAAAACCACACCAGAAGTCAAATGAGACAAAAAGACTTGTGTTATGAAGTGCATTTAATGAACTCTGACAGACTTCCAATTTTTGCATGGCTCATTTCTTTCATCCGACAAACTTACAAACTGCCAACAATAAATGTGTATTGGTTGGTACATGACTGAAGGCTGACGGCAAGATGCTCAATGCGGGGGAATGAGAGCTTAGCCGGGGGGCCAGCCCAACTGGCGCCCACCCAGGACGTGGACATGGAGGTGGAAGACCGTCTGGCCTCCATCCGCCCCGTCGTTGATGACGATCCTGTAGCCTTCAGACAGACCCGCCTGCTCGGCACACTTCTTTGCAACCATCATCAAGTGGCCCAACAACTACAGTCAGAGACACAAGCAATCACTCAAACTACATTTAGCTCAGGTGTGGCATATTAAAGTGTTTATTCAGCTTTAAATGATTGTGTAAAAGTCCAGTTTCTCGTACTCACAGCAGCATCACCCTCTTCTGCTTTGGACAGCTGAACAATCGGCTTCTTTGGGACCACAAGGATGTGAGTGGGAGCTTGAGGGGAAATATCAGGGAAGGCTATACACTGAAATGAGGAAAAACAGCAGAATTAGTCAGATATTATAGGTTTACATGCTTATTATCAGTGTATGTAACACAAAGCTTTGAGGTTACGTAGAACATTTTGCTGCATCAGAGTCCTTAGAAATCAGAGAACATGGACAGACCCGACAAACTCATTATGGGCCCATATTTAGCCACAGCGCCCCCTGTAGTTTAAGTTTACTGCTACTGTATTTGGGTAATAGGGAACTGTCTGAAGGTTTGATGCTGTGTCTCTCCCAGGGCTCTCTGGCCTAAATGGAACCGAGTCACCATTAATGTAGAGTCATCACAGAAAAGCACAGGAGTGAATAATAACAAACCTGGCTGTGTTCCATTTAGATGCGTCTACGCCTGTGTGTTGTTATAGTTGTCGTGCTGGATCCAGTGACGCACTTAAATTGACTCAACCCTAATTAATACTGCGAGTTAAAGTCGGGCTTTAACTGATATAAATCAAAATCTCTGCATTGAAAAGTAGCTGCATGCGCATCTGTATTTGTTGTTCTATTACTGCACACAAACTTGGACTTGGCCTTTGATTTGACAGCCAAACTCCCCCACTTACCTGCCTGGCAACGCCTGGCAACGCCTGACTCCACAACGAGAGATAGCAAACATAAACGCACTTTAGCTCATCTATTTTTAAAACGAATACATTTTTAGAATGTATTTTAGCCTTTTTCCTGCAGAGCTAGCACAGAGCTAACGTGGTTCCCCCCCGGAGCTCAAAGCAGAGCAGCAGACAGCTTCACTCGCACCCACGCGTGTTTAGGAGTGAGAATGCCGCGTGCATACCTTATCATCCTCGTAGACTAGTTTTGCTGGAATCTCTTTGCGTATAATTTTCCCAAATATCGTGTCTCCGCCTGTCCGGGCTATTTCATCATCAGCCATGTTGGCGCAGACAGATACACTCACTGCAGCAGCGGGGCAGCAGCGCGAGAGACAGTTTGGGCTCCGGAACACCCTGCTGAACGCTCATTGGCTAGAAAACCACGTTGATCAAACGTGCGCGCTGATTGGTTATTGTGAAGAGTGACGTTCGCAAAGCCGGAACTAAGCAAAAAGTCAACATGGGGACTCGTTTGAAGGTGAGGATGTAAATAAAGATGTATTATTCTGACTTATGCTGCATTTTTTACCAAGCCATTGTTGTTACAGGGATATACAAATACATTCGTTAGTATGTGAAACGACAGGAGAAGCAAATGGCTGTTTACGTGCTACAATCGTACGTTTAATGCCGAATGCTTTATTTTGATATCAACGCAGGTCCTAAGTGTGTTTAAATCGCTACACAGAACAAGGATCGATGTGTTCAAAGACGACCACAGAGCTCTGACAGGTAGGATATATGTCTGGATAAGTACTTACACATGTTTTATTCACAAAGGAGAAGTAGACATTTGGAGAAATTATGCACCTAGACTTCATGTTCATGTTAATCAGCTGCGTGTTTCCCCTTTTAAGCTGCACGGGTGAAGATCAATGAGGAGTTCCAGAAAAACAAAAATGAAGCCTCAGAAGAAAATATTAATAAGGTACAATCAAGGATCATGACCGATGTGGCGCACATTCTAATACCCTGTACGTGTGTGTACAGAAATAGTGATGTTCCTCTTCTGTTAGTCAAGAGCAAAGTAAATATTGTGTTTTTTCTTTACACACTTAAACAGTAAATGCATACATTTTGAATGGTGTTGCATGGTGTTGCATTTGATTGCATGCATGTTTGCACTTATCAATTATTTTTCTGCCCTTCTACTTTTGCAGATGATCAAAATGGGCTCAGATGTAGAAGCTGTTCTTCGCCAAACTGTGCTGCAGATGGAGCACGTCGATGAAAAGACACTTTGTACGTAACAGTTTCACTCCCTTTCTATTATTTTGTTATTAAGCTAGAAGAAAAGGAGTGTTGCATATGTGTGTGTGATGTTTCTCTATTTTTATTTTGTAACAGTGCTTCGACCCAGAGATGGCCTGATGCTTGAAAATGTACCATATTGTGACCAACCCAGAAAAAAGTTGTGACATCAAGGAAGATGTTTGCTTCAAAAAACTCCATCTGTCATTAATATGCATCTGCAATTTAAAGGGTTCATCCAAAACAACATTTCAGCTTTTTACAGATCACCTGTATACCTGAGGAGCAATGCCTGTTATTGATTAAAGTTTCCAGCTGTTCTTCTTTACACACTCAGTCACTGTAACAGTCATGATTTCATGTACATTATTTTGTTAAAGGTAATTAATACATTTCATTTGCACTGCAAGGAAATGTAACTGTGCTTGTGTATGTGTGTTCTGATAAAATTAGAACAGCTTGGGTATTTATTGCTCAGTCTATTAAACATGATGAATAGAAACGCCAGGGTAAAGTCCATGATGGTTCTTCATGAAAGAGCTCTTTTAAAATAACAAAATTCATGTTCATTCAAGTCATATTGCAGTGTTCTGAATCAGTGTTGCATATCAAATTCTAACCTGACACTGCTACTGTATCTTGTTGGAATTGCAATATTTCCTGTCACTGGTATCTTCAAAATGTTGTCTTTAAAACGTCATACAAGCCTGAATTTGTTTGAATTCTAACCTGTCATTGCTACACAGTGTATTGTGTCCTCATTTCATCTGTAAATATGAAATAAAATATATATGGAATAATAAAAAGATTGTTCTTCTTCTTGCTCATAAATGAATCTCTCCACCTTAAATCCAATCTTTCATGTCTCTGTTATCTTGTTGACATGTTTATACGCGGTGCAGTGTCTCTTATTATTGAGATATTCTCTCTGTAATCTTATCATGGGGAGGAAAACAGTCATGCCTTTGTATAACTCAATTTCCCACAATCCCATACGGCAGGATACGTCATTACAAAGCGACGTTACCCTGGCAACACAAGGTATCGTCGCTTTCAGTCAGCTAGCTTGTCAACAAGAAGGTACATCTCGGATGCGATGCCAAAAGTGAGGTAAGAATCGCAGTTTAGGTTCGATGTTAACGTCTCAAATACACCTGGTTATGTATTTTGAAGCGCCATGTCGGGTTGGTCCCGGTCTCGTTTAGCTCGGACACGCTGTGGGAGCTGGCCGCGGCGGAGGTGCGGAGCCGGGAGAGCGGAGGTGTGGAGGAGGACGGAGGAGAGGCAACCGGAGAGAGAACCGTGTTTCTGATAGGAAGCAAAGCCGGGGTGTGTTTACGTGTTTACGCCAGACCACACACACAGACACACACATACACACACCTAATCCTGTTAGCTATAAGCAAACCTGTGTTCTGTTTCAGGGGAAAACCTCCCTCCTGCTCAGATGTCTGGACAGGTGAGCCAGACACCAAACTATTCCTTTTCTCTCTGGGTTACCAATAGATAGTTTCCCACCCTGATTTAAAAATATATTAAAATTTAAGCTTACATACACATAGTGGTAATAAGTGATCATGTTTGTCCTACAGGGACGAACCACCCAAGCCAACGCTGGCTCTGGAATACACGTTTGGGAGAAGAGCCAAGGGACACAACACGGTAAGGAAACACTGACTTGTTTGTCTTCACTGGACTAGATCTGCACTTGTTTACACAGTTGGTGCGATCAAGGCCCGAGTGTGATTCTCCGTCCTTGATGTGTTTTTGCCTTGTCCAGCCTAAAGATATCGCTCACCTGTGGGAGCTGGGAGGAGGCACTTCGCTGTCAGACCTCATCCAGATCCCCGTCACACCTCTAAACATCAGGTAAATCCCTGACATGCAGCGTGTGGGGGTCCTGTCTTCTTCTTTCTGGCTTTTGAGGATTTGTCAGATTTGTATGTATGATTTGTGTAGTTTCTGTAGACATAAATAAGTGTCCTGGGAGCACAAGATGGTGTATTAATAAAGTATTAGATCTATGCAGCATGTGAGTAAAAATGTATTCATTCCTCTCTGTTCCAGGTCTTTGTCTGTCATCCTGGTCCTGGACCTGTCCAAACCCAACATCCTGTGGGGGACCATGGAAAAGCTTGTGGAGGCAGCACAAAGCCAAGTGGAAAAGGCTTCGTCACAGGCTCAGAGAGGAGAAAAGGCCAAGCCCGGGGCCAAGAGCCAGACGTCTGTCCACCTGCCAGCACGTGTCTTACCTAAAGACTACCCTGTGAGCGCTCACAACGTTAGACTATACATGAAAAACATACTAAAGCTTACTGCTAATTGTCATTTCAGAGGGTGGACTAAGTTAGATAAGATGTCTAAGGATGAATTTCAGCTTCTAATGTGGTAAACGTTGAAATGTAAAAGGTCTTATTTATCCTGGATTAACTGTGATTAACTCCACCAACAGGACAGAGACCTGATCAGTCCCTTTCCTGTTCCTCTGCTCATTGTTGGCAGCAAATACGACTTATTCCAGGTAAAAATGTGAAATATTGGTGATTTGCACAATTTCAAACTAATAGTTAAAAGGTAATATATAATCTGTGTGTTTTGTAGGAACTGGACTCTCACAATAAGAAGGTGGTCAGTAAAACACTGCGTTTTATTGCTCACTACTACGCAGCTTCTCTCATTGTAAGTTTGCTTTTACATTACGGACAACTCACGTTTCTTTAATGATGTAACATTGTGAGCACATTTTCAGTCACATTTCATGCTTTTTCTTGCCTTCTCCCAACATTGCAACACTGCATCCATTGGACAACTCTCTTCATCTGTGTTTGCTTCTGTTTGTTAGTTCACCAGCATCAAGTCGGAGAGTCTGATGTCCAAAATGAAGAGCTTCTTCTCTCACTTGGCTTTTGGTCTGGACAGAGGGTGAGAGTTCCAAAATCCTTCCTTCCTTCTTAGTGTTTGTCATGAGCCCTATAAAAACAGGCCAGTTTATCTGTCCACCAGTTTCCCCTCAAGACTATTGCACTGAATGGAAAATAAGACGTTTGGTTAAGGCTGTGATGTTTACTGACCCCCAAAAAACAATGTGTTTAATAACTGCAGCGAGTCATGATATCAGTATTTCTTGTTGTTTTATGATCAGGAAGACTGTGTCAGGTGACCCCACCAAGCCTCTGATCATTCCTGCAGGCTCAGACTCCTTCACTCAAATAGGTGAGCACAGCACTCTCCAGTGGACAAAACAAATAATGCATGTAAATGAATTAAAATGCAGTTTGTGTTTTGTCGAGTTGTGCGACTTTCTTATGGTTTTGAGCCAAATCTGATATGATTGTGTGATATTACATGTTTGATATAATTCTCCTTTTATTTAAGGTTCACCTCCTGCTAATGATGTGGACATTTCATCTTTGCACGCCAAAAACCCCAAGGACCTCTGGAAGAAAGTGTACGAGCGCGCTTTCCCTCCAGAGGTACTTCACTTTCTACACATTTGTCTTTTCTTTTCTTTGCAGAGATGTCAGCTTTGCACAATGCAACTGATTCAACTTGTGATGTTTAAACGGATAAATCCTCACAAACTTGATGCCATAATCTTTTTCCTTGCAGAGTATCAATGAGCAGAGAGAACTTAAGGATCCAGCTAAGGATCCACAGTACAAGGAGCCTCTGATTGATGCCATGAGGGCCCAGAAGGACCAGGTAACACATCCAGATCAACCATATGCCTCATGTGATCAGATGTTCTTGTACTGATGTCTGTCTCACACTGCTACACACGTAATGATTTTAAATAAGAATTCACTGTGGGAGAGACAGATGGACTTCCTGCTCTGACTCCTGTGCACTCTACCCCTTGCCTTGAATCAGGATGATCGATAGTGACCTCATGTCTGTCAGTGGCCTCTGTGCATCAGTGTTTCTGTCACAGGCTGTACTGTATCGCTCCAGCTGTAAACTCAGATAAGCAGCCTTCTCACTTCACTGCACAGGTGCAGCTGTGCCACTTGAACTACAGTAACCTGCAGTAACGCCACTCTGTTATCATTGGCTCACTCACCTGATGATGATTACCTGATCCTGCTATTGGTTGGCACGTGTTGTAATTGGTCATGATGACCAAAAGAAATGAAGGGTAAAGGTTTATTTTAGCTTGGTGAAGAGATTAAAGTTTATGAGGGCCTAAACTGTATTTAGTACGTATTATTTGCATTGTGGTGTTTTTAAAGGAGATCAAAAAGATGCACAGTGTTTTATATGTTTGGTGTCACTGTTAAGGAGACGTGATATTTGACTGTCCTCTCTGTTTTTCAGGAGTTGGAACAGTACAAGAGGAATGTAGCCAAATCATGGAAAGGACTTCAACTGGAGTCCTAAGAGACCCTCAGCTTTAATGTCACACACACACACACACACACACACACACACAGCATATTAATGTACATTTACATCTTGCATTTATTTATTCACAATGGTATCATCATATGTTTTGTCGTTACAAGGAGAGATTGAACTATTTTTTAAACAATTTTTGTATTCTGGAGCTGAAATATCTTATAGAAAAATAAACTATATAACATTATTACAGTAGGCCTCACTTGGTACAATCATCAGTATTTAGACTAAGAGGGAAGTAAACACATGGGGGAGATTGAATTGCTTCAGGCATTGACAGCCGTCCACTGATTCCACATCTCAATCAACTCATACTGGTACTGATTAAAACTACAGGTTATTCATTTAAATGTGGTGTATTTGTACAGTGCAAAGCTCCAGGGGGAGGTAAGGAAAAGACCTGATTCATTTATCAATATGGTCCATTTCAGAGGTTGTTACAGGATTTCTTCAGGTCTCATTCCGTTCTTTAGCAGATGGTTTCATAAGTGATTTCTTTATGAACCTTTGGCACAGACACCACTATCATAGCTCTGAACACATAAATGCAGATACAGTCCATTAAGCCTGAGCCTTTAGTGAGCTCTTATGCTGGATGCTTGAGTGAAAAGACAGAAGGAATGTCTCAGCAGCAGCCACGGTGCTTCTTCTCCTGCTCCCTGTGTGATGGTCCCTGCCATAAGTGCCTCAACTTCCTCTGTGGCAAGCTGGCGTCGGTGGTGTTAGTGGCGGATGAGGTGGTCTCTGATCTTGAAGCTGACCATGCCCAGCAGCAGGAGGGCGGGGAGGAAGGAGTAGAGGAGGAAAAAGTCTAGAGTGTATCTGGACAGAGCGCCAGGATAGCCCTCATGGATGATCTGACTGCCCTGAGTGATCAGACAGGCACCTGGCAGAGGTTTGGCGTTACCGGTACCTGCAACAACACAGCACACCACAGAGAGATGTCGTAAATGATTGTCACACACACACACACACACACACACACACACACACACACACACACACACACACACACACACACATACACACACACACACACACACACACACACACACACTCCTTCTGAAAGGTTCACTGGTTCAGACAAATCTGCCAACTGTGTTTGCCAATTACTAATTGTGCTGACAAGTGTCCTTGAACAACAAACCCTTGTTTATAATTAGCCACTCTTACTAAACTGTAAAACTGATAACAGAAGTCATACCTCCTACAAGGCTGACCAACTTACTTCTTCTAATAGAATATTAACTAACACAAGCTCAGGCTCAGGATTCAAACCCCTGACCCTGTGGATGTGAGATGCTTTATTTGTCACAAACAGTAGTTGATACTATTTATGGAGGCCTGGACTCTTAGAAATTGATGACACTATCTAAATATTCCTCACCTCTGGCTACACATACACATGTTTCCTGACTGTATCATAGTGTTCATTACAGACTCACTCAGATCCTTCAACAGTCTTGATTAAACAATCTTAAAGCAAGATTATGTACGTATCTTCATTCTCCGGCCGATCCAGAAAACTTACTGCATGTGAAGTTGAGTCCGTGGAACTCTGTGACTATGAGCAGCTCACAGCTGTACTTCTGGAAAGTCAGGTAGCTGAGCCACTGAAAAACTTCTGGCATCTGCTGCGTACTTCTGTGAAGGGGAAGAGGAGGGGAAGGTGTGTTTGGATTAGTATGTTATCTACAATACAGGCCTTAGAACGGCAACTAGCCTCACCAAATCACAACAGGTTTAACTGAACATGACAGATGTTAAAACCTTAGATTACACTTGTTCTCTCACCTTAGGAAACCAGATCCCACCAGGATCCCAGCTATATTGAGCAGAGCCACTCCAGAGTTGACCATGTTAGGGTCTTGGACCACTCCTAGTAGAACCACAGTCAACAGCTCACCTGGCAAAAACATTACAAAGAACTTTATCAGTGGCTGGATTTGTATGATAACAGATGTCCCTGTAATGTGTTTGATCCCTCTTCTCTGATCTGCTCACCTACTATATGAGGTACCAGGACCACTGCAGAGAAGCACAGGAAGCGAAGGGTTTCAGGGTTCATCCCCACTACCCTGAGATGAAGAGAGGTAAGTCCAGTGTGAGTGAAGACGGACTCAAGTGAGAGGAGAAGTACACAGAATATGTGAGTCCCTTTACACCACTCTATGATAAACAAACGCCACCCACCAATATAGGAAGGAGGTGAAGATGAAGATGCTGATGATGCTGAAGGGCAGAATGTGGAAGATGTAAGCCAAGAACATTTGCCATTTACTGTACAGGCCGTCCTGGCTCTCCTGGTCGCTGATGGCTCGCAACGCAGGGACTGTGGAGAGGGACAGGAAGCAGAGAACACCAGGAGCAGGAAATGAGAACTGGCAGGGAAGCAAGAGTAATACCTGAAAAGTAAGGACAATATGTGGCGTGACCATTTTGTGAAATCCTAATTTGACACAAGAGCCATTCAGAATTAAGTGTATGTCATCTGTCCGACCCAACCCGGTCTGCAGTTCATCAGTTATCAGTTATCAGTGAGTTTCAAGGTCAGTGTGATATCTTCAGTCATGACCTCCTGCTGTTTGGGCGCTTATGGAGTGTTGTGTAGTGACTCCACTGCTTTATCGCTTCATCCTCCGTATCTGTGACAGCCAGAGCACTAAAGCTCAAACGGTTCTAACCTGTGCTGATAACTGAAGAGGGCAGTAACAGATAATTACCCCACCAGCATCTGAACCTGTAGAAGTTGGATGATACAAAAAGTAAAAAAAAAAGAAGAAAATCTATGTTTTATAGTGGCGAAGTTGGAATCCAAACATTTACCTGTAGAAATACTGTGACATGCAATGAAAGAGCTCCCAGATTTATTGGACGATACGATCAAAACATATCAGTGCTATTTGGTAAGCTAGAACCCGTGACATGTGGGGTTTAAAGTTTTAAAACATTTATCAAAATAATCAGATTAAAAGAGATTAAAATCTGTGACTGTTAATTGCCAGGTTGTCTCATACATACACAGCATGTTTGGGTTAATCTTATCTTTATCTCAGTGTTCTGCCGTTCTATCCCTTGTTGTGCTCTTTCCCCTGCTTTCAGTGTCTGTGTCATGTCAGCTGCTATAAATACAAACCGTGAACTCACTCAATTCACAGAGAGAAACACACACACACGGGTAGTAAAGATAGTATGGTTGATGTATGGGTCTGTAGGTAAAAAGGAACTCGCGTTCACTGAACTCTACATGCATGGAGTTAAGGTCAATCCCCCCAGCGCCACAGCAACGACTGAAAACTAACAGAGGCAAATAAGAGATCATGTAATATCTAGTCACTTCTTTGTTTATATTAATATCACTGGCAACTATGTTCACTTTCATTACAGCGAAGTTTGCACATGTAGCTGATTAAAGCCTAAAGGAGCAGCTGTAGATCTCATCCCCTTTCACCCAGTCAACCAGAGATAAGAGAACTCACACAGCTGAGATAACAATGATCCACACACACACTGTCTAACACAGAGAGATAACTGTATGGACCACATGCACCTCAACCACATCACAAATCAACAAATTCCTTGAAATCAGAATGCATTTCTTCCACATAGGGGTGTAATGTGTGTGTGTGACTCACAGAGGGCGACAGCGTTCAGCATGCCGGTGTAGGGTGAAGCCCCCACAGACTGATAGATGATGCCTATGCGGTCCTGTATGGCTCCCTTAGTGACATCATTGTCTAAATGCATGACGAAGAAGGCCACAAAGAGCCCGTAGATCAGGTTCTGGGACAGACGCATCAGCACACCCATCCTGTCTCTGGACAGGTTCCGAGCAGTCCTCCTGCACACATACACAAACACACACACACACATCCCGGTAAACCACACACATACAGTCTGTGAAGGAGTGTGAGGAGCTCGGCACTAACCGTAGCAGAACTTCAAGTTTAGCAGCACCACTGGGAGACTCTTTGCTCTTAAAGGGGATAGCTGGCTTGTCCCCGCGCTGCACGCACTGATTCGTTTTTCCTAGCATGCTCTGGTAGATGGCAGAGTTCTGATAGGTGGAGGTGATGTCGTGCATGCGGCTGAAGGTGGCCGCCTCCCTCTCACTGCTGCGTGTGTCCACTGAGGTGAAGTCAACTGGCCGGCACAACAGGAAATATCAATCAGAAACCATAGATCAATCACATTATATGGGCTTTTATTGTTTGAATCCTCAGACTTAAACATCGCCATAGTCACCATAGATGTCAAAGGGGTTGCAGTACTCTGGACACTCGTATCCACACTGGCTGAAGAAGTCCACCATCTCCCCTGGCTGCCCACAGAACACCAGCTCTCCACGGCTCATTATGGCTATTCTACTGAACACCTGGGACACACACACACACACACACACATACAACAAAGGTCATCAGGGACTAATTTTTAAAGTGTTTATGTAACATTTCTGTTAATTCCTTCATCATTTCTCCATCAGACTCACCCTGAAAAGCTCTGAGCGTGGCTGGTGGATGGTTACTATGACGATGCGGTCTCTCCTGGCCAGCTCTGCCAGCAGCACCACAATCTGATTGGCGGTCATGCTGTCCAGCCCGGTGGTCGGCTCATCCAGCAGGATGACCTCTACAATGACATCACCCCAGTGACGTCACACAGGCGAGTCACACACAAACAAAGAGAAGATGTTCATATCAACTTTCTCACTCTTTTATGTTGTAAACTTTTAAAAGTAATGTACTTTTATGAAGTGGCCTCTCAGAGGGGCCACCTTGTTAAGATAAGTGGGTTCTTTTATTTTAGTTAATTACTCTAATTAGAACAATTAAAAGATTGGCCTCTTTACATTATGAAAGCAGAGTGGAATTAGCAGATGCTTTAATTGTGGGATTAATTCATTTCCTGGTTGATTGGAGAGTCAACGAATAGGAACTCCTTATTACTGTGTGTGTATATGTGTGTGTGCGTGCATGTGTGTCTAGTTTAATAATCCTGAATAAGGACTTCGACCCTTCAACCTCCCTGGGGGATCACAGACCTGATAAACTACACGGGGGATGAGAATAGACACACACACGCTCACACACACACACAGCTGGGTCAATTCTTATTCCTGTATGACCTGATAACCCCATCTTTCATTACTCCTCTCCCTCCCTCTCTTCTTCTATTACTTCATTCTTTCTTACTTTCTTAACTCTTTCTTTGTTTCCTTCCAGCCTGAACTTCTGAGGCTCTTGTGGTAAACTTTAATCTGTTCTAATGTCATGTGTCATCTCAAAGGATTTCATTCTACAGACAAACCTCACATACATTGTAAAAGAAGTGATGTAACTCTAATAACTCTAAGTCGGGCGTATCTTTGAACAGCCTGTTGCAGAGCTACTCACTGGGGTCCTGAAGTAGCTGGCTGGCGATGGAGACCCTCCTCCTCTCACCCCCGGAGATCCCTGGGAAAATGCGGCCGCCAATCACGCTGTGGGCCACGTGACTCAGACTCAACTCTGCCATCACCGCCGACACCTGAGCCGGAGCCAGAGGTCAAATGTCAGACGACAAGACAACAACTAGACGTGATAATAGAAGTAGAAGAGTGGAGGAGAGTCACCTTCTTCTTGATGGCCTCGGCCGAGTGTTTCCTTAGAGCCAGCTGTGCCGTGTAGGTCAGCGTCTCCTCCACGGTCAGATAACTCAACAGGTTGTCACTCTGAGGGAAGGAACAGCACAGAAGAAGAGAAGCCTATTGATCAGCTAAATCATATGATGTTGAACCTATGACCCTCTGGTGAAGTCTGTCCATGGCTCACTGCAGCTTAGTCTAGCTGTTCCTCATTGGTTCCTGAGTTAAAGGTAAGATGGTTTAATTCATCTGTTGTCGTTCTGCTATTAGGAAACAGAGCAGCGTGTACATTTGTGCAGAGACTATATCTTCACGTGAACAACAACTCTCACTTCCTGCTCTCTCACCCACACACACCCGCACACACACATGCGTTACTCGAACCTCCCTAACCCGCCGCCTGCCTCAATTAACATGTGGCGCCTCCCAGTCCCACGTCTCCTCGGCCTCTCGTCCCAATGACTTCTTTAATATCAGGCGCTCGCATCTCCTCCTCATCTGCAGCTTAGTGGGGGGAAGTTAATGACGAGGCTTAGAGAGAGGAGGGGGGAGGGGGAGGGGTGCGCTATCAGGTGCTGAAGGAGAGAGATGATTTAGAAAAGGAGGCGAGGCAGGTTTTAAGCCAGTGTTTTTAATTCAGGCTTTGGATACACTTGAGCAGCTCTCATTGAGAGATTAAGCACATGAGGAGGCTATCAAGGGCCTCAAGTTAATTTCATACGGAGGTCCAGGCAACCTTTCTTTGAGTTTGTGGCCAATCAGCGAGAGTGTGTGTCAGCCAGTTCAGGCTTTGGTATTTGTGGTGATTAATAGGCAACTTGAACACACACACACACCAGTCAATCATGTCAAAGGGCAAAGATGAAGCTGGTGTCAGACTGTGGGAAGTAGAGTGCCTGTGTTCATGAAGTATTCTCACCATGTCTTTGTGATTATATATTGCTAATATTTAATTTAACACTGCAGCTATAAATACTGTTACTGAAGTCCATGAAAAGTACTTCATTTTAATTTGATATATTACTGTCATTCGTGGCATTCAAACACTTTGTGTGAGCACATTACTGTGTGTGTGTTATGAGGCCAATTGTGTTTAGATCTTTTCTACACTCTTTTATATTTCTCACTGCAGCGTACCTGTCCGTGATGTAACGGTCCCGCCGTGACGTCATGACGCGAAGTGCAATCTGGGATTCAAAATATCTCTGCGCTATTAACACCGGAAACGCTTCTGCCCATTGCGGCCCTTGTGGAAACGACGCATGCGCATTTGTGTCTCTGTTGCGCGTGCTGATTGAAAATGATTTTCAGCTTGGTAAGTGGACTAAACCAAGCTCAGCTCTTTCACAAGCAGACACTGTGTCCCGATAGATTTATATATGTATTTTATAAATGCTACTCTGACATATGAATAACTTTATTGTAGTTTGTTAATTTGAGCCTACCTTTAGAAAGAAACTAAATAAATTCAGAAACGTCCTAAATTCCAACCGCCCTCAATCAGTAATGGGTTAACCCGGATTAATAAAGTTCACCTGGTCAATCGCCGCCATTGTTTCCAACAACGAGATGACAGCAGCAGGTAGGAACCAAACGCTGTTGTGGTGTTTGTTTTGATGTCTGTTTGTTATTTTCAATACTGTTTTCCTTATGCGAGAACCCGTGAGTTCTCCCTTTGCAAAGGCCACCTGAGCCTTAACTCAAATATTAAATACTGCGCCATGGTTCTATGTTCATGTTTGACTGCCGCGTGCAGGCGCCAAACAGCAACAATGGCGTCTTTCATTCACGTCTGTGTATATTTTGCTTTTTTGTGGACTAAACTAATTTACTGGACAAATTTTACTTCCGAAATTGTATTGGACCAATATTTACTTCCGAAACTCAAATGGACAAATTTTACTTCCGACATTTTACTGGACGCATTTCACTGCATATCGCCTGGAAACGTCTACATTTGTTCATCACTTGGAAATTTCTGAAGAGAAAGATGGCGGAAGAGTCCAGGAGAAGTTCAGGTAACTTAAGCTGCTAACGTTGCCTTCATTTTATCTTGGTTTGAAGTAAAGTTAGAGTAGGTGGCTCCCAGAAATCCAACCCCTCGTCCTCGCCGTGGGAGGTGGAAACGGGCCGAGTCCAGGTTTGAGTCCAGACAGGATGTAGGTCTGCTGGCTGAGCCTGACAAAGCTGGACTCATATGGAGATGTGCTGGCTAACGGGGCTCTGGTCCAACAGCAGTGACTCACTATTACACTTGACTGCATGAGCACTGTCATATCAGATGCTTTCTTCAACTAAGGCCTGGCTTTAAACATTGACAAAGTCATCATCTACAGTTTGTTTTAGTATCTTCCATTTTGTTTTCAGCATTACTTTGCCCAGCAGGCTCGTGAAGGCTTGTATAGATGTATTGGAGAGTCCCTATGTGAATAGAAAAGCCAACCTTCACTCAGATGTCAAAGGAATGTGTGTTTTACCTGCAGCACATAGGAGAAGCAGTCCTGATACTCTTCTCTCTTCAGTTTCCTCCCATTAATGAAAACATCTCCCAGCAGCGTTCCTGAGTTTCCGATCCTCCCTGCGATTGCATCTAGCAAGGTGGTTTTCCCTGAGCCTTTACAACACACACGTACAGTACATACAGAGTACATGCAATAAATGACAAATGTATCTAGGTGATTATTTAAGGTGTCTTTATTTGAATTTGTGAGAAATGAAAACCTATCTTGTCGCTGTTTGTTCCTTTGTCTTAACTCACATCTACATCATAAATCCCTGCTCTCCATTGTTTTCATCCTATTTCTTCTTCCCCTCTGGATATACGAAATCTTGTCTCATACCTGGATGCTCACTGTAACACCAGATGCTCTCCAAAAAATATTAATTTCTTTGTCCACTTTCATGTAATGCCCACCTGAGTTGCCCAGTATGCCCATGATGTGCCCACTGTCTACATGGAAGGAGACGTTGTTAAGGATCTGACGGGTCCACCGCTTCCTGTAGGAGGGCACGTCCCACCAAGGACCCACATGCTCACTGGCACACAGAGACAGAAGCACACACACAGAAG
This sequence comes from Genypterus blacodes, assembly GCF_046128005.1. Lineage (NCBI taxonomy): Eukaryota > Metazoa > Chordata > Actinopteri > Ophidiiformes > Ophidiidae > Genypterus > Genypterus blacodes. The sequence goes on along the minus strand of NW_027466909.1, from coordinate 2,594,219 downwards.
CACATCAAAGCAGCTCCATTATATCCTGAGCACTGCGACAGTTCCACCGCCATCTGCTCGTCCCTGTTGTGATCCGTTTGTTTACCTGACGGTGTAGGAGATGTTGCTGACGCTGAGGCAGCTGGAGGGCTCCGCTCGCTCCCCTATGCTCTCCCTCCACACGTCCTTCACCTCCGACACAAACTTAAAGGACTCCCTGCCCCGGGTCCCATTTTCCAGCCCCTCCACCGCCTGCATCGCGTAGGATCTGCTCATGATCTGCTCATCCAAACCACCGCTCTGCCCCTGGAGCCTCTTAAGTCAGTTTGTTCATATCCACAGCGTCTTTAAAGCGATCAGGCCCAGATTCCGTGTCTCTGTCCACTCTCCCTGCGCTGCGGTTCAAGAGCAGTGGCGTCTCTCAGGAGCCATAAACACACAATGTAGCGTTATCTGGGAGAACTTTGATCTGGAGTTGTATAAAGAAGACAAAAAAAGGAAAAACACGGAGCAGCAGGCTGAGCCGTCCCGTCCTCCTCCCTGTGACCCAGCATGCTTACAAATGACCAGAGCAGCACCTGACGGCTCACCAGAGCGGAGGCCTGTGAGCTGAGACGCCAAGAGCTCTTCAGCTGGACTGGAGTCACAACTTCACCACGTTGAGAGGAAGAGGAGGAGAAGGGGGAAGAGGCAGGCTGGTGTAAAGAGAGAGGATAACAGAGGAGGATAAAGGGGGACATGACCTCTTGAACCTGCAAACTTCACCCGGCGATTTGCATCATCATGAGCACAGGGATAGAACCAAACGCTGCTGACACGAGCCTGAAGGTCAGTATGGATCACATTACCCCCACTCTGTGCTCCAACACACACACACAATCACTTGTACAGATTATACTAATTGAAATAGTTGGATACTGAATATATGTTATTGTTGTTGTTTCCAGACCTTCTAGAAAGGACTTACCTGTGGGCCCCACTTTAGAGGCCCTCAATAGCTAAAAATCTAAAATTAAGTTTAGATATCAAACCATAATTTTATTGTATATGTATAATTTTTATTTCGTGGTAGTAAATGATATGTTTTGAAGATTACATAATGTTAATATTAAACTCTGTTACATATGGACTCTGGACCCACAAAAGCAGTCGGGCACTGTTTGCTATCTCTCTCTCTGTGACACACACACAGATCTGAGACCCCAAGCTGAGCTCTAATGTTCTCACTCTGCTGCTGGAGTCGTTATCGCAGCGTGTCTGTTTATATTGTGGAAACTAATACATGAATAATAAAAACGCTTCACGTGAAACTTATTGACCCGTCTGCTCGTCCTCCCCCAGCGTGTGGACACGGAGCTGTTCTCGTCAGAGGAGGACAGCAGCCTCTACTTCACCTACAGTGGAGGTCGCAGCGAGCTGAGGGTCAACAACCTCCACTATGAGGTCACTGCCGAGCAGCCGCCATCACCTCATTCGCACGACCTCGAGCCTGCAAGATAGCGGCTCATATCTTTAGCTCTTAACTGTTTTGGTGCATATGTGTTTATTGTGTGTGTGTGTGTGTGTGTGTGTGTTTGTGTGTGTTCCCAGGTGAACATGGCGGCTCAGATCCCCTGGTATGAGAGGCTGTCAGAGTTTAAGATGCCGTGGGAGATCAACAGAGATAAGCAGACGGCCATCAACAAGCTCAGCCTCAGAATGCACAGTGGGCAGATGCTGGCCCTGATTGGCAGCTCGGGTAACACACACACACACACACACACACACACACACACACACACACACACACACACACACACACACACACACACACACACACACACACACACACACTGACACACTGACGCATGGTGACCGTTCTTCCATCTCTGATCTCAAATGATCTTCCTCTGCCAGGCTGTGGGAAGACGTCGCTGCTGGACATCATCACGTGTCGGGACGAAGGCGGCTCCATGACGTCCGGTCAGATCCTGGTCAATGGGAAGCCCAGCACCCCCCAGCTGGTGAAGAAGACCATCGCCCACGTACGGCAAGACGACCGCCTGCTGCCTCACCTCACCGTCCGAGAGACTTTGGCCTTCGTTGCCAAGCTGAGGCTTCCCACACACTACACGCAGGCTCAAAGGGACCAGAGGGTGAGAAACCAGCACAGGGGCTCAGAATGTTCACACTGACCTCTGATGTCCCACAAGCCTCCTCAGCCATGATCTCTGTCCCAGGTGGATGATGTCATTGCAGAGCTGCGGCTGCGGCAGTGCGCGCACACCCGGGTGGGCAACGACTACGTGAGGGGCGTCTCTGGAGGGGAGAGGAGGAGGGTCAGCATAGCCGTCCAACTTCTCTGGAACCCTGGTGAGAATAAATGGATCAATTCTGTATCCGTGCTTCACTGCATCGCCCACAGTGGCTATCTAATAGTTCTGGACTCGTCCTGTCACGTCTCAGGCATTCTGATCCTGGACGAGCCGACGTCGGGCCTGGACAGCTTCACGGCTCACAACCTGGTGATCACGCTGTCCCGCCTGGCCCGGGGAAACCGCCTGGTCCTGCTGTCCGTCCACCAGCCCCGATCGGACATCTTCCAGCTATTTGACCTGGTTGTCCTGCTGTCGTCGGGCTCGGCCGTTTACTGCGGCGCCGCCAGAGACATGGTGCCGTATTTCACCATGCTGGGACACCCCTGTCCACGATACTGCAACCCCTCTGACTTCTATGGTACGTGTGTGTGAAGAGCGGGAAAACCAAATTATGATATCAAATAAGAATGACCTCCAAAATCTGCCAAAAAAACTACAAGCTTTTTATTACCTCTCTCACTTATATATATGTGTGTGTGTGTGTGTGTGTGTGTCCAGTTGATCTGATCAGCATAGACCGGCGCACTCAGGAGCAGGAGGCCGAGTGTTTGGAGCGAGCTAGGATCTTGGCTGAACAGTTCACGGAAAATATTGGAGACGCAGATGACTACATGTGGAAACCAGCAGGGGGCAGCACAGCGCCCACACACACAAACAGGTAGCTTTCTAACTCCCTCTCCTCTGTTAACATAACATTACATAACCTTCAGTGTATGAAAAACAGGACAGAATACCAATCGGCCTGATGGTGGCTCTTTTATGATCGCTTTTACCTTTTGCTGCCAATCAAACAAACCTTCCGTTTAGCCCCTCCCCCTAAATGCAGCTCTTGTCTGTGTGGTAAAAGGGGACATTGATGGGTCTGAATTATAGATTATTGATCAATCCTCTGCTTGTCTTCCAGCCCTCAGCATTCCGGCAACATGGAAGGAGACGAGGTCATCGCCGTTTCCAAGCAAAAAGACAGACTGCCTGGCAGACTGCATCAGTTTACCGTACTCATCAGGTACACACACACACACACACACACACACACACACAGGGTGCGCGAGCGAGAGAGAGCGCAGTGACTCACTCTAACCCCCATCCCACCCGCAGGCGTCACATGTACAACGACTTCAGAGACCTGGTCACCCTGCTGGTCCACGGCTTCGAGGCCCTCCTCATGTCCCTGCTGGTCGGTTGTCTGTACTACGGCGCGGGACAAGAGCGTCTGTCCATCCAGGACACCGTTGCCCTCCTCTACATGATCGGAGCTCTCACCCCCTTCGCTGTGGTGCTGGACGTCATAGCAAAGTGTGAGTGATGATGATGACAGTTCAGAATGCTTCTTTTCTGGATAACCAGTCGGTGAAAATCTCCTTGATCATAAATGTGAATAAAGCGTTATCAGGGCGGTTACAGTGAGTCCAGCCAACAACCAGGAGTACAAGGTCACACAACCAGTCATAAAACTGATGGACATGAGCTGAATACTGTAATAAAACCTGCAAAAGAGCTAAACAATGACTGTGAACAAAGCATTTAGAATGTTTTTGAAGCAGGAGGTCATAGTGATGTACTTCCTGTGTCCTGTGAAGGTCACACAGAGAGGGCCATGCTTTACCACGAGCTGGAGGACGGCATGTACTCCGTCACCTCCTATTTCTTTGCCAAGGTAAAGCACAATGATGAAAACAGACTCTCCACTAGGGGTCAGTGTAGGCCCATAGATCCATAGGTCTGACTCCTTCCTGCACCTTTAGGTCCTCGGGGAGCTACCGGAGCACTGCGTGTTCACTCTGGTCTACGCTCTGCCCATCTATTGGCTGGCCGGACTCAATGAGGCCCCGGACCGCTTCCTGCTCAACTTCCTGCTGGTGTGGCTGATAGTTTACTGCAGCCGGGCCATGGCTCTGTTTGTAGCTGCAGCCCTGCCCACCCTGCAGACCTCAGCCTTCATGGGAAACTCTTTGTTCACTGTCTTCTATCTGACCGGGGGCTTTGTCATCAGTCTGGAGAATATGTGGCTTGGTGAGAACACACACACACAGTAAATGACCCATAAAGGGATTTATTAGTACGCACCTGATGATGAATGGATGTGTTTCCACCTTCTCAGTGGCCTCTTGGTTCTCTTACGCCTCCTTCATGCGCTGGGGTTTTGAGGGCATGCTGCAGTTGCAATTCAGAGGCAACAAGTATCCTGTCTCCATCGGAAACTTCACCGTCCTGGTAGACGGCATCCACGTGAGTTAAATAGAACTCCCACATATACACTCCTCCATCTGTTCTCCAGACCTGCTCCTCCCATTCTGGGTTGTAGGATGGTGGAGAAACAGACAAACTCCAATTTTTACTGATATTGGAATGAGGTGAGTTACTTCTGATGAACACACTGGGCCTCTCACTGATAAACACACACTCAACCTCTCACCGTCTCCCCCAGGTTGTGGAGGTCATGGGCCTGAACCAGTTTCCTCTGTACTCCTGCTATCTGGTCCTGCTGGCCGTCTGCCTCTTCTTCATGGTGCTCTACTACCTCTGCCTGAAGTTCATCAAGCAGAAGTCCAGTCAAGATTGGTGAAGACTGGGACGCGTCTCAGGATCTCCTCCACGAAGATTTCTTTGTTCGACCGGTTCGATGTTGACAGATTTGACATTTGTTTGCAACCAAATGTAAATGCACTTTTGTTCATATTGCAGTTCTTTTAAAATAAAAATGCACTATACACTACTTTTGAATTCATTATTGTTCCCACTGAAATGGTCGATGTACGCACAAACGTCATTTCACATTTCTCCAACGTTCTACACGTTTTGTGTTTTCACTGAAGATTGCGCTTGCGTTCGTCATTGCTCAGCTCTACTAAGAATGTTTGTACGTGAGCGAATGGATGGAATGTGAATGGAACATGAAGAGCTGTAGTAACTGCCACAGAGCCTCTGCTCACCACTGGGTGGCAGCAGAGGACTTCAGTCAGATCACAATTGTTTTTTTCTTCTTAGTAAACGATCAGAGCTCCACTTTGGCTGATCTCCATCTACACACACAGAGCAACAACTAAAGCTGTGTAGAGATTTAGTAAGTCACACTCATGGAAGAAAATAGATTCATGGTCCTGTTGTGTCTTCGTAGATTAATGATGTAAGATGTTTGGCACTGGGGAGTAAAGCAGTAAATCAAATGGCTACACTGGACTCATGCTGACTTTTGTCCCTGTTATTCAGTTTAGTTTTATACAATAAACTCTGAAATGCTTCTGTAATCACTTAAACACACAGACACAGAAATGCAGGTCACTTTGATTCCTTCCATCATTTATTATCACACATTATTTATCAATTATTCTCACTTCTGTAAACCGTCGGCATCTTAAACACAGTCAATACCTCAGTGGACAGTCAGACATTCAGAATTCATTCACAACAGTAATAAGACAATATTACACAACGTTTGAGCTTAAACAACTTATATAAAAAAAAAACAAAGCGGCAGAAGAAGTGGGCGGAGGTGAAGAGGGGCGGGTGGAGGGGAAGAGGGGAGGAGGAGTCTTTACTCCTCGGCCGTCGCCTGGGTTTTGGCCCCCTGCTCCTTCAGCTTGTCTGCGTAAAACTTGTACGACTCCTGAAAACACAAAACACACGTAAGATCAACACGGTTCATGTATGACGTATGCAAGAGTGAGTGAGAGACGGTGACGGGCTGAGTGTGTGAAAATTGCAGTGAGACAGACGGAGACGGCAAGAGCAAGACAGAAGGAGAGCGTGAGAACGAGAGACTAGAGAACTTTAATACAGTGTCAATGTAAGATGGAGGACAGACTGTGATAAAGGGGAAAGAGGGGGACGGGTTTAGGCTGTGAGACGCTGGTCTGTCCAGGTGAAGGTAGATTTGGTCTTGCTGTGTTTGTGTAAACCAGACAAACTGTGAACTGAACACCTCTGAATAATGCAGCGGCCTCTCTGCTCCTCCTCTACCTCGCTCTTCATCCAGCTGTGAAAGGAAGAGGTGAGCTGCACCTGCCTCCAGGGGCTGAGAGGGTGTGTGTGTGTACGTACGTGTGTTCAGACAGAAATAGGCGTACAAAGTGTGCAGAGTACAGAAACACCAGAGAAGAGAGATTGTAGTGACATCATCAAGCTTACACTGAACTCTATGACCAGGGGCACAATTTCACTCACACACACACACACACACACACACACACACACACACACACACACACACACACACACACACACACACACACACACACACACACACAATTAGTGCACGAGCTGGACAACTGCCAGCACTGGTTTGGAGTTAGTGTGTGTGTTTGTTCATAATTCATATCTGTTCATATAAGCGTGATTGCACCAATATGTGTGTGTGTGTCTCACCGGGGGCTCGGTGAAGGGCACCGTCTCTCCTGAGCTCTGGTACAGGGAGGCCAGCCGCTTGAGTGACAGGTCGTCTACTGTCAGCCCCTCCTTCTGCATCTGCTCGTACAGAGCTTTAGCTGACGTCAGGTCGTTATCCAGAGCTACACACACACACACACACAGAGAAAGAGATTTCATCAGGACCTGACCTGGCACAAACTTCTTATTCACAATTGACAAGAAAAAGCTTTTGAAGATCAAACACTTTGAGAGTAAGACATCGAGTTGAAGCAAGAGCACAGAAACACACAGAGGCGTCATCTGCTAAACTAAAACTGTGTGTGTGTGTGTGTGTGGGGGGGGGACAAAACAGACAGTGAAAACTAAGGCCTAAGGTCACTGCAGTCAAACCGTGAGTGAGAGAGAGGAAGAGGCCGTGAGAGCGAGCGGAGACCTTTGATAATTGCGTCGCCCCCCTGTGCCTGCCGTGACCCAAGGACGGGTTCAATGCTAATTAAAGAGTCCAGTCTGTTCTCCTGTGTGAAGCACAGAGGAGAAACAAGGGGGAAAGAGGAGGAGAGGGAAGCTGAGTGGTGGGCCATGTCACGATTAGCACGCTAGGCTAGCCAGGACAGCTAACTCATTAGACGACAAGTGTTCCTCTGACCCCTGAATTTCACACATACACACACACCCCTCTTACCCTGATGAATTGTTAATGTATGCGCTGATGTTGGCTTTTCCACAGGAGACGCAGCCTCTTCCTCTGTGTGTGTGTGTGTGTGTGTGTGTGTGTGTGTGTCTTACTGTGGCATTTCATCAGGTAGGAGTACATCAGCTCCTTCTTCACACAGGTTGGGATGAGGCTGACCAGGGTCTTGATCTTTCCCACCTGTCCGGGGCTTTGGGCCTTTTTAGTCAGGTAGCTCAGCAGGATCGTCTTCTGTTCGGCCAGACCGCTGCATCGCTGAAGAGAAGAGAGAGACGTTTATGTAGCAACACTACGTATAAGCTCACACACACACACTCCCACACACACAGGAGCCCAGAGGTTAATTACAGGTTTAATATGGTTTCACACTCAGATCAACTCATTTCTTTATGAATTCTAACGTACAGCAGCGTTCACCTCAGAAAGCCTAATTATCCACACTTTGTGCTCATAAAGGAGCCAATCGGCTGCTCAGAGGCCATTACAGGGAAAATTACAGGAAGTAAGAGAGACGATGGAGAGAGAGAGAGAGAGGAGAACGAGGCTAGAGATGGAGAGGAAGGAATTTAAAGAAAAAGAGACAGCAGGAGATGAGAGAGCAAGTTTAGAGGAGTGAGTAAGTGTGTGTGACTGTGTCTGTGCGTGAGGTGAGAGAGTGTGTGTTCTGTTCTCTGGCCAGGTAGCAATGATTGTCCGATTATAAGCCAGTCGTGAACTGACATGCTTCACTCTTTCGCTGCTTTGGAACTGCAACACACACACACACACACACACACACACAGTAGACGTGTGTGTGTGTTTGTGTGTGTGTGTGTGTGTGTTTGTGTGTTTTAAAACGTGCTGTTGGTGTCTTTGTAACTCTAATTCATTCCCGGGCGACCTCATCTCTCTTCATCGTTATCGTTAGCTTGGGATGCAAAAGTTGGGCTGTGACCTTTCTGTGACCCCGACAGTCACTTGGGGAGAGAGGAGGAAGAGCAACCCGAGTCAGGATGGAGGTCTATGCTGAGCTTTCTCGGTTGTTTTTTCGGTTCCTCTTATTTTCCTCCTCTGAGTCTGATCTCCTTTCTCTCTGGATCTCTGTGAAATCCACAGTTGGCGTTTAAATAGTGATGAAGAGGAGAGAGAGGCCGGTATAATGCGAGTAATGTATCCGTGTTCATAAGCACGTGTGTGTGTTTAATGATTGAGAGGGACAATCACTCAGAGAGGGATGAAGATGAAGACGCAGGGTCCAGTCTCTTTGTGACTGGATCCATATTTCCTTTCCCTCTCCTTTCATTTGGTCTCGGGTCACCATGAAGAAGAAAGAGACAGCGCCCGGCCTACGGGTTTTAAATGGAAGCTGCTCATCAGCGCAGACGGAGACTAATGGAGATAAACGTCTGTCTTTGCTGTCCTCCATGTCTGTCCCGCCGTCTCTCACTTGTTCAAATCTCCGACTTTCGGTGTGAAGTCATAGAGCTGTTACGTGTAAACGTTGTTGAATTAGTGAGGCGGGTCGGTGTCGGCGCGGCAGAGGAGCAGGGGAACGTGGGAAAGCACTTTGAGCACTTAGGAGGACGAGGACGGAGCGCAGGACGGATAAATAAGTCAACAGACGAGCCGACGGGGGTTTGGACGCTCTGATGGGCCGAGCGGGCGAGCGTCCCCTCATTAAGCACCTCGGATTCATGATCCAGACTCAGAACTGTAAACTTAGGATCTAAATGTTTCTAATGAAGCCATATTTAAAGTTACACACACACACACTTACCTCCAGCATGAACTTGGCGTCCTCGACCTTGTCCATGTCCAGCAGCTGGAGGAAGAGGTCTGTGCTCGGCCTGTAGCAGGCAAACTGGTGGGCCACTCTCTCAGCCATGGCGCTCACTGCAACACACCAGCACACACTTTAGCGACATCATTCACATGCAACTGTCCCCTCTTGTCTCATGTCCTCCCCGGTGTGTGGACGCTCGTCTTACACTTGTCTAACGCCTTCTCGTTGTTGTCTTCCATGAGCTTCCTGAAGACGTAGGACATGCTGCGGTCTGCCCCCTCTGGACCCGTGTAGAGGGCCTCCAGAACCTCCACGGCCGAGTCCAGGTCCTCACTAGAGAGAGAGAGAGCGGGAGGGAGGGGTCAGAGGTCACCCAACTGAAGAGCTTTGGAGCAACCGTGTGTGTGTGTGTGTAACTGATGTGACAATGATGCAGATTAAATCTTTCCTCGCAGCAAGTGCACTCTAATTCTGACACACACACACACACACACACACACACACACACACACACACACACACACACACACACACACACACACACACACACACACACACACACACACACACACACACACACACACACACACACACACACACACACACACGTTCTGCTGAGGTCGTCACAAACCAAACAAAAGCCTCCGCAAAAACCTCAAACAACTCAATCTGGCAACCGAGCCGAGCCTAATAACGCTTCACGCCGCCCTTGTTCCTCGCCGCCGTCACCCGTCCAGATGAATATTTAACATGCTGCGTCCATATACGTGTGTGTGTGTGTGTTGTTGCTACTGGGACCGTCTGAATAATTCAGCGGGGCGGCCCCTCTAGATGTGGCGCTCTGCCTCGCCGCCCGCTCGCCTTCCTCCTCTCCACCCCGGCTCTTAACCAGTCAGCTCGACTCAGGCGCAGTGCGGGGCGGCGGGCGGCACACGTGTCACAGCCGCTCAGAGCCCTGCGCCCCGAGGTCAGGGTTCAAGCTGACAGGCCCGAGCGGCTGTGGCCAATCAGGCGTGAGAGGCCGCCTCTGCTATTTCTCACTTCCTGCTGTCCCTGCATGTTGGCACGGGGCCGCCGCCACCGCCTTAACCGGGGGACGGCGTTAATGCGGCGAGCAGAGCGATGAAAGTTTGATGTGCAGTGTGTTTTATGTTTTGCTCTCTTGTTTGAGAAGCGATGAAGCTGGACTGGAGGGAGGGAGGGGTGTGTGTGTGTGTGTGTGTGTGTGTGTTTTACATGTTTTACATTAAGAGAAATCATGAATAATCCTGCGTCCCCGTGTTTCCCATTTGTACTTGGCGCCTCGTCCTCTTTGTGAGCTTTTATGTCAACATGAGTCACTTTAGCCTGCCTGCTGGAGATGCGTTTACTCTGTCTGTCTGTCTGTGTGTCTGTGTGTGTGTGTGTGTGTGTGTGTGTGTGTGTGTGTGTGTGTGTGTGTGTGTGTGTGTGTGTGTGTGTGTGTGTGTGTGTGTGTGTATATATACACACACACACATCACAGGGTTCGTTTTCAAAAGAATGCAAACTAAATCTCTCTTGCGTCCCGTGGGCCTTACTTCTTGATGTGTGCCATGACCTCGTTGTTGACAAACAGCATGCTGGAGTGAAGGGGCGTGCCTAAGCCAATCATGAGCGACTTCACTTCCTGGATGCCCGCCACGTCGCCTCGACTACCCAGGGCCTGGACCAGCCGGGTGGTGGCGATCAGCAGGGGCACCTGGTTGGCCTGCAGCATGGACTTCAGGCTCTCCAGGCCGTCTGAGGGAGAGAGAGGTGGGGGATGAGTGATCGTGTGTGTGTGCGTGTGTGTGTAAAAACAAGTAGTGGAAGTCTGACCTTTGGCCTGGCCTTTCTTGCTTTGTGTGACGATGAGCAGGCTGTTGGCGGTCGCACTGAGTTGGAAGTCGGGGATGTGAGACTCGGCCCTGTGAGAGACGGAGACAGAGACAACTCAGCATCTTTACCTTGAGACAACTTGACCTCTGACTGTTTCTGTTACTAAACCAACCTCTGCACTCGGGGGAACAAAAGTAAAAGGAACTCCATGATGGCTGAGTGACTTAATGACAGATAATGTAGTTAAGATTGAAAGGTGATTATTTCCCCCCCATTCGTTAAGTCGAGAAGCTTCAGGCGCGTTTCAGATCGCGAGTCTGGTCCCTGAGTCTGGTCCCTCGAGTCTGGTCCCTCGAGTCTGGTCCCTCGAGTCTGGTCCCTGAGTCTGGTCCCTGAGTCTGGTCCCTTAGTCTGGTCCCTGAGTCTGGTCCCTGAGTCTGGTCCCTGAGTCTGGTCCCTGAGTCTGGTCCCTGAGTCTGGTCCCTCGAGTCTGGTCCCTCGAGTCTGGTCCCTGAGTCTGGTCCCTCGAGTCTGGTCCCTGAGTCTGGTCCCTGAGTCTGGTCCCTCGAGTCTGGTCCCTGAGTCTGGTCCCTGAGTCTGGTCCCTGAGTCTGGTCCCTGAGTCTGGTCCCTGAGTCTGGTCCCTTAGTCTGGTCCCTGAGTCTGGTCCCTGAGTCTGGTCCCTCGAGTCTGGTCCCTGAGTCTGGTCCCTGAGTCTGGTCCCTGAGTCTGGTCCCTTAGTCTGGTCCCTGAGTCTGGTCCCTGAGTCTGGTCCCTGAGTCTGGTCCCTGAGTCTGGTCCCTGAGTCTGGTCCCTGAGTCTGGTCCCTCGAGTCTGGTCCCTCGAGTCTGGTCCCTGAGTCTGGTCCCTGAGTCTGGTCCCTGAGTCTGGTCCCTCGAGTCTGGTCCCTCGAGTCTGGTCCCTGAGTCTGGTCCCTCGAGTCTGGTCCCTGAGTCTGGTCCCTGAGTCTGGTCCCTTAGTCTGGTCCCTGAGTCTGGTCCCTGAGTCTGGTCCCTGAGTCTGGTCCCTGAGTCTGGTCCCTGAGTCTGGTCCCTGCGTGGGAACCGGCGGTTGGTCGACTGATTTGCGGCGGATCAACGTAGACGAAGGGACAGAAAACAATCGGAGCAAATCTGATTGTAAGCAGGTCTGAGCCTCTTGTAAGTTGTGGCGGCCGCGACCCCGGAAATCAGGCAGACATGAAACTCTTGATTGATGTCACGGTACGTTTGTTGTTGTTCCTCCCTGCCTGAGCCTGTATGTGTGTGTGTGTGTCTGTGTGTGTGTGTGTGTAATCTGGGACAGTCTGAATGCGGCCCTCCCTCCTCATCACTCCTCCCTCTCCTCCTCCGTCTCTTGGCCGTCCGCTAAAACCTCAATCACGCTTGCCTTCCTTCTCTCCCTCTTTTTATTATTATTATTACTATTATTACAACCAGATTAATCCGCCCGCTCAGCTGAGCATCAGGCCCCCGACAATCCTTATCACCACGGTGACACCGGGCCAAGTGGCAGCCGCCGGCCATTGTGACGGGGAGGACTGGCGCGTCAACAGGGTCGCAGGCAGATTGCTGAGGAGACCATGTGGCGGGTGGGGTTATGTTTATCAGAGAGCGACACACACACATACACACACACTCTTGCCTTTCCCTTCTGGTGCCACTTTCGCCTACGAATCCATCATCTACCTCCGCTCATCCTCTCTCTCTCTCTCTCTCTCCCTTAATCTGGCTCTAAGCACCCCCCCCGCTGCTCAATTCTGTACAGATTACCGCAAAAACAAACACACACAGATATACACACACACACACACACAGTGAATTAATGCCCGCGGCGTCTTCATTAACCTCATACGTGATTAAATCTGCCCCTCCTCCTTGCATTCAATTCTCCTTTTCCATTTAGCTCCTTTTATCTCCTTCCTATCCTTTGCCTTCCTTGCCTCCCCCCTTCCTCCTCCTCCTCCTCCTGCCTCCTCTTCCCGACTGTGTTCTCAACTCATTTCACTTCTCATTTAGCGCAGAGATAAACTAAGCTTTTATCCAGGTAGGGATGCTGTAGACAGTGCTTCAGAGCGAGCCTGCAGACGGGTTATCAGATGTGCTTGTTGCAACACGCCTCCAAAACCGATATGATTATTCCACGTGACGTTAAGAGAGCGAGCCGCGTCCAGAGAGGACCGCAGGACTGAGACTGATAGTGTAATCGACGTTATGCTCTCGCCGTGCAGAGTCGTCGTTCGCTCGCACGGTTTACCAAAGAAGAAAAGCACAAAAGCAGATAGAGGAAAGGGAAAGGAGGGGCAGGGAGAAACAAAGCTCAGGAGATCAGGAGGCACTAAGCTCCGCTCCTCTAATGCCTCTGTCTCTCCACGCGTTTGTCCCCCCCGTCCCCTCAGAGCTCAAACCCCCCTAATACAGTTTGTCCCCCCCCCAAACCCCCGATACAGTTTGTCCCCTGGTGACACAACAACACAAGATAAATTACTAATCAGGGGAAAGATTGGTGTTTTTGTGCAAAATCGCCCGCTGCTCAGAAAAGCACAAATTAATCTGTATGCATGAGAGTGTGCGTATGTGTGTGTGTGTGTGTGTGTGTGTGTGTGTGTGTGTGTATCTTGGAGCTTAGTGAGTTCATATCCAGTATGCGGTGGAGCTTAGCGTGTCGGCACACAATCACCGCATAATCGTTGTGTGTAGAAGAGATGCGGCCTTAGCCTGAGTTGACCCGTCGCTCAGAGGGACTCAACCACATCACGTTTGCTTGTTTCTTCCCTTGAGTTGGAATTGGGACTAGATCTCCTCTTTAGTTGAAATGTTGTCCCATTAAATCCCCTTCAGCACAGAGATCATGGGCTCATTTCTCCTGATAGACCTGAGATCTTGAATCAAACTTACGTGGCCTTGAGGTTCATGGCGTCTTCCATCAAGCCGCCTGCCAACAGCGCACGGATCACATGATTGTAGTCGTCGGTGAGTACCGGCACACCTTTACCGTTGGCTTCCTGTAGGATTTCGACAGCTTCTGCAGACAGACAGGGTGACGGGCGATGAAGAGGTTTGAATAATCACAAGAAGAGAACAATCTGAGGTAATCTTCATTTAATCAGATTATCACAGTGATTATCTTTGTAATCTGCTTTCATAAAGACAGAGACAGAGATGAAACATCAGACGCTCAATTTATCTTCAAGGAATAAACCCCGCCCCCTGTTTACCTTTGCCCTTGCCCTTCTTACAGAGGGACAGCAGACGGGTCCTGTAGTTGCGGACGTCGCTTTTCCTTGCCTTTTTGGTCGCCTGGGGACGATTGGTGGCAGCTTGTTCGTACCACGTCTGTAACGCACAAACACACACACATAAAGCTCAGATCTGATGTGAACACAACAACACACACATAAGTTGTCCAACAGAGAAGAAAATACAAGTCTGTGTGAATGTGCACCGGCAAAGAGCTTGTGAGTGTGTGTATGTGTGTGTGAGACAATGCAATAATGCTGGACAGGCGGGCCCGGGGTCCCAGAATGCTCAGCCACCCGTGTGGCTCTGAGGGGAGGGGGTTAAGCTGTATTGGCTAGGGGCAAATTAGGCCTGGCACCCCAGGGGCAGCAGCAGAAGAAGAAGTGTGAATGTGCTGCATGTGTGTGTGTGTAGGCGCGGGGGTCTCTACTCCAGAGCCCCAGGGGTCACCAAGTTCATCGCTCCAGGCAACAGCAATCACTTCCTGTCTCATCATGCTTCGGGCTATTTGAGCGCGCACACACACACACACACACACACACACACACACACACACACACGCCGCTGCACCCATGCACACACATTTAACGCCCCGACCCAAGGCCGAGGAAAAGTGCAGTAAAAAGGAAACAATAGAAGCAAAAGAGAGCGATGCAGTATAACAGTTAAGATCCCGGTATGCTAAACCTATGTGGACCAAAACAGGAAGTGATGTTGCTTCACTTAGGCACATAAGATGACTGCAGTGTAAAGAGGCGGATGACATCACTACCAGTCTCATGGAGCCATACGGCGGTGAAATGAGTCCGGCATTACGGCCGATCAGGCGGTAATTTGTCTCATCAGCCGGCCCGACTGATTGACCACACTTCAGGTCAGAGCGCCAATCCTGTTGGTTCTGCATGTAATGAACAGAGGGGGGGGGGCGCTGCTGATGGAAGGCTTGATTTGTAGGTCAGCTCCTGTGATCAGTGGTTGAAGTTAAACTCAGGTTCATCTCTTCAGTAATATTCTGCTCTCTAATCTCATCTCCCTAACGTTCCTCCCACCATCAGCGCTGCCTTGTTGTGTTTGACCTCAGGCACCATGATGGACTCCTCAAGCGCTCTTGGATAAATTTCACCTGAGGGCATTTGGACATTGCTTCCCCCCCCCCCCCTCCGGCCTTCCGGATGAGCCCTACTGTATGGTTAGGACTGTAGTCTTACCTCAGGCTCAACGAAGGGCACCTCCTGTCCGTTCTTCTTGAGGATGTCAGCCAGCAGACGCAGTGTGCTCTCCCTGGGCACCACGTTCTCCTCCTGCATCTTCGTCCACAGAGCCTCAGCCTTCTGCCAGTTGTTGGTCTCCTCTGGAAAGCAATGAGAAACATGTTGGTTTGATTTGTTTGTAGAAACACTGGCCTGATGGTGGCGCAGTTTAGTTGGGCCTTGGTGGAGGTATGGCCCGTTGCTACATCTGGAATGTTCTGTTGCGTGTGTTTGTGTGTCCACACCTCCCTCAGGCTGAATCAGGGAGTCATTTGTGACGATGTGCTCCATGCTGAGAGAGGGCAATCAAAAAGCTGATCTGATCAACTGAGCAGCCCTCAACAATGCTGTCATTTAGGGAAACACATCCACCACAGGTGTGTGTGTGTGTGTGTGTGTGTGAGAGAGAGGGGCTAATGGGTTGACAATCAGCTTTAACACTCCAATCACAACCGTTATCAGCTCCACTCTCCACTGCTGCAATCACACCATGTCTTTGGCTTACTTCTGATCACACACACACACACACACACACACACACACACACACACACACACACAGGACGATGACGTTGTCCTGTAAATGAACACATGTGACAGAGAAGCGGGGCCACTTACTGCAGAGTTGGAGTGTGTACTGGTACATCTTATTTCTGTCACACTCAAACAGCTTGGCTGTCATGTCCACCATCTGCTCCAAAGGCTCCATCTACACACACACACACGTTTACAATCTCAGTAGGATATATACCATTTTAACTTTTTGCTTTCTTTATGATTAGCTGAGTCTGTCTAGAAGTGTGTGTGTGTGTGTGTGAGTGCGTTTAAGTGCGTGTGGGCGTTACCTTGTTTGTAGAAATGCATTTATCTGCAAACCACTGCAGGCGTCCAGGCTTTGCCCTCAACCCAGGGGTCTAGAGACAGAAACACAAAGTCACACAAAGAACGCATAAAGATGACAGGATGATGGTCGACCCACTCAACAAGCTTAACATGAGCTTAAGATGCTCTGTGTGTGTGTGTGAGTGTGAGTGTGTGTGTGTGTGTGTGTAGGGGGGTATTATTGTTATTATTAACATGGAACAACTGTGATCTGGACTTCATCTGTGTCTCTTGTGACTGCACTGCTTTGATACACTGAAGAACACACAGATTGGGGAATCTTCTCTCTCTGGTAATCTGGTTGAAAGAGGGAGAGGGAGCGAGGGAGACCTGGCAGGAAGTTAATCTGAAAGGGCCATCGGCTGGATTCAAATCCCTGCTGGTCTCTTTGATGAGATCCGATCATACGAGCAGAGAAGCAGTGAGTCCAGAGGAGAGGACGAGGCTTTATCCCTCTTCCTCTGGAGAACTCTTGCCTCTCTCAATCCCTGCTTCTCTCACGCCATCCGCCTTTCCTCTAAAGCTCCCCTGCTTCTCCTCACTCACTTCCCCCTCTCTCTCTCTCCGTCCATCCCAGGCTAAGGCATTATGTTCTTACCCCAACCTGCCAAAGGGACAAATTAAAATGTGTTGCATCCCACTCTCTCTCTCTCTCTCCCTCTGTTTAATCTTCTTAGAGACTAAGGCCCAGCTCGACTGCTCCATCTTCTGCCTCCGATTCCTCTTACTTGGTTAAATCTCTCTCTCACAAATACACACACACACACACACACACACACTACACTTTCTTGTCGATTCCAAATAAACAAGACACATCTCCTTAATCTGAACAGCAAAAAAAAACAAGATAATGGAAAAAGTCAGATTACTCAAATAATCCCACTCACACACGCAAACAAAACACCTATTATTCCCACTATGACAAACTTCCCTTCATCCTTCCTCCTTCATACACAAACAGAAAAAAAGAGGAAGAGGAGGAAAACACAGCAGGGTGAATCTTAACCTTCTCTCACCTCCACTTAACAAACCCTCTCCATCTCAATTCCTAATGTTCTAATTCCACTAATCACCTGGCCACTTAGTTTGCGCACATCCTCACACACAGACACACACACACACACCGAAGCCATCCTCCCAACCTCCACTCCCTGACACAAAAACACATAATGGCGCACCACTCTTTGGCAATACTCACTAACCTTGACCACCGCACACATGCATACTGCAGTAATAGGCCCGACCACATGACGATCCTCTACCTTACCGTGACCATTTAGCACAAAATTGGCCACCTTTCTCTATCATTACATTTAATTAGCTGTGACTAATCACCTGCCAATTATACCAAACACAGCCTAAAGAGAGACGCCACTCTGGACCGCCACTTAACACTCTCATGGAGGGAGGAGGAAGAGGAGGGGGGGGGGGGGGAGAGGCAGTGATAGATACGCCTATCAAACGTAGCTGCATCACACAAAGGCTATAACCATCATCATTCCAGGATAATAAGCGACAGGGGTCAGAGGTCAGCGTGGTGTTCAGGAACCTGGATTTAAAACATCCACACGTGTTTGGAGAGTAGAGACTTTTAAAGTGAGGAAATATGGATGGTTTTGTTCTTATTTTGACCAATTACCCAACGGGAAATGTCAAAACACTGAAACCGAGCCCTGTAGGGACGCTTGATCACAACCAGGCACTCGCTTATGGCTTTAAACTGGACTACTATCAGTACTCAGGCCACAGTAGTTTGAGGGACAGGAGACATCGTTTAAGCCCCTTCGTGTGTGTGTGTGTGTGTGTGTTTACCTCAATGATCTTGCGTGCCTCCCTGTAGCGGCCCAACTGTAAGAAGGTGAAGAACAGAGAGTACAGCATGGCCATCTCTCCTTGCTCCCGACTCAGAAAGTCCATGGCTGAGGAGGAAAGAGAAGAGACGCTCACGATAACGACTCACAACAAATAAATGAGCTAATACTTCTGAGGTGAACAAACAAGCTGCACACTTCATTCCCCCCACCCCCTCCCCGGTCCATTATTTGGCACAATGACACACACATGAGAAGAAGCCGTCCCAATCGGCTCTGAAACCCACAAACACAAGTCCCAAATGAAAGCCAAAGCTCTGCTCGTAAACTTGTGAAAGCGCTTGGCTCAGCATTAAGCATTATCTCTGTCCAGCAGCTCTGAGACAGGTACCGCGCACACACACACACACACCAGTGCAAACTTTCTGCCATCCAAATGGACCTGCTTAGCCAGTGGTGATGAAGAGGAGAGAATAATCCCTCCGACTCTTGTTGACTGGCATCCCGCGCTGTGTTCTCGCCTACGGCTGCCAGTTTAAAGGTTAATATGAGGACATGGCAACACAGCACTTATTTAAAACACTTGTGGCTAAATTTGGGAACCCTTCATAGTTTGTGAACATCTGGATTTGTGGGGGACTGAAGATGAACTCAATGACACTTTCCTCTTCCTCCTCTGACAGAACACACTGTCCTTCTTGTGTTTCTAAACCAAACACAGTCTGCATTTTCCCGCTCCCCGCCACATCCTGGGTTCAAAGACACGATGGCATCAGGTCACGCTTGACACGAGAGTTGCATGTCGCTTTGGGAGACAATAATTTGTTATTGCAGGATCCACTGGGCTGATACTAGTTTACATGCTGGACCCTTTCAAACAATCGTTATGAAAGTCATTTAGTTTTTGGAGGGTTTGTGACCTTTCTTGTTAGAGAAGAGGAGGGGAGGGAAGGGGGGGGCGGGGACGAGGGAAGGGAGAAGAATGAAAAGAGAGGAAGGGGAGGCCAGGAGGTGGAGAGGTGCTCATCTGCATGGAATGGACCTTTACGCACTCCAGAGCCGCTCACCTCTGCCGCACACCCAACTTGACCTTTCTGCCACGCTGCTGTCAACATTAACGAGAGACCGTTAAACACGCGACCCCCGCCTGACCCTGTCACACTCGCAGCCCCTCGTAGAAGAGTTGCCCCCTATCCAGGAGCTTAATACAAACACTGCAGAAGCACTTAATGTTTGCGTATGCACACTCACACACACACACGTGCTAGAGTCAACCAGGAGAAACTTAGGATGGGGGCTGGAGCGTCATGATGTTGGAATACATGGAGTTAAACTTGTTCTATCAGTTAGGTAAAGACTAATTGGGTCCTTAGACACACCAAATCCCTGCTGATTACTGCTTAGGACGGACAGATGGACATAGACGGAATAAGACGTCTAACCTTTCTGTAGAAGTTCAGTGTCTCCTTTTTCCACCAGGGCAACGGTGATGGCGTGCATTCCAGTCAGGATGTTGTAGTTCTTGTAGTACTCCATCGCCGCTTCCAAAGACGCAGCGATGTCCTTCCTGCAGACACACACATGCACACGCACACACACACACACAAACACAAAGAAACAGGAAGAGAGCAGAGAGCAAGTTAGACGTCAGGTCTGTCCAATCAGACATGTACAGGGCTGTGTCAGCGGTGAATAGAGAGTGTATCATGGGGCGTTAACCCAACGACCTCCTATTCAAGCACCATGACCCACCACAACAATACAGGCCTTTGAATGGCTGACAGCACAACTAGAGGAGACGACACCTTTGGCCTCAATACATCATTGGCGCACAATGGGCCACACTCGAGCACACCTGTCTGCGCGGGGCTAATGTCTCATTGGACAGGCTTTTAAACGTGGAGCGGCCCAGCGGACAGAAGGACGCGGCTGAACTTTACCCCTCTCTCCTCACCTCCACACATTCTTTCACCTCCTTTCACCCGCCGTGAGTCCTTTCACCTCCCCTCCTTTCCTCTTCTCTCATTTCCCTTTCAGCCTCTTTTATCTCATCTTCTCTCTCATTTTGCCTCTACTGCCTCCACTCCTCTTTCATCTCCCGTGCCCCTTTAACCCTTCGCCTACTCTATTCACCTATTTCCTTTTGATTCCGTGCTGTCAGCTCTCACCTCCCTCCGATGACCTCGCCCCCCAGCTGAGCGATTTAGCAGAAATATGGCAACAAAATTAGAGACCCCCTATCTCGCTCCCTTCATCTCATGTCATCCTTCCCCTTGCTCAATCGAGCCTCCGATCCGCGCTCGCTCGGCCCCTTCCGTGGCAAGTGAACGAACAAACAAAAGAGCGTGTAGGGAGGACGAGTGTGCCTGATGGAGTGAGAAAGAGAGAGCCGGGGAGACGGAGAAGGCGAGGGGATGCGAGCAAACCAGAAACGTAGAGAAGGGGGAGGGAGAGAGACCACTTCAATCCCCTCTATTGTGACAGTGCTGCCATCAATCTGCTGATTGGGTAATTACCATGTCAATCACACAGAGGTCAAAGCAGATAGGGCACCGATGGGGGAGGAAGAGGGCAGAGTGAGGGATAGACAGAAGACGAGAGAGCCGGAGATGGAGTGAGCACCAACAGGTATAATTTTTGAAGTGTTTTCTCCTCTCATCAATTAGACAACCGGATAGGAGAAATATGCCCAGAAAGGGCATCAGACCGGAAAAAGGGGGGAATGGGTATGACCTTGGGTTGGACATTGGCAAGGTGGGAGCAGAGGAGAGGGAGGGAGGCTGAGAGAGAGAGACGGGGATACAGGGAGGGAGGAGTGGAGTGATTGGGGTTGGAAGGTAAAGAGGTCTACTAATTGAAATGAGGAGAGACAACATTATTCAGCAGCGACAGTCAAGAGGCTGTTCAACCGCACAACACAACAGACTGATTGAACAACACGGGAGGGAGACTGGAAGGGTGTGTGTGTGTGTGTGTGTGTGTGTGTGTGTGTGTGTGTGTGTGTGTGTGTGTGTGTGTGTGTGTGTGTGTGTGTGTGTGTGTGTGTGTGTGTGTGTGTGAAGAAATGCTTGTGGTGTGATCGGTGGCTTTCTACGTGACCGAAGGTGGAGGAGAAGCTCACTTCCATCCCTTCTGCCAGACCTCCTCTACACCTACTCACTATCCCTCCTTCCTAATGAGACACCTTTAAAAAAAAAAGACGCCATCACGCCTGGCAAAAAGAAGGGGGGGGGGGGGGTCACAATTACACCCCCCCCTCTCTGATCCACCCCTCCCGCCCCCCCTCCCCAAAAAAAAAAGAGTTAAAGATGTCGAAAGATGGATAATTTCCCCTCAGTACAATTTAACTGTCACTTTGCGTTGCCATTTACTGCAGCTTACAGCCCTGTTAATGTCCCCAACTTTGCATGTCAGCCACTTTCCAGCCAATTAAGCCCTGAAAAAATAACGAGCAGCCTTGCATGGCGGAAACCTGAAGGATTAGACAAGGGGAGCTCATTTTGCCTCATTTCACTCCCCCCTCTTTATCTACCTCTATCTGTCCCCCTCCTTTGTTCAGAGCAGATCCACAGGCCTGTTATCAAACCGCTGTCCTTTCCTCAGGGGAGGGGGCGGGCGGAGAGGGGGGTCGCATGCCTCTAAATGCAAATCCGACGAGTGATCATGACACCACTAGCCTGTCATTTCACTGGATGGAAGAATAGCACTGACTAATGATGATGCAAATGAGGCAAAAGAAACTAAACTTTGCGCCTGGACGTGACCGTGCTGGTGTAAAGGTGTTTGGATCACAATATGGCACCAAGATGTCTCTCTCCTCTGACTGCTTCCATTTGAGTTCTCTGGATTTTCTATTTTCTCTTTTGTCCTCCTGCTCATCTTCATTGTTCTGAACTTCCGTCTTCATCCTCCAGTCTCCTCCTCATATTGTGTCCACCTCCACCCTCTCTCTATCTCTCATGAGCTCCTCCTTTTGTTGGAACCATTAGCAGTTCCTGTCGCTAATCGCCGCTGTACGGTTTGTGGCGGGGCGAGCTAGCAGTCTGGCTAGCGTGGCAGGCTAGCAGACAGCGCTGGGCGGCCGTGCGCGAAGGCTAACGGGGCGGCGGTGTGTATGATGGGCTGTCAGGGGCTAATCTGCCCGAGAAGTGTTCATTAAGTCATTAGCGCTGACGCAGCAATGAGACGGGCACAGATGGGAGTGATGCCTGCTTTGTCCTCTTTCATCGCCTCCATCCCTCCTCCTCCCCGCCGCCTGTCTGTCTGTCTGTCTGTCCGCACACTGACGGAATGAAAGAAAATAAAGGAGAAGGAGAGTAGGGGAGTTCAAGGAGACATGGAAATGAAGTGGGAGAGTCAAGTTTTGTATTCAAATCTGCCCGGGGCTTGGTTGAGACACAAAATGGATGTCCTGTATCTGTTACACACTGTAGGTTGAACAGTATGCTGCTTGCTTTGATGACTAATGCGTACAAATTTGTCTTCTAAAGCTTTAGTCACATTATCGTGATTACATTCAGTGTTGGGGAAGCTACTTTTGAATATCTTTTCTACAAGCTACTGGATTGAGCTGTAGCTAGTCTCTGGGAGGGGGATTGTTCACACTGATTAGTGTCTATTTGGAGACTGCATTGTATTGGCATGTGATTTGTTGGCGTGTGTGTGTGTGTGTGTGTGTGTGTGTGTGTGTGGCTGACGTTGACGACCCAAGAGTAAATTAGTCTGCTAATCTCACAGAGGCAGTGATTAACGAGTGAACCTGCAAACTCTGTTTATGCCAGAGACTTGACTTACAGCACAACAAACAGCAGCAGGGGACCACTGGTGCGTGTGTGTGCGTGCATGTGTGTGTGATGGCAGAACGTGCGTGTCTTTAACCACATCTCTTCCACGGTATGTACAGTCACAGGTAAACACTGTTTATGTGCACTGTGTAGTGGCTAGCCCCCAGTGGTGCAGTGTGTGTGTGTGTGTGTGTGTGTGTGTGTGTGTGTGTGTGTGTGTGTGTGTGTGTGTGTGTGTGTGTGTGTGTGTGTGTGTGTGTGTGTGTGTGTGTGGTAAATCCAGTAATTAGTGCTCTGTACATAATTAACATGCTAATGAGTTGATCTACTTAAAAGCTGCTCCGACAAACATAGAGCGCGCACACACACACACAACCAATAGAGTCAAGGGGGTGGGGCAACAGCAGTGACCTCAGGGCCAGCTCATTTACATATTGGCATTATGTGAAAGAAGCAAAGATGTCAACTCCACACACACACAAATCTTAGAGTATAGCGATGGGTGCTTCGTGAAATTGTGGGTGGGGGCATGGGAGAGGTTGCAGCTGGCGAATGCTCAAACAAACAAACAAAGCCTGGCCGAAACCACACACACACACAAATCGGCAATTTCCGCATCCTCTCTCTGTCTGAGTCGCTGACCCAGAATGTCACCCCAGCTATGATCACAGGGAGGGTTGACGGACTCGTCGAGTCCCACACACACACACTCACACCTGCCAACTGGATTTGGCAACAAAAGACGAAAAGCTGAAAACAAAATGATGTTTGTTTGCGATTGATAAGACGGACGCTTTCCAAAAGAGCAAGTTCATTTCCTCCAGCTCTTCACTGGGGTGTGTATTTTCTGTAGCATGATGTCATTTCAGCTTCCTGCTCCTCTGCTGCTATTAAGAGGACGATCATTCAAATGTGCCAATCTTAATGTTTGCCATCTTTCATGATGACATTTCACAGCTTGCTCTCATTTAATTTCACTGTATAAAGCTATTATATTTCATTTTCTTAAGAGAGATATACACTTTTTACACTGTTAACCGTTCATGTGCTGGACATTCTGTTTGCTGGTTATATTCCCTGTTCACATCCTATTTCTATTCGTAAACCTTCCTGTTGATTTACTAATTAAAAAGCATTGAACTGCACACAAGTATAACGTGTGTATGTGATAAATACAACTTTGTAAGAGTGAATGCATCAAAATCTGTTTATCTGGTCAGTTCATGTCCGTCTGTGTAGTTTGGAACACAATCAGACCGTTGTTATCAAAGTCCTGTGCCTTTGCCATTATTCCGGCGTTTGCTTGGTTGTGCACTTCAGAGCGATCTTTACCTTTGCAAGTGGGCGTTAATCAGCGGCGAACAGAGGTTGGCAGTGGGCTTGGCCAGTCCGAGGGAGAAGATGGTGTCCTGCAGCCGTCGGATGGTGGTGATGTCGCCCTTGTTCCCTACAAACCTCAGCATCTGGGAGAGAAAGGTGTCGTCGGTTTCGTTCAACACCTTTTTCTCTTTCATCTCTTTTAGGATGTCCACAGCCTCTGAAGGAGGAGAGAAAGTGTTGACATTGAAAACTGGGACATTTGAGAGAGAGATTAAGGTAAAAAGATACTTTAGCCTGTGAATATAACAGGAGGATAGAAAGTCAAACGTAAAGGCTGGGAGACAAACGACAGGAACAAAAGATGAGAGAAAGGAGAGCTCATGCACAGAGAAACAGGGCGAGCGAAAAAAGAAAAAGTGAGAGAGTGGTTAGCTGGGAGACGAGTAGGGTGTGTGAACATGATAAAAGGCCCCTTTAGCTAATTCCATGTGGGGAAAACAAACCCATATTAAAACAGCATTTTACACCCAGTAGGATGCAAATCCAACCCCGTATAATGCCAACTCTGCCATAATTGCTACTTGCGGTTTTCTAAACGAGACTACAATTACCGGACCCCTACAATGGAGGCTGGCTTTTTGCCGTGGCCATGTGCAAAGCACTTGGGGGGCTAAATTATAGGTATGCGTTGACGAGGGCCCGGCGTGGCCCCAGTAAGACCCGAGTAAGCAGGCTGAGGGGAGGATCGGTTTGGTCAAGTCCAGCCGGTAATGGAGGGCTTTTTGCTGGGCAACGCGCCCATCTGGCCAACGCTAGAGGCTAAATGGTGAGCAGCCAGTGTGTGCGTGTGTGTATCTGCAGTGTGTCAGGGTTGAGGTAATTAAGATGCATTTACTGTCTATTTAGACGGTGGCTAATGGGCTGACAGCGATACAGCCGCTCTCCAGCACAGATCCTAATCTATACTGCTTGACCAAGAGAAAGAGAGTGTGGATAATGTGTAGGCACACACATAATGGACACGAGCGCAGCAAGCATGACGCCTGGCTGAAAACTGAATCGGAAGCCTCCATAGGAAGCTCTTTAATTAACTGAAGCAAAATGCTCACTCATTAGCCTGCGGGAGAATCACAGCACACACAGAAACCAAAGCACCACAACACAGTAAGTTAACAATAAGTGAGTCTAGTGGTCTAATGATGATAACACCAACACACCTACTGTATGAAGCCAGTAAAATAACAAAGCCCTCCAAAAGAGAGAGAGAGAGACACACACACACACACACACACACACACACACTGGTGAGTGCTTTGGCATCCTAATTTGAGTGTGTCTCTTCATCTCTGCGGCTCTCTAGGCCAGTTGTTATAGCGATGGGAACCAAAGGCTGTCACAGATTTAATGGGGGAAGGGGGTGAAATAGGGGGTTTGGGTGGGCGGGTGACGACTGGCAATGGATCAGAAACCCATGAAGGATGAATGAGGGGGGCAGAGGCTTGTTAGAGGAGCGGGTTGGCGTCGCTCAATGACGGCTCGACAAGAAAGAATGACAAACAGGAGAGGAGAGGAGAGGAGAGGCCTTGAAGTCACTGGGTTTCTATCCACTGTATTGTTTCAGTTATGCAATATGAATTTCCACAAACACACATCATAAAAGGGCTGCAACAGCTGAGCAGTGTATTCATGAGGCAAATGGCTTCTGCTCCCTTTTGTCGTGGTTGTAATTAAGTCCATTCCTTCAGACTGGGAATCATGTCTCAGGGGGAAGCCAATAAGTGGAGACAAAGCAAACACATAACACTGAGGAAGGGAGTCCACAACATTACGGCAATGACAGTGATCCTGAATCAGTATTGTTATGTGGCCTTAAAAGTCTCATATTACATTCACCATGTTCCAATTCCAATGTCCAACATTGTGGACACCAATGAGTACAGTGGAGCCCTGGTGAGCCGACATACATCTGTAATGTTTATCAGTACAGATGCTCCTCACTCTGCATGTCTCCCTCCCGGCCTGTACACACTCACACCGTCCTCCATCACACTCTGACAGACCCGCTAATCACAGAGACCAATGGCTTGGAGTTGATCCGCCCAAATGGAGCTGCGCTGGCCAACGTTGCTCCAAACACACGACTAAACCTCCCTCCCTCATTCACACTCCCCTCCATCTCTAGCCGTTTAGCCAGTATGCATATCCATCAGCTCAGCCAACCATCACAGCCAGCAAAGTGAGCCAGACACACACACACGCACACACACACAGAGGCAGACAGAGAGATGGGGAGGCAGACAGGCCAGGTAAACAAACATCACACAGCCCAACGGTTCATCTAATGTTCAGTGGCTTGACTGCTGGAGATGTCTCGCTCCAAAAACATACACACACACACAGTACCAAAAGATGATTCCGGGGCCATCTAAACCCAGGACAAGTTATATTTTCCCAAAATGGGTGGATGGACAGACACAAGCAGAAGGGCAAGAGCAGGTCAGAGAGAGCTCAGTCAGAGGGAGAGCTGTATCAAGAAAAAGGAGGGAGAGGAGAGGAGTGAAGGGTTCAGGGTAGAGCGGGGGGAGAGAGGGGAGGACGCCCACGTGGACATGGCAGAATCATTAGGTCAAAGGATGGATAGATGGAGGAATGAGCAGGGGAGATACACTATCACTGTGGGGAACCAGGGCTCTGGTTTGTAGTAAACATGGAGGTTTTTACAGCTTTGCTATTCAGTTTATTGTTGTGTACTTCAAACTGTTTAAACTACATTCACGTGGAAATGAATGAG
Source organism: Genypterus blacodes (assembly GCF_046128005.1). Lineage (NCBI taxonomy): Eukaryota > Metazoa > Chordata > Actinopteri > Ophidiiformes > Ophidiidae > Genypterus > Genypterus blacodes. The sequence continues at coordinate 2,567,148 of NW_027466909.1, read as the reverse complement.
TTTTTTGGGGTGGGACAGTGGAACAGGCAGTGTGTTGGAAAATTGTGATTCAAAATACGCATTAATAGAAATTTCTACATTCATAGAAGGTGACAGAATGTGTGTGTGAGAGGAAGTGATTTTAAAGGATGAAGAAAAGAAGGGAGAAAGAAAGAAAGAAAGAAGTTTCCTGCTAAGGTGGGGGGGGGGCGGGGTGCAAGGGCAAAAACAACAAATCCATTAGAGAGGGCGAGAAGCAAAGCGAGATGCCAGGAGACATGATCTTGGGCTGAGTCTGCTGTGTGGTGGAAGCCAGGCAGGCAGGCCAGCGTCTGGAGGGGGGCAGGCTAACATCAAGGTTAGCCATGTGTGCTAATGTGGATGACAAGCGTCCCCTCCATATGCACACTCTGGCTAATGGCAAATGCGTTAGCGCTGCCTATACAGACCCAGACACACACACACACACACACACACACACACAAACCGTCCACCCCGCCAAATGCCTTTTGCTTGAATTCACATGCAAATTTGCATGTGGCTGTGTGTGTATGTGTGTGTGAAATGTTCAAGCACTTTGGTGGACATGATCTGCCATTAGCATCAAGGCGGATTTCAATAATTCTGGAAAAATACACACAGTCCTGTAATTTTCCCCCTCTCTCATTTCTCACTGACACCGTTATGTATGTGTGTGTCTGTGTGTGTGTGTGTGTGTGTGTGTGTGTGTGTAAGAGAGGGGGGGGGGGGGGTAACGGGTGAATGACACGCTTTGAGACAGAGAGAAAGAGAGAGGGTCAGATAGAGAGACGGAGAAGAAGATGAAGAGTGAGCAATGGGGAGGAGATGAGCAGCAGGGATAGACAAGGCAAACATTTTGCCTGTCATTCTGTGCACAAAACCCCATTGGCAAAGCCGATGGTAATCGGGTCTTGGGTGGGCTGAAGGAAACCCACCGTAGCATTTTGGAAATGACTAATGGCTAATGTGGTATGAGGGGCGGGAGGGAGACAGACGTGACACACAGATGAGCTCAACCACACACATCTGCAGGCACAAACCTGAGCTTCTCTGAACAGGCAAAAGGGTGCAAATATATGTAAAGTACCTCCTGTAAACATACTGTACTGTATAGATTAGTATTGCATTGTAGTGGTGAGGTACAGATGCATGATGGGACATTTCTTACCCTCCACTCTGTCATTCATGGCCAGGGTCTTGACCAGGCCCACGTATTTACCGGCATCCAGTACGGCTGCAGAGTCCTGCTGACTCCTACACACAGAGGAAGAAGACGGGAGAGAGAAAGCTAAGTTGAAAGAATTCCCTACGCAGCTGTTCAACTTTGCAATTGTACTTTCACCAGTTGGGAGTTCACAGTCTGACTGATGTTGGAACCTCAAGAGTGAATGAAGGTTAGGAAATAAATGGAAATGGAAAGAGTGTTTCTGTGTTTCAGCCAGTCAACGGAGCGGCTGGACCCTGCATTAATGTCTCCCCTAATACCACTCAAGTTAAACATTAATGGCCTACTACTGGTCACGACCGTGCCCTGGGTGTGTGCAGCAAATGTGTGTGCGTGTGCATCTTGTTCGACTCACATTTCCCTCTTCAGGTTGAGCGCCTCGTCTACTTTGTCCAGGCGAGTGCACAGGTGGATGAGGGAGGCGTAGCTGGCTGCAGTCATGTCCTCTTCGTGCTGCAGCTTCAGCTCTAGGGCGCGCTCCAGATTCTGACCAGGAATGAAAGAAAACATGAAACTACATTAAATAGAATTCTAATATGCATGTCTAAATTTTAAGACATACTAGAGGGTTTGGAGGAGCTTGTCGGCTGGTTGATGAGCTTCCTTACCTCCTCAGAGCAGAGAGCAGAGATGGTGTGTCTGAGAGTGGCGCTCAGTTGTTGGTCATTTTGTTTCTGATCGGCTAGTTTCTTCTCCAGGTACTCACTCCCCTGATGGAGACAGATACGTGTTACATAGAAGCTTGTACCAACTCCCAACTGTGCACTATGACGACATAGAATGTTGGTATGTTGTGTGTTTACAGCTGATATCCATACACACGCTGCAGAACTTACAGTGTTATGGGAGGGAGCTGGTGAAGCGCCATTGGACTCTCCCTTTTCCACCAGAGGAAGCACATCCTGTCACACACACAGAGAGAGACAGAGAGATATTGGAGCACAGAGATGGGGTACCTTGGAAGTATAGCACATGAACAGAACAGTGACAGTATTAAAGCGGTGAGCCTGGCTGGTGGCTCACTGTACCTTGAGGAGCTCTGGGAGTTGGTAGGTCATCAGGAGATTCCTAATGCCTCTGTAGATGCCTCCAGGGATGGTGAAGTTCTGCAGAGAAGAGGGAGGGGGGGCAGGACTTTTAACTTTAACTTTTAGAGTACTGTACTAAAGTTTAAAGGTCATGACTAGCCTTAAAATTCTGAAATTCACAATACCATTTTCTCCATTTGTGCTGTTTTAAAGCCAGCGCTGACCTATGACCTTTGACCTGATTCATTAGGTGTAGGCATACCTGGGCGTGCAGCTGTTTGAAGAATTCCCTCAGTTTGTCTTCCTGAGCCTTCACCTCTGCCTCCGACATGGTGTTGATCAGATGGTACAAGAAGTAGTGTGCTTGTTGGACTAGACACACACACACACACACACGACACACACACACACAACACACAACACACACAGAGACAGTCATCATGGGAATGCATTTGATTTACCACTCTGTCAGTCAATTGACCTAATTGTGTATTTATACAGTTTTTGCTGTAACCTTTGCAGTGTGTGTGTGTGTGTGTGATGTGGTCATTCTGCTGACAGAGGCTGCTTTGGTCCTGAAGTGTGAGCGAATGTGCAATGGCTGGCAGTCACAATCTTCCCTGTCTTGTTCTCTCCCTTGCTCTCTCTCTCTTTCTCTCTCTCACACACACACACACGCACACACGCGCACACAGGCTAACGGGACGTGACACAGAGCACCATCTCCATCTCTGCCACCAGCACACACACCAGTACTAGCGCAGTGGACCAGCCCATGCTTGGTTACACACACACTGACACGGAGCGACAGTGTGTGTGGGTCGAGCATTGATGCCGGCCAGCAGTGACACACACTTTCATACACTTAAGCTACTCAGCGCTGTGTCAGCAAACTCTGACGGAGAGGGTAGGTCTATCATTCACACACACACACACACACACCTAGACATAAACACACACACACACACACAGGCTTCATGACAGATGGTAAGCCAGTCAGCAGTCTACTGCTACCGAGACTGCAGGTATACACAAACAACACCAGCAACACACACAAATGCACACACTGTCCTGTCATCTGAATTATAGTTGTAAGGGGACTGTGGCAGAGTCTGCAGATATACATGCCCCACACACACACGCATACAAACACTTTTGTCAACAACAACAACAAAGATTCATGTCTGCAAAATATGATACAGATATTTACTGGACGAAACACACAAGCGACCACTCCTCTCTCACACACACCTCTACTTTAACGACAGTGTCAGATATGAATCTCCAGATGTGTGTGTGAGTACAGGGTGTGTTTACGTGCGTTCTTACCAGCAGACTCGGACTGTCCTTCAGTGGGGCGCCCCTCTTTGCTCATGAGCTCAGTGATCTAAACAAACAACAAAGCAAATTAGGTTGAAACATCAGCAGACCTGAATTAGGTTGATAGATTAGAATTTTGACACCACAAAAAACATTCAAAATGCTAGAGTTGAGGGTCCGATTCCCACTAACCCTTCCATCCTACATATTCCTCTCCCTGACAGAGCTGTGAGGGGCTTCACTTAAGACTGCAGAGAGGATTTGTCATATTTTCTATTCTTATCCAAACGCAATGTAGATGTATTGAACAGATGGTGATGTCACTAATAATAATAATCAATGCTAAATATCTTTTTGCTGTGTAAATTTCACCATCAATATTTTCTTTGGGCCTTGCTGCCATTGCTTTAGAATCAGAAGCCCCACTTGTACGACCTCTTCCTCACACACACATACACACAACACATACTTGAGTCTTACCTTAACCATGTGCTCCACGTCGGAGGACCTGCAGGGGGCAGTAGAGGACAAGACATGAGCATTCACATAAGTCGCACTGCATGAGGTGAAAAGCTGCAACATGTCAGGGTTTAATGTGCAATTTTCTCGTTTTTCCACTATGGACTCATTCTGCCGCGTCTTTATTTTTTGCTAGACAGATAGAAGGAGGTTTATTCAGAAAGAATATACATCTGGTCATTTCACAGTTCTTAACACACACACATTGCACATTTCACCATCACTGCAGCTCCTGACATAACAGTGTTCAATCGGACATTCTGTTCAACTACACAGGAGAGACAACAGTACAAGATAGAAAAGAATCAATGCTCTCCCCTCGTTCTTACACACACAAACACACACACAGGCTAAATGATGACAAATTGATGACAAAATGTGGAATCTGGCATTGTTGGCTGGGCTGCAGCAATGAGAAGGCGCGAAGGGAGACAAGAGGGGAGAGGAGAAGAGAGGAGCAGAGGTCTTTAATGATTAAATTATCCCCTGACCTCGTCTTTGACAGGGGCAGGTTCCCTCATCGCAGTGACACACACACGCGCACACAAGTGACATGCCCAATTATGACCCTGTCAGTGAACCTAACAGTAAAAGAAGAGTGTGCGGACACGGACACGGACACACACACACGGACACACACACGGACACACGGACACACACACACACACACACGGACACACACACACACACACACACACACACACACACACACACACACACACACACACACACACACACACACACACACACACACACACACACACACACACACACACACACACACACACACACACACACACACACACACACACACACACACACACACGACAATTCTGTACTGAAAGTCTTGAACCTTACAGACCCAATTTATTCTCAGCCGTTTGCATTTATCCTCAACTCTGTGCTTCTGAATGAACTAAATCTCCCTCGCTTGAACTTTTTACATTTTGTTCCTGAATTGATTAATTTATTTCAAACTTCCTTGGTCTTTTTTCATTTAATTAACCACATTTGTATTTTCTTGGAGTGTGTGAGAGGTGGGAGGCTGAGATTCTTTACTTCTCCATGATATGATTGAACAAACAGCTCTGCTCCCCGCAGAGGAACCAGCATTTCCCTCTTTAACTCACCGGCCTGCCTTGCTCAGAGGCTCAGGGAGTGTTTTTGTTGAGGGTGTGTGGCGTTAAACTTTGAATATTCATAAACACCCCTGCGAAAAAGGCCCAGGAGGTCAGACCCTGGTCCTAAGGCGAAGCCTGTGTGTGTGTGTGTGTGTCTGTGTGTGAGAGACGCAGGGAGAGCGTGTGTGTGTGAGGGGGTCTTCTGCTCATTTAAATATCTCCCACGGTGCTTTGGGGTGAGAGCTGAGCGATGGCAGTCTCCATATGCATGAAAAACCCATGCGTGTGTGTTTGCAAGTGTTTGGAGTGTGTTTCCCTGCAGCTGCCCCCCCCTACACACACGCGCGCTTTAGACGGTGTGATATGCTGCACATGTCATATTCATAACATATGCTGCTGCGACCTCCAGACTGCTCACAGGCCTCCCCAAAATGCCCGTCAGGAGTTAGAAGGCAAAATATGGAGAAATATGGAATTCCAAATGATGGAGAACGCATGAAAACATAAACAGACGAGCCGACGGGCTAATTGACTCACTTGATGAAGGCCATGGTCAGGATGCCGCGGTACAGAGTGCGTGTCAGCTGGGGGTACTCAGGGCTGGACACTGGAGGACAGAGACAAACAAGTGACCAGATTAAGAAAAAGACACAATGAGTAAAACAGTCAGTCTGGGCGAGACAGTGTGAGCTATTTAAGGGCTTGTTGTGATGTTGGTTACTTAGCAACAGGAACGTAACAAGGATGAGCAATTAAAGGAACTTCATTGAAGCAAAGTTGAAAAATGCTTTGTATGCTCTTGTTGTACACAAACAGACTTCATCAGACTTCTGCTGTTGGTTTCAGATTCACTGTCATACCATGCCTTGCTCAAGAGCACATTAAGAAAATGGTATTCAAACTTGCAACCCCACTGGTCTAAACCGGTCTTTGTATCTCAAGGTGTTTAACGTGTGTGTAAAGCATTTTATACTGAGAGGAAACACAATAAATGTTTAAACTTAAAATGAGTCTTTTATGCGGGAGGATAAACAACAATGGCGACAGGCAGAAACTGGAAAAAAAGGGAAGCGGGGCCATGAATGTGAAAATGAGTTATTGATGGAGTTAAAGAGAGCGGCGCCCGCAGTCGACTTAACAAAATGAAAGAGTCATCCATTATTTAACGGCCGTCCCATTCCTCTGCCATCTGAGGTGCCTCTTTCTCGCTCTTTACATATTCACACAGACTAATCTCTTAAAAGGCATGACGAGAGCAGGGGAGAGTGTGTATGTGTGTGTGTGCCCCGACGCTGGGCCAATTAGCCCAGAGGCAACACAGAGGCCATATTTTGATGATGATTGGTGCTCAAGTTGAAGTTGTGTGTGTGTGTGTGTGTGTGTGTGTGCATACTCAAGGTGTACAATTCAGCCAGGCCCCGCATGGCCGTTGAGCGAAACTCTGAGTATAAGAAGGATTCGGAATCCAGAGGTATACCGGCATCCTGAAAAGAGAGAAAGCAAAACCAACCATGACCTCATCTGTAACACACACACACACACACACACACACACACACACACACACACACACACACACACACACACACACACACACACACACACACACACACACACACACACACACACACACACACACACACACACACACACACACACACACACACACACACACACACACCTTCAGTGCCTGGCGAGCTGCATCATTGCTGGGGAAGGAAGGGAGGATGTAGTTGCTGAAAGTCTCCCCATCTGGAGTCACTCCAAGGTCAACCATAGCCTTTACCAACTCTATCACACCTGCAACACACACACACGAGACAAAAACAATATAAGTGCATGAGCATGAGACAGTTTTCTTCCATATGGGATTTTGTGGATGCACACACTTTCCAAACACTCCCTCTCAGGAACAGGCCTGGAGCTGGGCAAGCACTGTTTGAATGTGGGCCCAAGAAATAGGCTCTCACGCACACGCACGCACACGCGCACACACACACACACACACACAAAATGCTAATGCTGGCTCCCAACCTGGCTCTGAACTGAAGGATACATGTACATGAACACACACTCTGGCCCTGTCGCCCTGCTCTGGGGCAGCGCCCTGGGGTCCTGCCCCGGGGTAAGGGGGCTAAAACAGCCACATGCATATGGAACAGCCACTCACACATTCTCAATATGCCCGCAAGTGTTTGTGTGTTTGAGTGTGTGTGCACAGTCTGAAGGAGGCACTTTGCATACGCCTTGGAGTGTCCCCTACTAAAAACATGGGCCTAAATGAGCCACACACACACCCACCCACCCACACACACACATTCTTTGCTCATGTTGCTATGTAGTTTAGCTCCAGAAATATCAATGCATCCGTGTGCTATATATGACCACATGCAGGGCACCAATACACCTTGTTCCCATGTGGACTTCAACAAACTACCCTAAAGTGCTTCCTTGAGTCGACGCACAGAAGAAATGCTGTGTGCGGTATTTATTCTCCACTCACACACAGACTGTATATACAACTCTGTGCTTCTGCGTCCTCTTGGGAGACGTGTGTTCACCTGGCAGTCCCTCTCTTAGGCTGAATAAAAGATGAGGCCCGGGCTTTTATACGCCATTAAACCCTACAGCCGGCGCTGCATTACCCCAGGTAGTCCTACCTGAAGCACTCCATCCGTCCATCTCGCCCTCCCTCCATATCACTCATCCCTCCATTCATCCGCCCCTCTGGATATCCATCTACCCGGGCTTTCAAGAAAAAGTTAACAGGCGATCTTCCCCCTTTTTCTCAATGGAGGATCCATCTCTCCTTCCGGCCTCCTCATCCATTCTTCCCCCTAATCGTTTTCATCCGGCCTGTTTTTATGAAAGGAAACCCGGAGCACCTGCTTTGCTCCTGAATAATCCATGATCAATTTTGCGGTGAGCCAGACAAGTGAATGGAGGCTTGGAGGGATAAATGTAAAGGCCCACTCTCTCTCTCTTTCCCTCTCCGTTTCTCTTCCGCACGTGAGCTTTCGTGTTCATCAGCACTTTTGGTTGTCCGACATGCATGCACATGTGCTGCTTTTGCAAGTCAAGTCTGTGTGTGAGAGCTTTTAGAAAAACACTCCGGCTTCTTCCAGTGACAGCCAAGTCTCTACCTTCTGGTTCTAAAATAATGCAGATAAAATGTACCTCATCTATCAACAACAAAGGTAAAGAATCAAAAGCTGAAATCTGGGTGTTTGTCCATTAACATATGACATACGCATGAGGTCAAACCCCCTCTGCGCCTCGGTCTGAACAGTTTAACAGAGAATGCAGAGGGAGCAGAGGCTGATCCAGTCTGGTCAGCACAAAGTCTGACATTCCATCCGGGCAAAGAAAGTATCTAAGTGGCGACTTATGCGTAGCGGCGGTCACAAGATATCATCATCAGATTCATGTCTTCAGGTTAACTGTCACAGACGAGAAGTGAGGAGGGACAGAAGGGAGGAAAAGAGGAGTGGGCTGAACCGGTCCCTGTCATCTTCTCTCGTCCTTGGACATGAGTACCTGTCACTTCTCCTTTCCGTACGTCTCCTGAAACCATCTGTCCCTCCGTCTGTCCTTGTCTCTGACTCCTTTCTGGTACACGAGCAAAGGCCATAAGTGATTTCTAGAGACTCACTTCTCTTCATTTGTCCTTTTTTAAAGTGATACGCCAGCAATTTTCAAAAGATTCTTTCAGGATTTAACCCTGGACCTGTTAAGTAAACTAATCAAAACTCTCAAATGTTCCAACTTTATAAAACAAAAACAAACAATGCCAGAGACCTAGTTTGCTTTGTTTGCGTTGGTTTAAAGTAGCGGTGGACAAGTGTGAGAGGGTCACAAAAACAAAGTCAGGTGTGGTGCAGCCAGGAGGAAAAGCAGAGCAGACAAAGAATCCTTTTACATTTCTCATTACCCAAAACAATCCCTTCCTCTGCACTCTCCCTCCCTCCCTCCCTCTTCCCCCCCTCTCCTCTCTCGCTCGGCCGTGTCAGAAGTGATAACAGCGACGCCTGACAAGCGATGACTAGCTGGCGGCAGGTGGAGAGAACGGCCGAGCATATGCTTCCACTAAACCCGCCAAATCCACACCTCATCAACATGCAGAAGGATTTATTTTTCTTCCTCTCCCCCCCCCCCGTCAATCCCTTCATCGCCGCCCTCCCATTCCACGGCTCCGGCCCCTCTGCCTGCTAGTGACACCTGTGGACAAAAAGTGACATGACACTTAATATTTCATGGGCCGTGCACAGTGGGGCGCGTAATCCAAAGTGAATTCCCTCAGAGCGCTCGCATTTACATGAAATCAAGTCACTCCGCATCAGTCACATCACCTGCACTGCCCCCCGAAAGGCCCCTCGCACACTCACAAACCTCCTGCAGCCAACCAGTGTGTATGCGAGAGAGAGAGAGAGAGAGAGAGAGAGAGAGAGAGAGAGAGAGAGAGAGAGAGAGAGAGAGAGAGAGAGAGAGAGAGAGAGAGAGAGAGAGAGAGAGAGAGAGAGAGAGAGAGAGAGAGAGAGAGAGAGAGAGAGAGAGAGAGAATGAGCGAGAGAGAGAGAGAGAGAATGAGAGAGAATGAGAGAAAGAGAGGGTGCATCATTCATGAGGGTTCAGGCAAACACCGTCGGAAGCAAGGGAGTGTGCGGGCAACGGAAAACTTTCTCCTCTCTCCACCCTGCTTCCGTCCTTCCGCTCGGTGCCGTGACGGCTAAATGAATGCCGCCTCGCGTTTGTGTGGTCGTGAAGATATGTGGTCGGCGTGTGTGTCTGTGTGTGCGCGCATTCGGTTGCGACGTTTCAACCCTCGTCTACTCCTCCTCCTCGTGCCGCCTGCGCCGAGCCATCGCGCCCTTCAAACTGAGAATCTGTCTCAACCGCCGCGGTCTACCCAGTCTCTCCTCCCTGCCAGCTCAAATGCTGTCAATTAGGTGACAGGGGAAAAATGCATCATTTATTAATCGCTCTAAAAAACCCCAAAGAGAGCGTAAGAAGTCGGCATTAAATAAAGCACTTAAAAGCTGGGCTGTTTAAAGCTTTTGACAGGGTGTGTTTGGTAATGAATGGCGAATTCTGACAGATCTCCGAGTGCCAACTTACTGTCACTGAGATGATTCTGTTCTAAAGCTCATTACAGACAAAAACAAGTGGGAAGAGAAGGGCATTTCCTTCAAAAGGCGCAGCAGATCAGAAATAGAAAATGGGAATAAAATAGCAGCCCGAACGAACAAATGTAATTTTACTATTGCATGAATATTTCCCTATGATTATCCGCCAATAAACAACTTAAGCGTTTTATTGCGTCTGATTTAATATTGCATGCTCCCATTTCAATCTCTTTCAATTTAAAGAAGAGGCTGAAATCTGGAATGAGTCAGTAATATCAGACTTGGGTTTTTAGTAAAGTATCTTATTGGAACACTTAAGAAGACCCTCATGCTGTACTGGATTTTAATTTATCTAACAAATTCAATCATCCAATCAACACGACTCAGCCCCATGTTAGGGAATGAGGGATGAATAAGGGATTAAAGGAGCTGCGGGTAAAGAGAAACAAATAACTGTAGGTCTGAGTCATGGTTTGAGCAGAGCTACAAGAGTTAAATGACCTCTGACCTTTCTGCCTCTGTACAGACTCCCACATTATTTACATTCATATGTATGCATAAGACGCGCCACAGGCAGCAGAGCCCTCTGAGGTGTTACTAACTAGGGAATCCTAGGTGCCCCTGTTAGAGGGCAAAGGTCACTAGATCAACGCTAACCCACACAAGCCATAACAGCAAAATCGCTTAAAATAATTAAGCTTTAAAGTTTTAAAACTAATGTGGTCTTCTGTGAGTAACACACACAGACTCATGGATCATTTCTTGGGACCTCCATCATGAGGTAACAGCTGCATGGACCTTTAGGCATAAAAAATATGACATTCCTGCATGAGCGCACTCTCTCTTTCTGATTCAAAGCTAATCTGTCAAGAGAAGCCAGCATGGCATGTTTAAACCTCTTCTAAACTTTATGATTTATTTGTACAGCTCTCCAGAGAGACCCGTGTCTGTGTGTCTGTGTGTGTGTGCATCTTTTGTATTGTTTGCACCATCTCTCTCACGCAGGGATCAGACCTCTTTGCCCCCGACTGCCCCGGCCCAGTGAAACATGTCCCAGTTAGGCCACTCTGTGGGGCATTAATATTTGAGGGAAACACTCCTTTAAAAGCTCTTTATGGCTCAAAGCACTGAGGAAGTTGTAATCCCCCCCTGCACAACAAAAATAACACGCATAATCATAAACTGCTAATATCATGCCAACAGCACAGCCTCTCCATTTCAGACTGGATGCACATACAGATGTCAGACAAGCTTTCACTGCCCCTTGGGGCGTCACAGCACCCATTAGGTTCTCACACACAGGAGACTAGGATGTCAGTCTGGCTTTAGAGTTCACCTACAAGCTCCTCACGGCAACACGATGTGTTCAGATGCAACATCTCACAAACAACTGCCACCAAAGGGAAAAGCTCTAGTTTGAATAACCACCAAGTCAAGCTCACCATTACTGCATTTAAAAAACTAAAATCAATTCAAACTGTACAGTATGTAGCATGAAATAATAACTATAACTATTGTGAAAATATAAAAATGATTTCTCGTAAACCTTAAAAGTTCATTGTAACTCATCCAAATCAAATTGCCTGATTTATGAAGATTTTTAATTTCAAATATTATTAATATTGTAATTTGTCATGCTTGTCAGGATTTAACTCATACAGTATATATATTTATATTGATTACTCAATTAATAAGGAGAAAAAGTCAGTAGATTAATCGGTTATCAAAATAATCAATAGTACCAGCCCTAATGTAAATGTTACTTTGCAATGAATGGAAACAGTTCAATATGTGTGTGTGTGTGTGTGTGTGTGTGTGTGTGTGTGTGTGTGTGTGTGTGTGTGTGTGTGTGTGTGTGTGTGTGTGTGTGTGTGTGTGTTTACCGGCTGTGTTCTTATCCTTCACATGCGGAGTGAAAAGAGGCCAGAAGTAATGAGGCCTTACGGGTAAATTCTGCTCCTTCAACATCTTCATCATCTCCAAACAGACATCTGAAAAACAGAGAAACGAATGATTATGCCGAAAAAAAAGGGAGAAACAAAACGAATTTCAAAAGTCAAAGCTATTCCTCATCATAAACCTCATCCTCATAAAGGATTCCATAAATCACAGTGTGTGTGTTGTACCAGTCTTCTTGGCCTGCAGGGCACAGAGCAGTGTGAACTGAAGTGGAGAGGCGTGCAGACGGGACTCCTGCAGCTCTCTGCAGTAGCGGCTGATCTTCTCAATAGACTGTAACACACAGAGAGAAGAGGCAACATGCAGTGTAAACAAGGCTTAAAGATGACACTGGTTACATATAAATGATGTTAAGGTGAATTGAAGCATTATTGTGGGAGGGAATGTTGCGTCTTTGAGTACCGTGCCCATGTTGACACAGTGTCTGAGGAAGAAGTTGCCCTGGTTGAGGGATTCTTCGCTGAAGCCACGCATGTTTTCCTGGGGGAAGGTTTTCAGGACGTCGAAAGCCGCGTCCTCCTCACCCTGAGTGATGAGACTTAGACACAGGTTCATGGCGTCTGCAAGAATGAGTGGAGATGGTGTGAGCTTCAAAGCATATCCATCACCAGTACACATGAATCTGACAGATTAGTGGTTCTGTTTCTGCATACCCGGAACGAAGCCCCTCTCGTGCCTCATGCGCTCCGTCATCTCTGGGACGTGCTGCTGATGTCCCGCCTTGACCAGGGTGAAGATCACCTGCATGAGGTCTCGATCCATCAGGCTGCAATCTGCACTGTCCGCTGCCTCCATAGTCTGACGAGAGACAAAAGGAAGAGGGGGGGCGACGAGGAAACAGTTCAAAAGGAGGAGTGATTGGAAGAGAGGAAAAGGAGGAGGGAGTATGTAGTCATTGATGCAAGAATTTCAGGTCAATCATCATTCTGCTGAGACAAACACACAAACCTTCTTCAAATTCTCCATGTCGCCCTTCTCTGCATAGGCGCTGATCAGTGAGACGAAAGTGTCGGGGCCCGGTTCAATTCCTGCTGCCTTCATCACCAACAGGATGTTCTCAGCGCTCTCAAGGTCGCTGCGCAATGACACAGACCAGAAGCATGTTTGGGATTAAAACAAAGTCCGAAAAGGTACGTTACCTTTACTGATGAATCAAACACAGCATGGTACTCACCCAGCGCGAGCGTGGCCCGTTACCAGGGAGTTAAAGACGGCCTCTGTGACTGGTAGATCCTTGCTCTTCATGAAACCCAATATGGTGCTGAGTGAGAAGAGAATAAGGTTAGTTAATGTTAATGTTCACTGAATCTGAGTTAGGGATGAGAAAAAGACTTAGAATATGTAGAAAAATATAATCAATACAGTGGCTCAAACACTGCCATATGTTGGTTCTAGGGCTATATATGTCTTCTTCACAAATAACTACATAATAGTCTTCTTCAGCTCATAAATCGCAGGTTGGACAGTTTGTTCACCTGGCTCCTTCGATATCTCCATCCTGGCAATAAGCATCTATGAGTCTCTGGTAGGTAACCTAAGAGATGAGCAAACTCAAATTGAGCTCAAAAGTCCATTAATGTGAACGCACTCTTGCATTTATTGTGCCCTACAGTTACTCACTCTGTTGGGTTGGATGTCAGCTGTTTCCATCTTTGCCAGGAAGTCCGTGGGGGAGAACTTGAACTCATTCTGCAGATAAACCTTCAGCAGTGCGTTGTAGTGGCTCACATCATATAAAGCATCTAAGGAAGACAGGGAGAAGATATATAAACAACTTTACTGTGGTTCAAAGCCTTATTATAATCAGTCCAACAGTAAGAGAGTATGTTGGACACAGTGACATGTTTTCTTCAGTTTCTCACTCAGCTGTTGCAGTTTCTCAGAGATCTGGTGTGCCAGCTCGGTTCGCTCTTGTGGGGGAACTTCAGGCAGCAGAGACCCGCAGCTACGTAGCAGCAGCAAGGCCTGGTTCCCACTGGGATAACCTGAAAACACACAGTCACATATTTATTATATATTTTTAATTTTACATCAAATTCAGCACTAGAACTACAGGGGGCGCTAGACTTCACTCTATCTGAATCTGCACTGGATATTTGGGTGAACATACTGTATTGTTGATGGCATCATCTGCACCACCAACAGTTTATAAGCAAAGAAGCTGAACACACACCAGAACAGCCCATCATTGAATATACTGTTAATGTTAGAACACAGGTGTTGTATTTCATTGTATTGCTTTAAGAGCCACAGGATGTCAGTGTCATGTGACAGGAACCAGGAAGTAAGTGAGAGGAACATGGACATAAGTAGGCATGCCATTCTGAGAGCAGGGTTTTGTCGTATCTGAGATGATCCAGCTACATCTGCAGACAACCAACGCCTCACATCTCCAGTAAGTGTTAACCTTTTGTTGTTACATCTACAATCGCATGATCAGTATCGGCGAAAACGTCGCACTTTGTAAGGTTTGCTGATTGCTGATGACTGCTAGGCAACTGGACTTGCTGGTACAGGGCTTGAAGACGTGTTACAGAGTTGAAGAAGCCTTTCAGATGAGAAGTGAAACGTCCAGTTGCCTCAGATTTCCTTCCCTTAGATGCCAAGACCATCATCCTCTTCAACTACCCTCAATCTGTCTCCCTGCTCCACATTCTGCCTACCTGTCCTGCAGATATCGTGGAAGACTTGGAGCAGCAGGGTCTTGGTGACGCGTCCCGTGTTCCTCACAGAGCTGTCTAGTTTGTTCAGAGCCCAGTCAAACTGCACCACCTGCATGGTCCGGACCGACAGGCTGCCGTCTTCCTGCTGCTCTGTGGCCATCGCATACGTACGCACACATCCCGTCGCACAGGGCCACACACCACTGAGAGAGGGGGGAGAATAGAGAAGGCAGGTGGAGTATGAAGAGGAAATTGGGGAAAAGAAGGAGAAACCAATGATTATCCAGTAATTTCATCTGTTTCCTTCGTCAATAAAGCTTTGTTCTTTTGTCTCCAATTATTCTCCAATTTTAATGACCCTAGTTTTATAACTGTCGCCATAGATAGAGAGATTTATCATGTTGATCTGACCCCAACAGAGAGCAACATCACAGCAGAGTCTTCACTCTGCTGTATGTTTGGAAGCAGCCGTGACCTTGACAGATAAACGGCTATAATCATGGCTGCTACTAATCATTTGTGCCCAGTAACCGTCAGGTACCTTTAACAGAAAGCGTCAAGAATACAGTTTAATGTTATAAACTGTGTCATGGTGACATCATGGCCTAAAGAGCTTAGTCTGTAAGCCAGTCCGAGTCCTGAGGCTATAAGATAACAGTTTTAGGCTATTACTAGCTTATAACAAAAACAAAAGGGTAATTTTCAGCATAAAGTGTATTTCATAATTGTAGTTTTATGTTTTAAGTTGTGACATTAACTGTAAACATGAGTTACATAAAGCCAGATCAGCTTTCATCAAATAGGCCATGTTTCTTACCTCTACACTTTTGTTAGAGGTGTTTTATACCTTTAAACATACATTTCACAGTATGACCCATTATAACGCAGGACTGTTGTGTCCTAATCGTGAGTGTGTGGTTGTCATTGACCCTCAATGACACCCGGCTTCACCATCACGCGTGGCTAACCGCTAACGGGGCTGCGTGTTACCTGCTTGTTTGTCCGCGAGCAGGGAAGGTCTGTCGGGAACAAGCTCCGGCTCCTCTGCCGCCGAGAGCTCCGCTGCACAGCCGGCTGAAGGACGGCCCGGTTCTGTTGGTCCTGGCGACGTGAAGTAAGCCCGAAGGCAAACATTTCAGTAGCCGTGCTGATCTCAAGAGCGCAGCCATGTTTCGTGTTTCGAGTCGCAGCGTGAAAGGACATCCGCGGCACGTGACCGCTCCAAGATATCGCGAGAGTGCGGGGCTCTCATAGACCCTTCGGCTTGTTTAAATATTTAAATTTAAACTACTTGAACTTGAACTTTAAAAAGGACATTTTCTATAATGCATTCAATATAATAAAGACATAAAGAACATTATTCAACAACATTACAACCAATTGACTCTAAATACACACAGGCACACACACACATTTAGCAAAGAACATTTAATGTCATTGTATCCATATAATAAAGACAAACTAATGTGATGAGGGAATTATTTTCTCAAATATCCAATTTGCTATTTGACATTAGGAAAGATCTGATGACACATAGGCAGATATTTGTATACATTAACACATACAATGTTTTGCAAAAATACTCATTTATTAAAAGGTTGTGATCAACATTACTATCAAATACAATCCCAGACATTTGGCGGATGATGTCACAATTAGAAGCTGAACTTTATTTTCATGATTTAATACAGCCATCTATTATACTGTGCACTCATTTCCTAAATCAGTCCAACTCTTCAATCATCTTGCTTTTGTCTTTCCTCTTCCCTCTCTTCCAGCTCCCCTCCACTTCTCCCTTTGCTTTCTCCATCATGTGCCTTTCTCTGTCCCGTTTGCTGTGTTCATGCCACAGCTCCACAGCCACTCTGTTCATCAGGCTGCGTCCACTGTCGGACACCCAAGCCTGAAAGAATTCACACTTCTTGCTGGCCATGAAGCACCTCCGTCTCTTCTCCCCTTCCTCTCCTTCTTTACGCAGAGCCGCTCTGGCCTGGGAGAGCGCTGAGCGGAGCTGACTCAGAGCTGCCAGGCAGTATCCTGTAGGATCCTTTCTGCTTCTGCCAGTCACGATGTGAGCCGTGGCCTCCAGCGCCCTGGCCGGGGCATGGGGGTCCTCCTTGTCCATGTGCCCTCCGCTCACAATGGCACTTTCTCCACAGTCTAAGGCCTCCTGGACGGAGTTGAACACCCTGGTGGAGCTCAGAGTCTCGGACAGAGACAGGATCATGTCGCAGAACTCAAAAGTCAATGAATCTGTGCAACCGTTAAACAAGCGAAGGGTGAAGCTGTAGCCAAAGAGTGTGTTAACTAAACTGTAACATACAAGAGGAGATGGATCTGCACATAAGGAACTCAACTTTGGAATCTTAGCAGAAATGACAGGCACCCTGAGTGAACCTCCTTTGCTTCTATCTGCTTTATTTCTACCTTTATCCTGAACCTTTCCTGGTGATGTTTGGTCTTCATCTGTTTTAGAGGGATTTTCTGGATCCCTGCTCTCCATTTTGCTTACTTCCTCCTCCAGCATCTCAACCAGCCCTCTCCCTCCCTCCTCATGCTCCTCCCACCATGGCCTCCACAGGGGGACCAGCCCTCCCAGAGCTCCGCCGTTCATCAAAGCCATGAACTTCCCTTTCTCCTGGCCGTCCAGAAGTTCCCACAGTTCCGCCTCAGAAAGCTTGTCGATATCTAACCCTGAGAGCCGGCCAGCCAAGTCCAACTCCCCCTCAGCGCTTACAGCTTCCTCATCCAAGTTTCCTACATCCTCATCTCCATCCTGCCCTCCTCCTCCTATCTCTTTGAGTTTTCCCAAAATATACTCTATCTCTGTGGCGTCCCCGTCCTCAGACTGTTGGAGCTCTGCCAGCCTGGATAGAAGCTCCACCACCTGCACTCTCTCCTCTGCCTCTCCCTCCACAACACCTGCTTCTCTTAACAAACCTTCCATCCCCCCGTCTGTCCTTTCCGCCTTTTCTCTCAGCGACAACAGAATATTGTGCATTTTCTGTCTCCCCTCGCTCTCCGTCTTCCCCATTTCCTTCAGCTCTTGTAACACAGACTCCTTGTAGAACTCCTCAGAGCAGACAGAGTGATTTGGGCTCCTGTAGCACTCCACACCACAATAAGCCAGGTTACACCGGGGGCACGTGTAGCAGGAGGGTTTACATTCACACATCCCACAGATTGGTCTCAGTCTGGGGGTAGTCCCATCATCTGTGCCCTCCTCATCTCCTGTCCTGGCTGGAGTGAGAAGCTCCTCTTGTCCGGCAGCAGCAGCTCCTCTGGAGGGGAGCAGGATCCCATCTCTGGTCTCTGGGTCGGGTTCTGGGTCTGTCCACTCCTCCTTTGGACCGATGTCGGTCAGCAGGCTCCTCACAGACGGAGGCAGGCGCCGTCTAACGTTTGGATTCATTAGCTGTAGATCGGACACAGAGCACGCAGTCAAATCAATGGAATCTGAGCGATGAAGACATTAGAATGAGACGGACAGAGGCGAGCTACTGTTTTTGTATTGTTTTGCTGGTGTAAGTCCCATAAACAAGCATCGATCATATTCTGATCACTGCGAAGCAACGTTCACCGCCAGTATAATAACATTGTTCCTATAATGACATCTTAACGAACAATATGCACTTACTCGCTAGCTTTTGCTCTTGCAGCGCTGTTGTCACGTTTATATCCGTCTTCCTTGCTGTCGCAGTTTGATGACGCTACCACCCCGCGCAACACAGACGTTTTCGTGTCATTATTCTAAGAAACAACCAAATATATAAAAGTCGTCTAATTACTTTACTTTTACAACTACCAACACTGCTGCTACTAAAGATAAAATAAATATTTCAATTGTTTTCGTTTTGGGTTAGGGTTAACATAATGGTAATGGTAAACATATTGTTTTTTATAAACTCACGATTGTTTTGTAAACCTTTTTAATTCACCTTTTGGTCTCGATGATTGTTTTTACAAGATTTAGTAATATATGAGAATGACCTCATTTCTTGTGATTGTATAGTATAAGTGACTAATACTAATATTGTAACGCCTGTTAGTGTGGATGACACCACTCAGTGTGATGACATCACTATTGATAATTTAAGTAGTCTTTGGTAAATTCAAATGTAAAGAAATAAACCTGTGAAATACGATCATAACTGATCACTGATGAAGTATTGAGTATGAAATATCCAGGTTAGAAAATTTTTTTTTTTTTAAAAGCCATACATTACAATTAGCATTGATGTCACCTAATTTCTAAACTAATCTTTAAAACTCTTGACTTGTTCAGTCATCGTTCAGTGACACTGTGGGGTGGAAGATGAGGTTAAAAATAATGCTTTTTAATTACTTTATGCTGAGATGAGATTCACTAATGAATCCATCATCAGGTTTCTGTCAGCTTGTGTGTGCGTTTTCACTCAACTGTCCCTCTACGTCTTGTTCTAACTGTGCTGTGTGTACATCTCCCATGGGACTGTTTGCTGGGAGGTTATTGCCCCCTGCATGGGGTCAAGCACGGTAAAGGTCATGCAGGTGGGAGCTGTCAGATGGCGGTCCACCCCTCACTGGGCCAAGGGGCTCCTGTGCCGCCTGTCAGAGCCTGTGGGGAAGAGGAGGAGGAGGTCTGATGTGTGCCGTGCTGTCTTGGCCCCCGCCACTGGCTGCTGTGCCAAGCTGCTGCCCTCTCCTGTCTCCCTGCTTCTTCCCAGGCATGACCTACCAACATGTTATTGCCACCAAGATTAGGGCCTTGCTTACAGCACCACACACATTGTGCTACAAAGGCTGTCTTTGGTTGCTTTATGGTTACACAAGCAGACTAGTAACTGTGACGGGTTAAATCCCTGGCAGATACCTGTCTGACCTCAGAAGCTACACATTAAATGGTTAATATTTGATTTGGTAACTTGATCAAAATTCACCTCTCAATACAGAAGTATATATGTTTGTCTTAGAATTGTTGTCAGACTGGCAGATTTTTGCAATGGCAGGTTGTGAAACAAGTGAAAAGCCTTTGGGGAGTAGTGCTTCCAACATGTCAGTCCACTTCAGTGAGATGACAAACTGGACAGGCTTGTGTTGATATGACAGCCAGGGAGAAAATGAATCTAGAATGAGGGGAAAAATGTACAAACCATCCCAGCTGTGCTTTCATTAACTTGAAGAAATGATTCAAGATATAATGTTTAAAATGCTAGACAATAAACTTTTTAAATCTTTGGAACCTTTAGCCTGATCTCTGTCTCCTTGAGTATGGGAGAAAGTGTCTTCAACAGTGAGACTTCTCCCTCATCTCTTTCTCTCACCTCTCTTTCTCCATCACACAGTTCCCACAGGAATAAACCTGAGACACCTGAGTGTGTGTCGGTGTATCACCTGCTTCCATCTGTGTGACCTCCAGCCCTCCCTCTCTCCCTCCCCATGAGAAGGAGCAGCGTATCAAGAGAAATAGGTGAAAGGGAGGAAGTGGCAAAGGAGCGAAAGAGTTGAAGTACATCCGTGTCCAAGAGGATTCGTCTCTGCCTGTCTCAATCAGGATGTGAGAATGTGATGGCAGGAGAGACAGAGCGAAGATGATCCCTCAGTGTGTGTGTGTGTGTGTGTGTGTGTGTGTGCTGAGGTGTCACGTGTGTGAAGATCACAGCTCCATGCTAGTGGCGAGCAGGGATGATGCTCCGATACACTGAAATGCCAGAGACGTCTGTGCTGTGATATGTAGACTGTGTGTGTGTGTGTGGGTACATGTCTGTGTATGTGTGGCGTCTTGTGGGGCATTTGATATAGATTAATACTTTCTTATAAGTGTGTCACCTTGAAAATACAATAGAATGATATCAGACGCACACACATATACACCTGGGATACGCATTTACAACGTGCTGTATACTCACACACACACACACACCTGACATCATTACACATGCTCTCTCTCCCTGTGTGGGTGAATAATTAGGTAGATGCAGGCTTGTCTCTGTGTTTCTCCTCACACACATGGAGCGACACGAATTGAGGCCAACACGGCTCACTGTCAGCTCCACTTCCCTCTCCTGCACAGTCACAACACCACACTAGGCCATGTCTCCTCTGGTTTATCAGCCCCGCTATCTCCTTCTGTCTATCTTTACCTCTCACTCGCACGAGGTAGGTGTGAGTCACAAAGAATTCTCTAAGCAGATCAAGGAAAACTGTTTCTGCAATCGGGCAGCAGACGCACACACACACACACACGCTGACGGTGGTGTCGTTGCAGTCGCATCATTATATCCATAATTAGCAGGGAAAACCCTTCACGCTCCAACACTTGCATGCATTCTCAGCATGCACTCTCCGGTGTCCTATGCCAGCTCTGTCTAACGCATGCAATGTATGTGTGTGTGTGTGTGTGTGTGTGTGTGTGTGTGTGTGTGTGTGTGTGTGTGTGTGGTCTACCCCTGTCCTATTCTAGCTTGACAGATCCTGCTTGACACATGGCATGCTTAGCGTATGCTTATCAAAACCTAGGCTCATACACTATTCTATATTTGTCTGTCTGCCACATTGCAAGACATGAAGCAGATATTGTTTAACCCTTAGATGCATAAGTGGGTCAAAAATGACCCGGTGAGGTTGTTTTCTTGAAATATCTTCGTAATGAAAAATTGTTATCATTTCATATTCCAGGTATTCCTCAAAAAACATGTTTTTGATATAATGCCATTTACATTTTTAACTTACCTTTTATACATTTTAAGAAATTGTAGTTTTTGTATTACTACCCCAAGCTTCCATAAGTGGGTCAAAAATGACCCGCATGCATTTTCTATGGAATCCAATGGGAACCTTTGATTCTTATCACCTGTGGCTGTCAGGAATACATTAACTGTGGACCACACAGACTATATCAGAAGTGTCACCCCTCAGGAAGATTATTTTACACAGCAAGAGCTGATACGTGTAAGTATTATCTTCATATAATATATATAATATAATATATTTCTACAGTACATGCCAAGCAAGCCCGCCAAGTACGGCCTAAAGATCTTCTGGGTTTGTGATGCACGCATTCCCTATGCAATAGATGGTATAGTTTACACGGGGAGACAACCAGGGGAAGAAGTTCAGAAGAATCTGGGGGAAAACATTGTCCAGCAGTTGTGTAGTAGATTTAGAAACACAGGTCACAACATCACCATGGATAACTTTTTCACCAGTGTGCCTCTTGCGCAGCATCTCTTCGAGAAGGATCTCACTATTGTGGGGACTCTACGTCAGAACAAGCCAGACATCCCTCCTCTGATGAAGCCTTCCAAGTCCAGGGAGGTTCATAGCACAGAGTTTGGATTCAACGACAGCCTTACCATGGTCAGCTATGTCAGAAAGAAAGAAAAAGCTGTTGTGCTCCTGAGCACGATGCACCACGACAAAGTAGTGGATGAAAATAGCCACAACCCAGCCACAGGAAAGAAGCAGACAGGGCCAACCAAAGAGAAAGAGGTGTCAGATCTGCCCAAGTAACAAAGATCGCAAAGTCAACAATACGTGTGGGAAATGCAATGTACCTGTGTGCAATGATCACAGCCAGAAACAGGTAGTTTGTCTGAACTGCATACAGTGATTAGACAAGAAGGCAAAACAGGGAAAAGAGAGAGGAACTGTCAATGACTGGACAGTTACACACATACATACACACAAACACACACACACAGACACACACAGACACACACACAGACACACACACACACACACACACACAATGGATGTTCACATTTTTCTATTGCTGTTCTGGGTAAGTTTCTTTTTCAAAAATGTTAAAAAGTGAAAAATAAACATGAAATCATTCTTGTGTGGTCCTAAATACAATACTAAATATTATACAAGTGATTATTCTTAACCAAATTGACAAAAATGGCATAAAAACACATTGATTCTAATATGGGTCATTTTTGACCCACTTCTGGAAGAGTGTAGGGTCCAGTCACTCGTGCATCTAAGGGTTAAATTGGGGAGACAGAGGGATGAATGAGTGAGTCAATGTAATGAGAGAGACAGCCTATATGTTACTGTATATACTATCACCTCAGCCCTGTTAGACATCAACTTGACTTTAAGCTTGACTATAAAGTAAATATGTCCATCATTTTCTCATAAATAATGCCACATCGTGCCACAACAACACACACATACACACATGGCACATACTTATTTGGATAACACAAGAAGAATTCAACTAATGCCTGGATTTGCTCACAAACAGATGCAAGCACAATCCATTTTCCATTTTCCTTTATGGATGTGTTTGTAGTCATGTGAAACTCTTCAAAAGCTTAAAAGTGACAATCATGAACGTCAACAATCAACATGAATTAATAAGGATATTCTGCAGGTTAAACAGTTTGGCCAAATAACAAAGCATTGCATGCAATTCATAATTAAATATCAGCATTAATTGTTCACTATAAGAAAGTACAATAGGGGAACTCTGTCAACAGTGCTGAAGAGGGGCAGAGGAGCACTTGGCATTTTAAGTACACCATACTCCCACACTCGCACTGAGTTAGTGTTTTCCTGGAAAGGTTGTGTGTTAGTGTGTTTGACTGCACTCGGACCCTGGCTGGGATGTTGACATTAGCAGGCCGCGACGCGTCACCTCTACTTTGGGGAAAAGGTCTACAGAGAACATGTCTTCACGCACAGCAGGTGGATTTGGAGTTTGTGCATGTTTTTGTGTGTGGGCATTAAATGTTTTTAACAACTTTTGCTTTGGTGGACCTGGTACCAGTTTTTGAATCTGATTTATGGGTCTAAACAAATTTGAGGTGCATTTATGCATTTTTTTAGATTATGAAGCTATGATATAAATGCTAAATCAAGACCTACTGAACAATCTTTACTATGAATGTTCTAGATGTATGATTGCTGGTCTCTTGAAAAAAAGGGGATGTATTATCTGCAAATGTATGAGTGCCAGAATGAGCTCAAATCAACCAGAAATATGCAGACAGTATCAAAAAACTGCTTTTCCACCATTTCCAGATAATTTGGAGCTCTTGGTCGCCTATTCGTGTGTTGTGCCCAAGAGGTATCAAACCATGAATTACTGTAGATGTCAAACAAATTTCTTTCTTTCTGTGCATGTTTGTATCAAATCTTACAAATTTCGCAGGTTCAAAAAGAACGGCAGAGGCTTTCAAGTGCTCCGTGCACTGAAAGGAATTCCTGGTGTGAATTCTGCTGACAGGTAATTACACTTTCCTGGGTGGTAGCTTTAGTTTTCAGCAAAATGTTAAAAATGAGACCCTTTCATATGTTTCAATACAAAACTTGCAGCACATCAGCTGAA
The DNA here is from genome assembly GCF_046128005.1 of Genypterus blacodes. Classification (NCBI taxonomy): domain Eukaryota; kingdom Metazoa; phylum Chordata; class Actinopteri; order Ophidiiformes; family Ophidiidae; genus Genypterus; species Genypterus blacodes. The sequence continues at coordinate 2,542,875 of NW_027466909.1, read as the reverse complement.
ACACTTCCCCGCTCTAATCTCCTCCGTCAGCCCTTTGGAACTTTTCCCGACATGGCCCTGCATTTGTTGACTACCATCTTGTTTGAGCCGGCTGTTCACTTTTGCGAGGTTCTGTGACAGCACTTAAATCTAATTCAGACGAGATTTATACTCCACAAATTGTTGCCGTGCCAACTCAGGCGCGTTGAGCGAACGGGATAGGACAACGAGACGCAAACAAACAAGCATATAGATGAATAACCCAGCGCTGATGTCAACAACTCGGCTGTCATCATCAGCGGAGACGGAGGCCCTCTCAAGCGTGACACGCAATTGCCACACAGGAGAAGAAGAAAGGGTCAACAAAACGATTGAGAGCAAACTGACGGGGAAACGAACTCGTGCATCTGAGATTTGCTACGACCCCAAACATGCAAACATATATTGTTTTTCTCTCATTTTCTCCCTCCCTTTGTTTCCTGAGCCCTTGCCAGATGTTTGTGCGTGCGTGCGTCTTTAATGCGTGTTTGCGTGTGCACATATGTATGACGTCCAGCGCTCTCGTTTGATTTATGTGGTTTGGAATGTCAGACATGTCTTGTCACATTAGGGAGGATGCCGACTGCCATTGTGGGCTGATGGAGGAACCTCAACAACAAACGCTCCACTCCCAACTGCAACCCCCCAACACCCCTGAGTGCTTGGCTTTTATCAGTGCGAGGGTCTGTGGTCAGGGATTGTGGGGGTGGGATTTTGCTGTGAAAGTCTGGCCTGGGGCAACATGACAAGACGGTGGGGATTTTCTAAAGAGCTGATAAAGGCAAATGATGCATCTTGGTCTCTATGGCAGCTCACAGCCTGCAAGATTTACTTCTTCTTGCAACAGATGTCTTTCCTTTCATCCCTTCATTGGGTTAGTTTGCCTTCTTTCTGTCTCTTTCTCTTCTCTTCTCTATCCATCCATCCATCCATCCATCCATCCATCCATCCTGAAACCATCCACCAGCCCTTTGGTGTCTTGTCCATCCCTGTATCTGTCTCCTGTCTGCCCTTAAGTCAGCTGGCCTACCTCTCTTCTTTAACCCATTCACCCCTTCATCCTTGGGCCTTTTGACTGCAGGTGGATGTTGCAGGTCTGTCTCACGGTGACAAGGCTGCCCTTCGCCTCTGTGTGTGTGTGTGTGTGTGTGTTTGTGTGTGTGTATGCGTCGTGATAAGGGTGTGAAGGATGCTGTCATGCTTTCTCAGGATCATATGCTGGCTGTCAGACATGCTGTAAAGTAACTGACATGCAATCTCTGAAATGCCCCCCCCCCTCTCTCTCACACACACACACACACACACACACACACACACACAGCCATTATTCCTGCCTGCCGACAGTATCGTGGGTCGGCTTCTTCTCCTTTTATTGCAGTATGTTTGTTCTAAGTTTATTTGTCCTATATTTATGTGTGTGTGTGTGGGATGCATATCTGCATGTCTATGTGTGTCATCTCAGGTGAAGGTGAATGTCTGTGTCTCCCAGGGCCCAAGCCTGTCCAAGACACATTCACACACCACTGGGTACATCATCGATCCCTCCCCCTTCCTTCCCTCTTCTTCTCTGTCTTCCTCTCCTCTCCTCTCCTCTCCTCTCCTCTTCTCTTCTCTGCTCTTCTCTTCTCTTCTCTTCTCTTCTCTTCTCTTCTCTTCTCTTCTCTTCTCTTCTCTTCTCTTCTCTTCTTGTGTGTGTGTGTGTGTGTGTGTGTGTGTGTGTGTGTGTGTGTGTGTGTGTGTGTGTGTGTGTGTGTTTCTCAAGGTCCGGTGAGACGGAGGAGGCGAGCAGGTCTCTGTTGGCCACAGCACAGCTGTCGTTTCAGGTTAGCGAAGGCGAGAGGTGGCTGAGGAGGAGGAGGAGAGGGATGAATAAGTGAAGAAGCTGCAGTCTGGACTCATGTTAAATGTAGAATGGATAACAGACCAAACTGCTGGAGCTCTGTGTGTGTGTGTGTGTGTATGTGTGTGTGTGTGACAGAGAGAGAGAGAGAGAGAGAGAGAATGTGTGTTCATTTTTACGTGAGCGCTACAGAAGACCTGCTCCTTGTCCCACTGAGCTCCCAATTAACACACTGACACACACACACACACACACACACACACACACACATATGCATTCAGGACCCCAGAGAGAGGCCCCAAACCTGCCTGTCAGCTGCTGTTAGATCACACTGCACTGGGCCTACACTGCAACACACTGTCTCACACAAACACACACACACACACACACATACACATACAGAGAGAGAGAGGCACACATTAAAATGCAAACAAACATTGAGATTATGTTTAATTAAGTCATAATATCCATATAATTGAAGAGGAGCCGCTGCGTTGTTTAAACACATCTCACTGTGTCATATAGACAATGTCACTAATGTGTAGAGGACAAGAGAAGCCTGTGGGAAACACAGCAAGCTTTCCCCTCTACAACTAAGAGACTAGAGAGTTGTTGGTTATTGATGATGATGAAAACTCCTTTTAATTGCAGAGTGAGTTGCTTTTCTCTCATCTCATCAAACAGCCTCGGCAAAGGAAACTTATATCTATGTCAGGGATTTAGTATTGTATGTGAGGACATTTCTGCAGGGTGCATGCTTGTCAGGTTTGGAAAATTAAAATTGTTTCCCCTTGCGAGCTGCGGTCAGGATTTAAAACCCACTGGTTTACTTCATGCATCATTTTCTATTCTGCGTTTCTCCCTTCCTTTTGCTGACATTTTCCCGTAAAGACAAACAAATCCACCCATGTGTTATCCAGAGTGAGATCGATGTAGGTCAAGCATGCACGGCTGGGACACATGATGAAGATGAGGATGAAGGGGAAGCTGAGGTGGTGGCCTTCCTCGGTGCCTGGTCAGGGGAAAGATTGTCCTTGCTTTGTTAAACGATTTCTTCTGGTTGAACTCTCCTCCCAATATCAATCAGTGAGATATTACCGAGAGATCACAGAGAGAAAACGAAGTCTGCATGTATACCCAGACTTCCCTGGGTCACCTTGGCATACAGCTCACTCAGTGAATCAATCGGTTTATTGCCATTTCAATAGCCATTCCGCTTGTTTTGTCACTAAGTGCTGTGCAGTGCCCAAATCGCAGTCAGACCCCCACAGATTTTCTAGATGTGTCTATTTTATGACTATAATGGCAAAATGAAATGGCAGGAAGCCACTTCAGTGCAGAGGGTAAATGTATTGTAATTGAACGAACCGTTGAGCGCTGCTACAGCCTTATATAATGGGCAAGATAAGCGATACATTTCAAGCTCTTGTGTTTTTTCCTCTTATGTATCATAAATGTAAAGACAATACCTCCTTCTTGGTGTGATTGTGTTTAACAGTTTAGGCCAGTCCATGTCCACAGATGTATGACTAGCACTGTATTAATGGCAGAGTTTAAGGGGATACAAACATCATGCAGCCAAAACCTATAGTTTCTCTAATACATGTCTGCCTGAGTATCTGTGGCAGGTAGACACTCCTATCTACCAGCACAAAGGCAGTATGGGCTGAGTGGATCAACTGCTATCCAACAGCCGAATCACCTGCCTGCTTTGGCTGCATCACTGCTCTGCTCGTTGACTCTGGCAGCAGTACCACTCTCTTCCACTAGATGGGAGTGTGATACTACTGGAGGGCCACAACCGACCCTAATAGCTTTTGTCAGGGCTCTGATTTATCAACTCACCACCGGTAAGACCAACCATATTATAACAAGGCATTGAAGCAGTAATGCAATTATACAAATACGCTACCTGACTGCACTACATGGGTTCAGTCCCCTTCAGGCCACAGTGCCTGGAAGGTTAAAGAAGTTGGTTTAGGCTGATGTGTTCCTGGTACAATCCCAGGCTATAGGAGTGATCTATACATATCTATTTAGTGTCAAATGTGTTATACGTGAATAAGCAAAGACAAAAACAAAGCCTGGGTATATAACTGCTGCCAAATGCAGTTTATCATGTTGGTAAACGCACATGCTCTCCTGACACCAACATGCAATGTACACACTGTTCTTCTGTCACAGTAAAGGTAGTGGGTGTGTCCAAGCACAAGTCTGTTATTCGATGTTATAGACATGTGATCAGAAGACTCTGTGTGTGTGTGTGTGTGTGTGTGTGTGTGTGTGTGTGTGTGTGTGTGTGTGTGTGTGTGTGTGTGTGTGTGTGTGTGTGTGTGTTTGTGTGTGTGTGTGTGTTTGTGATATATGCATAAGCTTGAAAATAACATGTGTCAGCAACTGCTGGGTATGCATGTGAATGACATATGTCCATGGACAGCCGAATGGTTTGCATGGATTGTGTGTGTGTGTGTGTGTGTGTGTGTGTGTGTGTGTGTGTGTGTGTGTGTGTGTGTGTGTGTGTGTTTGTGGTAGTAATCCGCACTGGGCAGCTGCGCTCATTCGTATTCAGCCCCAAGGCACTCCTATACGCCACACCGCTGATTAGGGATCAGAGACAGAGAAAGAAGGAGAGAGAGGAATGGGAGAGTGAGAAAGAGAAGGATAGAGACAATGCAAGAGAGAGAAGGGGGGGACCGCTTTCATTCAGTAAACAGCTCATTAATGACTCTAATCCCATTAAAACTGGGGTAACAGCTTGCCCCCTAATATAACATGCATTAGTATGTATGTGTAAGTGTTATTGCCGCGTAGATGCTCACACACAGACATACACACATACACTGTACTCTATGACCAGGAAAGGAAATTGATTTTCCCTCATAAACATTCGAGAAATCCCTTATGTCACATTGTGAGCTGTGAGGTTTGGAGAGCGCTCTAATGAAAATGACATGTAAATCAAATGAGAGCTGTGTATTTTCAGGCACGATTTGCCAACAATTATTGTTTTGACCCAGCTCCTCAGTTGACAAAAGAAACCTGCTCCCTCTGAGGAGCAGGAAATCAGCTTTTCAAGTGCTCTTGTGAAGAGTGGAAGGCAAGGCAAGGCATGAGTGCTGCACGCTGCAGAAAGGAGCAGACATGGTGATTTCATACAAGCAGAGAAGAATAAAGTCAAGGCCAAGGCTAGATGTTTGTTTCTCCCTCAAATATATAAATACGTAGCCTAGTGATGAGGCTAGTGACTATTTCGAGAAGATAATAAAAAGGTTAATCTCTTTGTTGTATTAAATCATTGATTACAAAAGGTTTGTGGCCTTCTTCAATGTTACACAAAGCTGGTTGGTCTTTCACATTATTTACACTATGAAGGTTGCTAAAAAGAGACCACACTTCTCTCCACACAGGGGTCGCATCCCACTCGTCCATCAGTCAATTAGTCAATAAATTAATCAATGACTCAAACAAAGATATGGATGAAAGGAGTGTTGTGTCAGTCTACACAACAATACAGAATGTGCATCATTTAGAATATGTATACAAAAATATGAGTAGGATTGTTTTATTCAAACATCTGATACACTCTGATACATTTCAGAATACAAGAGCAGATATCAGCATTTGTTCTCTTTTTGTGTGTCAGTCGTTTATCAAAACTGTCCAATGGCTGTAGGCGTGAATATGTGTGTTAGGAGGGTCGTCCCACCCAGTGAAGTGTCCGTCCCTCTACCTCCACTGACTCCTCCTCAGTCTTCCCCTTTATCAATCCATCTCTCACATCAAAACTAGGAGTCTAACTTATTTTACTCCATCTTGCTCTCCATGCACCTCACTCTTTCTCCTCCTCTGTCTCCTTATATCTTCTCCTTCGTCTCTTCCATCTTCTTCTCCTTGAGCTTGACGAGAAGGGAGAGAATGATGAACTTTTAAAAACTGTCTTTACCTGACTCGTCCTTCCACAATCTCCTCCTCTGGCTGCTTCCTCTCCTCTGACTCTTCTGTCTACTCCTCCAATTGAACTTATTCTCCTCCTCCACCTGACCATCCCCTTCCTCTTTGTCTTCATTCTTCTCCCCTGACTCCTCCTTAATCTCACCTATCATCCACCACTTTCTCACCCTCATTCATCTTCTCCAAACTCTTGACCACCACCTAAGATGTGACCTGGGGGATTCTTTGTCAGTTGCACACACACACATACACACACACACACACACACACACACACACCATATTTCACATTAAACGTTACAATGTGCTGGTGCCTGTTGATTCAGTTTAAAAGGCTATGAATCTAACTCATGAGAAAAGAAAAGAATCATTCAAGCATGTATCCCCAGATGAATCAGCAGTCTCTATCCTGAATGTGTGTGTAAATGAACCATGGCGTGTGTGCGTGCGTGTGTATATGTGTGTGTGAGAGACGGGGGGGTTGTATTTCTCTTTCTATTTCTTCTATGGTTTGTTTGTGATGAGTTGAAGATGTGTATGAGCGATACGTCGTCAGACCAATGACGCGTCATCTTGATATCCATGTTTATCCAATCAGAGAACAGACTAAAAACCTCGCCCCGCCCCCAGACTGGATGTTGAAGAAGAACGTCACCTGCCTCATACATTTAGCCTTAGCCACAGTTAGCTTGCCATTCAAGTCACAGATATCTCCTGCGGAAACCGGGGTTCGGCATTTCAGCCGACAGCCAGCGTAACTGATATTTATTAGGTGTTCCTTCTGGTAACAGTGCCAAACATGTATATTAAAGCCTTAACCCGCTGCAGGGACATGTTGAAGGGGGAATTGGTCGTGTGAAATGTAGGCTAGCTTCGCCAATGTTAGCTAACGAGCAGGGGGCCGAAAAACGAAAGTGGCTAACGCTAACTAGCGAAGCGTATCACAACAACGGACGGTAGTTGGGTCATAAACCTGCCGCGGAATCTTCCAGAAGAAGGACCGATACAGACGAGCCCCTTTTCTTTGACGTAAGTAACCTCTGCTACGTGTGATAAGATGTGTTTTTAGAATGTTACAAGTAAACACGGACATGCTAATATTAGCCAGTTAACATGTAGATAGCAGCACTGTGACAACTGTGAACTTAGCTGCATGCTAACTGAATGCTAAGAAGACGAATGGTAAACTGGTCTCTTTTTGGAGCTGCAACTTGTCGGCTATAACTTAACGATAGAGCGGCATAAGTACTCGGTTTATGCGCTGGTGACGAAGATGATTATTTGACGAAGACGGCATATCGTGTCAAGAATAACACGCTAGTTCCATCCATGTTGGCTAGCCGAGCAAGCAGTCTGCGTATTATTAAAGTGTATTCATTATTAAAGGTAGATATGGATCAGAAGGTTTATATTTGAAGGCTGGTTTGATTATGGAATCGTTTTTATTGGTGCGTAACCGTGATAAATATGGTACTGATACGTGCTGGTATCCATCATGTTTAAATGTAATTCACCCTTCATCACGATGATGGAAGATGAAGGAATTATATTGCGTCATCAGGAGTGATTATGTGGCGTTAATGGTATAAAACATGGAGGATACATAAATTAACGGTGACTTTCCATGTTTACATTTGCAACAGGTGTGACTTAACTAATGAACCAACTAATTGTTAAAAGTTGTTTGTCAGCAGGCAGTTGTTTAGTCATTTATCCATCAAAATGATACAAATCTCATGGTTCCACCTTGAGGCATTAGCTCATGTTCATTTACACATTTACACTCCTTTAATAGACAATCAGCAGAAAGCAGTCTCCATTTCTCTTGGAAAGTTTGGACATTAGACAAGTAATTCATGTAATAGTAGAATCGTTTATGTAAATAATCAGTAATTGCAACCCTAAACTCATAAATTCAAAATCTTAAAAAACAGTCTTGTGATCGCTGCACTGTTGCCGGGTAGTTGTGGCGTTTGTGTTTATGGGAGGAGAAGACGCTAAAACACTAATTTCTGCGGTCACCTATACAGTTTCAACGCCTCCAAATCCTTGAACAGGAACACACACACAGTGCAGGCAGTGTACATCTTGCATACCTTTACAAAAAATCACTACACTCTTTGTTTTGTCATTGAGAACACAGTTTTATTATGTTATTATTGTTGATATGCAGTAATCATAAGTCATAATCCATAGCTTATAGCTGTCAGATTTAGTAAATGTTACTGTCACTAAAGCCAAAGGTCACTGTTCCTTTAGGTGCATTAGATAACCTGGTCCTATTCCATTGTCTTGTCATGGGTAGTTTTATTGCATTGTTGGAGTGTGTATGACTGTGTGTGTGTGCCAGTGTGTTCCAGAAATGGCAGCATCATCACTGGCATGTTTGTGTTGGCACCTTCATGTGAAATCCTGCCCCGGCCATGCTGCTGTGGTTCATAGCTGCCGGGAGTCTGTGGGTCTGTTCAAAGGCTTTTTTCTTATCAAACATTTTTGGTCCCGTCTGCTGAATGAATCACAGCACAAGCAGATGTGCACGCAGATACGGTGTGAAGTGACAAGCTCAGAATAACCCATAGATAAATGTGTCATGTGTGAAGAGGCAGGGGAGAAGAAGTATCTGTGTGTGCCTGAGAGGAGAAAGACTCCAGTGAAAAGGAATGTTTACATCCCAAATATCACTGAAATACTGAGAATTTGTCGTTATTAGCCACAGTACTTTATGTCCCTGAGTTTGAGGTATGTATGGTAATGTTCTTTTGCTGCTGGGGTATTCCTGTAGTCTTATTTATGAATGCAATAAGTATGTGTTTTGGCTGTAACCCTTCTGTGCGATCTAAACTTGATATTGGAATGTGGAGTACCATGGGTGCTCAGCGGGATTGCAGGTCGGGTTTCTACATGGGAGAGAGAAGGAGAGAATAGGTACACAGGCACACACCCTGTTGTTGCCGAGAATCCGCTCGCAGACTAATATAACATAATGCAGTTACTTTCCTCCTCTTACGCTGGAGTCTGGTGACGGCCCCAGTAGATCTGACGCCACTGAACTGGAGATGGCTGAAGCCTTCTGTTCAAAGAGGACTTTGTCCAGGAAACTGGCTCCGTCTGATGGGATTATTTAGATGAGTCATCAAAGAGGGGGTCTGACAAGTCCTTGTTTGTCTACCTTGTCAATTTGTTGAAACGTTGCATTGCCTCACTGATGAGTAAATCAACTTACACATTGTTTTGTATAAATGTCGTCACAGCTGAGGAGATAATGTCCAGACGCATTGCCAGTGATCCATTTATGTGGTGTTTGTAGTCTCCTCTAAATGCAGAAGCAGCCAATGGGTGTTCTTAATAGGACAGATGACGGTATTGATGGATGTGATCTGATTGGAAACAAATACATTAGGCCTTGCGTCACTCCACCTTTACTCTTAAGTGAGTCAGTAGGATGAACCTCAAAATCTTATCATAGCCACACATGAGGACCAAAGGTTACAGCTGCTGTCTGCCGTCATTCATTTGCTCTCCATTGATTTTTTGCACAACTAGACACCTAAAAGTTGAGAAAAGAAGTTATTTACAAAACTGTAATGGAAACTGCTTTCCCATGGCGATCTACATAACCACTCATTTGCATAGCGTTTCAGTTTTTATCCGGGCATGGCAGATCTTTGTACGGAAGCATGGCGTGCCACTGATTATCTTGAATTTAACCACAGAAAATGAAGTTACAGCACAGCGAGAGAAATGATCAAGCGCTGTAAGATGATATGCGTGCCAAAGGCTTCCACAACTCCAGGCGAGTCGTGTTCCAAAAGGAAAGCACTGATGCAACGTTACTGTTTACTGTTAACTTAAATTATTATCAGTTAGTTAGCATTGGGTAACATTGGCATGGTGCAGTTCTGACTGGCTGGTCTTAGTAGAACATGATCATAAACCTTTCCTTTCCCAAGCAATCCAGACAGGTTTGGGGTTGTAATTCCTCGAAAGCTACTAAATTGTGGAAAGCCAGCTCCGTTGACATTTTGGAATTGTACACAATGTCCTGCATGTTACCAGTGTACTCAACCATTGCTCTACTTTTGGAGCACTCGTCCTGTCTAACTAATCTAACTGGAATTGTCAATACTAGCGAAGCAACGTGCTACAAACTGAGCTACAGAGCTGGCAGGAAAATTTCATCTGCATGTTCAGGAAGCTGACAACAGACTTAAAGGTGTCTCATTACTGAAAGTGTCCAGAGTACACAGGATAGATTTTTCCTGTGTGGTCATTTTACCACCAGAAATGACAGAATGGTGACACAGTGAAATAGGAGGCTGTAATATAGTACATTAATGTAGGTTGTTATATCACAACAATCAGGAGCCATATCTGTTTTCACTGCTGTGTGTAGTGTGTGGTTTGTGTTTGACAGGTTTATGTGGCCCGGGGTGGATCCCATCAGCAGCTGACGGCTAAATCGAGTTAGCTTGTTAAAGCTACCCTGCTGTTCTTTAGCTGGTCTGAGACCTGGGGGAAGTCTGGGGCTAGCCTGCTTTTTTACTAGCTACTCACAAATGGCATCAGCCCTTCTCTCCACGGTGGCATGCAATGCCTTTGTGGATACGTAAGCCTGAGGTGTGTGTGTTTGTGTATGTACACTAAAAGGCCATGGGAACTTGCACATGAACACTCAGGCACATAGCGGCACGGCTGTAGGCCTCTTGTCCCATACTGCAACCGCTGACATCTACTTCTTCTGTTGCTATGGAGACCAAACAGCTGCCACTCCAAGCTGCCGTAACCATAGAGACGTAAGACTCTGAGTGACATCATTCCCCAGAGTGCTCAGTAACATCACTCTGAAATATGTGCACACACACAGTCGGGCTACTGATGCTTATTTTGAATGCAAAACCCACCGAGTGTGTGTGTGTGTGTGTGTGTGTGTGTGTGTGTGTGTGTGTGTGTGTGTGTGTGTGTATGTGTATGTGTATGTACTGAGCCTGTGTTGAAATAGTGTTTAATGCTTTACATGGCTTTTGAACCTCAGCATAACAGGCCCCTCGCCTGTATCGAGTGTGTGTGTGTGCTGCACAGGCGACAGAGCAAATGATTTGGTTTAGTGATGACGGCCCAGGGCTTTGATATCAACTTAAGAAGGTGTGTGTGTACACGCATCTGTTGTCAAGGTAATACTTCAAGTGTTTTAGAACAGTGATGATTTCCAGCCCTTTGATATCGTCAGCAGCCAAGTGTGTTTGTCAGCTGATATGCAAATAGAAGCCGGCTATCAAAGGCAAAGGCAGAAACGGTGTGTTTCTCTGCGTGTGTTCTTTATTCGGCGGGTCGTCTCCAGTCTTTACACAGCATCTCTATCTGTTACGGTGTGAGGAGTTGTGCTCATCACAAGTAGTCAGATGTTTGTGTCGGTGCCCTCAGGCATGGTTATGATCACAAATTGCATTGAAATCACAGACACGTTCCACAGCAGGAGTTTCCAAGGGATTCACTGGGTTTGCAATTCCTCCAATGTTCTTTAGAGACAAGAAGCTAGAGTTCATTACACGGAATGACTTTAGTTGTAACTTTAGTCACTTTAGGCGTTTCACAAATGCATTACAGACATATAAGAAAATGCCAAAGGTCGGGGTTATGGTACATTCAGCCAACACTTATGTAGAGATGTACATGCAGAGCCATCTTCTGTTCATTTAACAACTGCAGGTGCAGTAATGGACAGATAACACATCCTCTTCACTGCTCTGTGGAGTTAGTTAATGCGCTCACCAGCACATTCTGGCTGGCCAAAGAAGCTTTTAAGCTTGCTCCCTCAGTCTCTTAAAGCATAATCCAAAGTGCCTGGACTATTTCTGGATCGATCTGTATTCATAATGGCTTTGTGAGGCCAAATTTAGATGATTGAGCCACTTAATCTTAAGCGACTCTCTGCTCTCTTTGCAATATAACTGATGTTTATTATGAGAATTCCCTAAATGTGACAACCTTTTACCACACATTGCCAAATTCAAGCAATGTTTTGTCTCTCTGCTCTTCTCCCTCTTGTCTTTCACACTCTTCTCCACTGTAGTTAGTCCTGGTTTCTCTACAGTCGAGCCATGGGGGCGTTCCTGGACAAGCCCAAGACCGAGAAGTACAACTCGCGCGGCGAGGGCAAAGGCCTGCGTTACGGCCTGAGCTCCATGCAAGGCTGGAGAGTGGAAATGGAGGATGCTCACACGGCTGTGCTGGGACTCCCTGCCCCTGGGATGACTGAATGGTCCTTTTTTGCTGTCTACGATGGTCATGCTGGGTCAAGGGTCGCTAACTACTGTTCCAAGCATCTTCTGGATCATATAATAGGTGCCAGCTTAGGGACTGGAGGAGCACAAGGTTTGCAGGGCACCCAGACTGGCTCAGACAGCTCTACCAGTGACCCTCCACCGTCAGCTCCACCCGCAGTGGAAGCGGTGAAAACAGGGATCCGGACGGGCTTCTTGAGGATTGACGAGCACATGCGTAGCTTCTCCGATCTGCGAAACGGTATGGACCGTAGCGGCTCAACAGCTGTGGGCATCCTCCTGTCACCTGACCACCTATTCTTCATAAACTGTGGTGATTCACGAGCTGTTCTCTACCGCAATTCACATGTCTGTTTCTCCACACTTGACCATAAGCCCTGCAACCCAAGGGAGAAAGAGCGCATCCAGAACGCTGGTGGCTCAGTCATGATCCAGAGGGTCAATGGCTCACTGGCCGTATCGAGGGCCTTGGGGGACTATGACTACAAGTCTGTGGACGGGAAGGGCCCCACAGAGCAGCTGGTCAGCCCCGAACCGGAGGTGTTTGAGATGGTTCGGGCCCCGGAACAGGATCAGTTTGTTGTCCTGGCGTGCGACGGGATCTGGGACGTCATGTCCAACGAGGAGCTGTGTGAGTTTGTTCGATCCCGGCTGGAGGTGTCTGACGACTTGGAGAGGGTCTGCAATGAAGTGGTGGACACCTGCCTGCACAAGGTGTGTGTCAGTGTTCCATCAAGTATGATGTGTTTTTGCACAGTAAATTTGTCATTTAAAAGGTGAATTGCTTTTTTAGATGAAAGCTTTGGCCCACAGTGAAACCTATAATGAGCCTCAGCAGCTATAATTAGGAACATGCTCTAATTAAATGTCAAATTTGTTGTTTGTTTTTGGACTTTATCTTCATAGGTACTTGAGTGACGTGGTGTGTTTGTGTCATTACATTATTGTCTCAAATCCACATAAATGCATCCTTCCTCTAAACCCGTTTATATTCCACCAGGGTTACAAACGGAGTGAGAGTGTGTGTGAGCCAGACCTGCTGCACTGACTCCCTCTCTAATCTGCTCTTCCTTCACTCACATTTCAGGGGAGTCGGGATAACATGAGCGTTGTATTAGTGTGTTTGCCCAACGCTCCCAAAGTGTCGGAGGAAGCCGTGAGGAAAGATGCAGAGCTCAACAAATACCTGGAGTCTCGAGTGGAAGGTGAGGATGGATGGATTGATGGGCGGATGGATAATGGGGGGGAATGATCCATGTGCAAACATATTGGGAACATTTTGTACAAATTTTAGGTTTATGAGGTTTATATGGCTGTGAAATTAACAAGTTGTACTCGTAAAGTTTAGTCCAGCGGACGCAAAAGTTTTCCCCAGCTTTTCTCTGAAGATTCAGTGTCGTCTGACCTCCAGCCGAGGTCGCCCTGGTTCACCTCAGAGACGAGACACGACCCTGACCTGCTTTTCCTCCAAGCGTCTTCTCTCTATATTCCTCGCTCCGCTTCTCCTTTCACTCCCTTAACCTTCACTCTGCCTTTCTCCCTCACTCAAAGCAAAACAAATCTCGCTGTAGTTGTGTCGAAAATAAACTTTAATCTGTGACCCCTTGGTGTCTTGACCCACAGTATGACATTCCCTCTGCTCACTCTGGAGTGTACAGTGTTTCACTTTGCAACACAATGAACTCTCACTCAGGCACTTATTGTGTAAGTTGTTTCAGCTCATTCTAATTCTCAGGCGAAGCAACCATGTAATGTGGGAATGTTTCTGCAAGATGAAGTTACTCTTTGGGTGACACTGGGATATGGAAAGAAAGAAAGAAGGAATTGAAAAGGAGGGGAGAGAAACAAGGGAGGAATGCTCTGGCTGAACGGCCAACTGGCCATATGCCACTCAACTAGGCTGGAGCCCCTCTCCCCCTGTCTCCTTCTCCCCCCTCTCTCTCTCTCTCTTTCCTTTCCCATATTTCTACAAGTTCAGTTGTATGGTTTCCATCTGCACTTCTGCACTTCCTGCCCAATCTGTCACATTTTTGGTCCGTGGGTTCAGTTTTCCTGTTCCTTCCGTGCGTCTCCCAGCTTGTCTTGGATGTTGGCGGCTTTGTTCATACTGACTTGTGTAACATGTCCGTCTGGTGGTGGTGTTGTTGTTTTTTTAGAGATGCTCTCTCGGTCAGCGGAGGAGGGCGTTCCAGATCTGGTGACGGTGATGAGAAACCTGACCGCTGATAGCGTCCCCAATCTGCCACCAGGGGGAGGCCTTGCCAGCAAGTAAGTACCACCTCCCCCCCTCAGGGACACTGGTGTCCCAGGATATGCTATGGGGTCCAAAAGATAGAAGTTAAGAACACTGATGGACTGTTCTTATCTGTAATGAATAAACAAGGGGGTTAGTGCTGCAGAGGAGGATGTAGCAGGGCCTCCAGCTGGCTCAGGAAACAGGCCTCCAACTGTTAAAGGACACTTCCAGCTAGTTTCTTTTTTTCTATACAGATACAGTTCTTTATTATCTCCACTTGACGTATTGGTGAAAGCAACGGTGTGGTTCAAAAGCACAGTCACAGCATTGCATCTGTATTCCTATTACAGACGCAGTGTTATTGAAGCAGTATACAACCGTCTGAACCCACACAGGGAGGAGGATGGGGTGAGTATCACTACATGTCATGGAGAGCTGTGTGTTTCTCCTCTGTTTATACAGGCAGTGCTACACAAACCCTATGCTTCAATCAGCTGTTCGTTAAGGTCCGAGTGATCCTGGAATCTTACTTTTGTGATTGATCCCTTCTGGTGGATGGAGCTGGTTGGATCATTAGACTTAATGCTACATGAAGTATTAGGAAGGACTTCATTGATGGCTTTGAGCTTCTATCACCTTGACAACTTGCTGTGCACCTTTCTTGTGTTGTGTGCATGGATGGAGCATGACGCATGCCTGACAGCACAGCTTTGTAAAAGTGTTTTAGTAGTGGACATGAATCGTTTAACATAAATATTTATAAGTCGGTCACTGCCGGTGCTTGATGGATCGAGGACACCGTCTCTATATGATGATGCAATAATAAGGAGCCAGTGGTTTAGTTCCGCTTGCGTGTCTGGGGCTGTATCATGATAGCCTTCTATCAACATTTCAGCATTTAGAAATGGATTATATGAGTTTATTTGGAAGAGACTGTCCTAGTTGTATTCCGTTTTGTTTTGCCGTATGTTAGTGAAAGCACCAAGCTGACATCCATTCATCCATCCACTCATTCATTCGTGCAGGGGGCTGCGTCCCCCCCCCCTGTCCCTGAGCCCGTCCCAGCGTCCCCCGGGGAATCCCCTGGACAGTCTTATCACTGGGCTAACACACAGAGACACAATCGGCAGCACCAACAGGGAATGTAGAGATTCTTTGGTGCCTAAAGGAACAGACAACCTCCACACAGAAAGAGCCTCCCCTGATGCAGGAGCTTAAAGGCCAGCGGATAGAGTCAGGGATGGAGTCAGGGTCAGACCGTTAGAACTGACTGAACCATCAGTGATAATGAGGTGTGTGTGTGTGTGTGTGTGTGTGTGTGTGTGTGTGTGTGTGTGTGTGTGTGTGTGTGTGTGTGTGTGTGTGTGTGTGTGTGTGTGTGTGTGTGTGTGTGTGTGTGTGTGTGTGTGTGTGTGTGTGTGTGTGTGTGTGTGTGTGTGTGTGTGTGTGTGCGTGTCTTGGTTTGTGTCAGTAGAGGTCCATTACTGTTTGCCTAATACAAACACACACACTTAAATAGATTCTACATGTAGCTAAGATAGCACTCACATCCAGATGTACAAGAAGTTTCATACAAACAATGTCAGGAAAGGTGTTTGGTAAATTTGGCACACCTAAGCGCACACACATACTGTATACACACACACATACATGCATACACACAGGTTGATGAGGGTTGTGTAGATTTATCTAATTGTGTGTTCACCCTCTGATTAACGCAGCCCTCCTGTTTCATTTGGTAAGTGATCACATATATGACTGTTCCATCCCTCCCACTTCTCTTCCAACCCCTCATCCCCACACACACGCACACACACGGGCATGACACTGGCCTCCTGCTTCGTACTTCTCCTCGTCACCCCTTCATCAGTCTCTTCCCCTGCCTTAATCTAATCTGCAGCATGTGGAGCTCCATCTCAACTTTGAGGTGTGTGTGTGTGTGTGTGTGTGTGTGTGTGTGTGTGTGTGTGTGTGTGTGTGTGTGTGTGTGTGTGTGTGTGTGTGTGTGTGTGTGTGTGTGTGTGTGTGTGTGTGTGTGTGTGTGTGTGTGTGTGTGTGTGTGTGTGTGTACCTCTGTGGCGACGCGGCTGTCGAGGTTTGATGGCAGCGGTCGTGTTCTCTGGTCCTGTCTGTTTCTTCCCCTCTCTCTCTCTCACTCAAACACGCATGCGTTGTTGTCTCACTCTCCACGGCTGCACGTGAGGTGAGAGCTCTCTTGTGCGTGTGTGTGTGTTTGTGTCTCGAGCTCGGCGATGTAACACCGAGCCTCTGAGTTGTCGTGTCGGCTTCTTGTTGCAGATGGCACCCGCCCACTGACGTTGAACCCGTGACCCCTCCGGCTTCACCTTGTCGTTCTAACTACTCTTAACTCACTTTTGCTCCTAGGAAAACTGCTCACCATCTCTAATTCCAGGTTGTTGAAAATGTATCTGGGTTTGTTTGTAGAGTTTGTATCAGTTTGGTAACAGGTTCTCCTCTTCTGTCGTCACCCTGATCTCCCTTCGGTGTGCTTCCCTCTCTCCCCCGTCTCACCGCCTCCCCCCTCCCCCCTGTCCGTCCTCTCCTCCCTTCCCCTCCCCTCTTGCAGAATGGAGGCGAGTTGGACGATCCTTGGTAGCTGTCCTGCGCAACTGCCTGATCGGAAAACAACAGGACCACTTTTCCACACAAGATCACATCTGTAGTCACCTCTTGATTTTTACTTTTTGTTTTGTATTTTTATTTTACTTTTTTTCCACACTGAGGGAACAATTGAAGCGGAATCGGCGGTTTTAAAAGCCGCACCGGACACACACACACCAATCTGGAGGATATTCTTTGTTCTTTTTATAAAATGAATTGGTCTAAAATGAGAACAACCGTAAACACCGGCCTGCTAAGTGAACTGCATAGACACCGTACAGTATACACGTCAGAGGAGACGCAAGCGAGCACAGTTCTGTTTGTTTTTGTTTTTTTTCCTTGCTTACTTTGTGGTGGTTATTTTTTTTTGTGGCGGCCTGACGGAGACAAAGATGCAGCCCGGCTCTGGGCGCTGCGGGGGCACAGTGACTGTGACGCTCTTCAGTGCCTTGCTCAGAGAACTGAGAGAGAGAACGGAGGAACTCAACAGTCCAGCAAGCTCGCAAGTACCAAAACAGCCGCTCGTGGACATGTGGGTGGACTGAACTGGACTGAAGCGGCTCCTGGGCTCCTGGACTCCTGGGCTCTTGGCATTATTGTTTTTTGAAGTGTGAACTTGCACCCAAGCTTATGACCACCCCATCCCCCCCCTTACCTGGTACCTTTTTAAATAAGGCCCAATGCCGCTTCTGCCCGTTGCCCCAGGCTACCTAGACGAAACCTCCATGGCCTCCTGGATCTCAAGTCCTCCAAAGACTCCCCGGTTTAAAGCCTCAAATTCAGGGCCCAACAATGAGCTTTTGAGCCCCAGCGCTCTCTGCACACCATCTGTAGGAACACAGGGGGGGGGGGTCGTACAGGGAGCCTTGTTTTCCACGTGAGAGAGCCGAGCTTGACTGGCAACACACTCTCTCCTCCAGACCAGGTCAGACCTGATCCAGGTCCATAGCGTAGGCGTAACAAACAGAGGGTTAAAACCCAAAGTGTGATGACTTTTGTTTTTCTTCTTGCACATCCCGTCACTCCTCCTGTCCCTTCAAAGATGTTCCGGACGTTATTTTCTCTCTCTTCCCCTCGGCCTCTCTCTCTTTTGCTTTTTGGGTCTCTTTGTTTGACAGGAGAGACTCGGCTGTCATTTGCAACGGCAGCTTTTGCCAGAATCATAAGCTTTTGAGCCTGCTGTTGTTTCAGAGATAGAAAATAGAAATTATATATTAAATCCATATATATAGATATATATTTTGATTTGTTTGTTTCATCTGAATTCCCAGCCATGCTGTTCATTGTGGCCTAATAATCCATGTGTGTTACAGATGTACGTGTGTGTGATTTAAAAAGAAAACGACAACAAAAAACCTAAAAAAAACAAACCTGTGCCACACAAACTGTCCCCACACAGCAGTGGTCCAAAGACAGGGTCTGGGGAAAAGGGATTTCAACCTTGCTATGTTCCTCTCCTTAACACATGCATGCACACACGCACACACACACATATACACTCACAATCCTGCTCATGCTGAAACTTGCCTTTTCTTTAAAACTCTGAACTATCCTGTGTAAAAAGAATGCTTTTTTCCTTTCATTGAAGAGGTTATCAGGAAAATTATATCCTCCCTTATAGAATAACTCTGGCGTGTTAGTTTTATATTGTATAACGGAGGACTTTGGTATGAAAATAACAAGCAGAGGATGACCTTTAACCTTGTAAAAAGAGAGCGGGGCAGAGTCTTCTGTTGCAGTAAGGTGGTAAAGGGAGCGGCGGCGTCGCAGGGTCGAATCAGAGCCCCGACACCCACGTCTGTGTGTGTGTGCGCACGGCCCAGAAAATTGCAATCAACCTGTCCACGTCTCCCATCGTAGACGTTGCCTCAAAGGCACGAGAGGTTGCCGTGGTGAAAAGGTCAAACACGGCCCCTGTCGACCTTTACCGGCAACCGAGACGCCGCCTCTTTTCTGTCAATTCACTTTTTCATCTTTTTTTTTTAAACAAATACGCATAGATAACACATTGGCACGTATATTATGTGTGAATGATCCTATCCGTAGATGCATTTAAAATAGATGAGGAGTATATGCAGATGTAATATACATTTCTTTAAAGACATCCAATCCTGAATTGGTAGAGCTCTCTGAAGCGGCGGCGTGGAAAGAGAAAAGGCCCGACAGCTCGCTGGCTGGTTGATGTTTTTGTGGTACATTTTGCCCTTGGTGCCATACGACAAATAGGTACTTGAATGTGTAGTTCTTTTGCAGTTACATTGTTTTATAGGGATGGTTGATCTCTTTGTTTTTATTTTGTTGTGGTGGGGGATCTCTTTATAGTTGTGCATGTTTTGTGATTGAGGGAAAAGTGCATTCTGTGTGCGAGTGGGAGATGTACTGAGCGGGCGGGCGCAATGTTCAGTGTGTTCAAACGCAATGTTGGAAAGTGAAAAGGTGAGACATTTAGATTACATTTAAAAGAGAAAAGTGAGGTCCAAAAATTCTCATTTTAGTCATTTAAACAATGAAAATCACTCAGATACGTTTGTGTTTAGTCCAAAAGCTACATTTTCTTTCCTATATCTAATTGATGGTAGTAATGACATTTCATGCAGCCGATACTTCTCTGACTTTTGTAACATTGTACCAAGTTTCAGCATGCTGAACCCGGCCCTTTAGTTTAGGTCTGTGTTTAATCTATACGAGACACTGGGCGATAGGAGGAGACGAGGGCGGTCAGGAGGGAGAGACATTTATTTTTCTGAATGTAACTCACCATTATCCACACCATGACTCCACTGCATGGACTGAACACAGCAGCACTGCAGCACCACACCCTCCCTCCCTCCCTCTCTACGCTCTCTGGCCTCCCTTTGTTTTGACATTGACTGTACTTGATCATTGTTCTGACTGTGGAATATAATATTAAGACGCAGATGTGGGAATGTTTGTCACTCTTTTTTCTTTTCTAGAGCAGATATTGGAGTTTGGGTGACGCCTGAATGGTTTAGCTACGATGTGTCTCTTTCATTCAGGCCACACAAAGTAAACACACTTTACACAGCAGGTTGCTTCCTCAAAGCGTTTTTTCCAATGCGACCGCGAGGACGACGTAAGGGAGGAAACTCGATATAGGAACCAAGTTTGCTTGTGAGACGGCCACAAAGCAGCACTGCAGCCAAGATTCCTCCGACTTGTTTTGTTTTGTTGCAGGGTTTTAGTTTGATGGATGGATTCCCTCTGATATCTGGTCCCTCTTTATATCTCCACACGTACCACCACAATGACAAGTTCCACATTTATTGTTTTATTTATTCCAATGCTTTTAGCTGTTTTAAAAATAAGAAGTGCTGTACTTTTGAGGACGGAATGAGGTTATGATCCGGCTGTGTGTGTGCGCGTTTAAGAGTATTCCACCCTCGCCTTCAGCCACCACAGCCAAGAGGAGTGAAGGTGGGGTGGGTCACAGGGAAGTGGAGGACACATCCAGGGTTTCACCATCCCTTCTTCCTGTACTAATTTCCCAGTATGATGTTGTGATGTTTCAAACCATACAGTGAACATAATCGTCAATAAAAGATGGATTTGAGTTTAACTACTGCAATTCCCTTTTTGGTTTCTTTTTGCCATCACATGTTAGCTTGTCTACTAAGCGTTCTTTGTTCAATAGACTGAGACATTATTCATACTTGCTCACACACGCATAATCAAGATCACACACGCACCATCGACATCACACACACACACACACACTGTCAAAATCACAAAAGCTCCATCAAGATCCCACACATGAAACGATCACACACATGCACCATCGAGATCAAACACACGCACCATCAAGCTCACACACACGCACCATCAAGCTTATACACACACGCATCATACTACAAAAGGAAGTTAGATATAATCACAAAGTCACAACTCCCTATTCAAAATAACTTCATTAATAATGGGCATTAAGAGGAAGATGTGGTAGAATGAGGTTTTCAACTTTTATAAATATATCCCAACTACAGATTGTAGTACAACTAGACTGATAGAGTTAGCTCAGTGTCTTTCACATTTCACAGTGAATGTTGTACTCATCAAAAACTAAAAGGTGTGTCACCTTTTCCTCCGTAGGTGGCACTACTCTACATGTCCACCAGATTGATAGTCAATCTATCTCAGACCTACATCTCTATGTATCTCATCAACACACTGGGAGTACAAAAGGTAACGCATTCACACACACACACATGTAGATCTGTCATTCCAACCGAACCAGTTCTTCCCATTGACAGTGAGTAAGGGATAAGGTGCCTAAGGTGGAATTTAGGCCTTAAATGTAATTGTTAAATTTAATAATAACAGTTTCAAAGTTTACCTACAAGCTTTTAGATTTTTCGTCTTTTCCGTCTATGTATTTTTCGATTTTAGTCTCACTCAATCACTCTATGATCGAAGGATTCATCTGACAGTGATGTTCTTGTTGTTCTTCACTCCCTTTGCCTCCAATAGAATTTCCTGTCTCTCTCCCTCTGCAGCAAAGTGGAGCGTTTGTCTATGGAGCCATGAGTTTTACTGATAAAATGGCCAATGGAGTAGCTGTGATGATCATTCAGGCCCTGAATCCTTGCCGGTTAGTCTACAGGCACATACATGAGTACACTCACATGGACCATTAAGCTACTCCTGTATACAAGAGTAACTTTATCTTCCTCTCCCACTCCCTCTCTCTCTCTCTCTCTCTCTCTCTCTCTCTAACACTCAGTACTGTTGGTTGCTGTCCGGACTGTGTATGGTACTACCATTACGTCACGGTCGTTGTGACAGGGGCTGTGGTTGCAGCTTCAGCTCTGTGTACCATCCTTATCTGGCCAATCAGAATCAGACGTAAGACACATAATTACACTCTAACTGTAATCAATCTGTCTGCAAAATACGTACATCTGCACAGCTCTCTAACTCACTTTCTCTCTACCCCCCTACATCTCTGTCTCTCTCTCTTCATCTATGTTTGTGGTCTGGCAACAGGCTACCAGGCGGACACGGACTTCAGCCCTAATGGTGCAAACTCACAACCTTCCGTTTCACCCAATGTACCAGGAATACAGAGCGATGCAGACATTCTCTCACACTGACACACGTTTCCAGGTTTAGGCTCGACTGGTACACATGGTGAAGACTTTTGAATGAACAAACAAATGAACCCTGCAAAACCCCGCAAACCCTGGACCAACAGCTTTATAAACTGAAAAGAACAAAGGGATTGTGACTGTATGAGAAACTCTATCCACAAAAACCTGGAACTTGTACTTTCGCAGTTTCTATTTCTGTTTGGAATGCTTTGTTTGAGGAGTATTGACACCATTTCCCCCCCAAACAGAATTACAGAATTAGTACAGAACAAGCTCTGTACTGAGGTGTCTGAAATGAGAGAAGCATTGTTGAAACTACTTCTATACCATCTGTTAGTCCTCAAGGACATATTGGTGTTTCAAACTAGTTTTTTCTTACATTGTTTCTCCTTTTATTTTCATCAGAGGGCCAAAATGGGAAATGTCCATGAGAATGTATACTTGGATAACAGCACTGCTATTTTTGTTGCTATATTAAAGGGATTACGTGGATACATTTAACATTCATATTAAAATACAGTGTTTCTGGAATCATGCCGTTAAATGCTGTAGAGTCCACAAGGGAATCATTCAGTCACTACAAAGAATTATGTTTCCTAGTGTAGTGTCGTGTCTTCTTTTGTTTACCAAATACCTGTGGATAAATGTGTCACATTGTGATTTTATTGAAATGAGAGTGAAGTGATGAAGTGAAGTCCTGCATCATTCCCTCAACACACTCTGCCAAAGCACTTTTCTATGGACTGTGGGTGAATGATTTGTATTTTGCAAAGGTATACTTATTAAACCTGTTTTTCATGTGTGGTTGTGTGTAACAGTCACATGAACTCATCAATCATTTGCTCAAGTTACTAGAAGTGTGAACTTTCATAAACCTCAGTTTGAGAAGTGTCTATGAACTCAGGCTGAGCACTGTTTTAGTTTGGGTTGCATCTTTATTATGTAACATACACGTAGATCACACGGAGTCCACATTCATAAGCAGTACAGTATTTAATCTTTTCTCTTATACTAAGAGTTGGTGTTTTTGTTGATGATTAAACTCCCAAATGAAATGAGCTTTTAAACTCTCAGAAAAGACTTGATCTTGTCTCTGCATCTGGAGAAGTTAAAACATTGATGAGACAAAGCAGAACCAGCAGCAAAGCTCTGTCCATGATGAACTGGAGAGTTTCATATTATTGTGATACCCACAGCTCTTTATAGACTCACTGGAAAGAGGAGGCATGGCACACACACACGCGCGCGCGCGCGCAAGTATTGCCTTGACTGAAACTCTCTGTGATTCCTTTTGATTGCAGGTTTATTCTATGTATCTTATTCTATGTAAATGAGGCAGCATTTATATTTCATTTAACAAATTACTGTTGTTACATTCAACGTAACAAGCTTCCTGAATCTAATCAAGGCTATGGTTTAAAAGACGGGGCTCTTATGTTATGGTCGGCGCCGCTTTTACAGTTTTTACGGTAATGGCTTAGCGAGGAAACCGCAGGGACCAATTGCATGCGAGTTTAAACCATCCCACGTGATACTACTCAAGCCAATGAGGTTTGTGCCTTTTGGCGGGAGAAATTGTGACGCTCCACGCAGACAGGTGACGTCTACAGTAATGGTTTAGCAAGGAAAAACTCAGAGACCAATTGCATGCGAGTTAAGCCATCCCACGTGATACTACTCAAACCAATCAGGTTTGTGCCTTTTGGCGGTAAAAAATGTGACTCTCCACGCAGACAGGTGATTGCTAAGTCAGAGCCAAGTTGAAGTCGGAAGCGGAAAAAGAAAGAGCGACACAGGTAAGTGAAAATGTTGTTGTGCTTTAGCTTGTAATTCTCTGCTTTAGCATAAAGTCGGAACATTTTGCTGACGTGTTAAAACTTAGAGATATATATACAGACGACTGAGCCGGAGAAAGTTGAGAAATAGGAGTGAGGCGGAGAAAGGGAGACAAAATGGTGCTCTCCAAAATTGTGTAGTCGACATAGTTGTTCAGAATCGGTGTTCCGTTAAAAGTGCCAATGTGAAACGGCATTATGAGACAAAACATTAGGGTTTTGAACAAATACAGCCGCTAAAATCTGAAGTGAGATCGTAGAAAACAAGTGGTCTTAGAGCCCAATATGAGCAGAGTCCACCGGGATCCGCACATTCAATGTTCCCTCAGAGCTGCTGGTATTATTCTTTCCTCGTTTTGTGTTTAGAGTGTTTATGCGTTTATTATCTGTGAAATCAGTTGAGTCAAGATGTGAAACAGAAAATGGGAGATTCAAGCATTTGCTTCCTTTATTTTATATAAGTTGAGCATTTTATTTGAACATGCTGAATTATATTTTGAAATGCTACTTTAACTTGGTACATATACTGTATGTTCTATGTTACGTGACAATGACTTGTCAAAACGTTTTTGAATCGTACTAAATTCATTTGATTTGACAGTCAGGTATTGATTACAAGCAGATGTTGATACAACGGGCTACTTAAATATCACACTACATAGTTAGACATTATGATCTTCCAGACCTTTGCTCCGAGAAATGTTCTCTAATGGCGCTCTTTAAATTGTAGTTAAATACCCCTGCTCTCCAACATAAACATATCTGCTCCATGAAGGAGCCGAATCCAAACGATTTTATTTCATTGTTTTATTTTGTTTTATTAATATAGTTATAACTTTAATTATATGGATTTAAATGTATTTAATGTATTTTGTATTTTTTGTATTAACTTGTGTTAACTTAAATGTCTTATTAGATTAAATTACATTTAAATTACTTTATTTTCATTTAATCAATTTCATTTCCTGTGGCATGTTGAGCTAGAAATTCGCTGCTTTAGCATAAAGCCAGATCATTTTGCTAACGTCTGTCTGTTTTCTTCACATTTCCCAGGGTTGGTGGTTAGGGGACCCAGGGACTAAGCGGCGGGACATCGGTGTGATGATGCTGACACAGAGGTAAATGCTTAGAAGTCATGTCGTCTGGTGGCTAAGCTGCACAATATCTCACCATCAGCTTTGACGCGTTTTGTGTGTCTGTCATTTCACTCCAGCATTGTTGCCGAGCTAAAGCCGAGAGACCCGATGTTCCCGGACGTGGCTCACAGCATCCTGATCCACAGGGTCATGATGGGCTCTCCAGCCAACAGGTTAGCATGTTTACAGATTTGTTTAGATTGTTTACAGATTTGTTAACGTGTTAATTTGCTAACGTGTGCACCTCTGCCCTTTAGGCCGACAGGACCGCTGCTTCCCCATGGACTCAGACATGAACTCAGATTTCAAACTAGACTTGGTTGAGAAGCTGTTTGCCATTGATACACAACCCAGTAACCACACACGTATGTTACGGTTAAGACGACTGTACTGAGGACATCCTTGATCTAACGTAGGGAAGGTTTCCTCATCGCTCATTCACTCATTGTATCTTTGTCTGTGTCTCAAAGGCAATGGAAGGCTTGGACCTGGACATGTTGGCTCCCTACATCCCCCTGGACGGTGACTTCCAGCTGCGCAGCCTGACACCGGAGGAGCCCATGTCGTGTGGATCACTCACATCTATTGAAAGCTCTTCTGCTCACAGGAGGTGCACAGCTCCTATCCCAGCTCGCCATTCAGCGAACACAGCAGTCGTGCAGCATCACGTGCCAGGCGCCGCCCGAGTCGATGGATGCTCCTGATCAAGCCGCAATGATCGCTAAGAGGTAAAGTAGGTGTCAACAAACTTTACTGCATTTCGCTCAGGACCTTGGCACCTCAGAACCTACAGCGCAAAAGAAAACTGTCTGAAATTCTTGGACAGGTGAGTCATCAACAACCAGACATTGTTCACACATCAGGCTTTACATCTTCACATGCAGGGGTTTGAGCCTCTGTGTTTGATGTTTTCCCCAGGGAGCAATGCTCAACGACCAACAAGTGCAGAAGAAGATGTTGAAGGTCTCCGAGTCAGAGGCACCGGCTGCAGTCTCCCATCGGACCATGCTTCTACTGCCCACAAGTGAAGTAACCCATCGTCCTGACAACTACATGTTTCAGCAAAGCTCTGAAGAATCACAGTGATGATCTGTATTTTCATCTCTTTCAGATTGGGCGAGTCGTCTGCTGGGCAGCACGTCAGAGAGCAGCTCCCTCTTCACCTTGCCGCACCTCACCCGCGATGGTCAACGCCCCCCTGCAGGGCCGGCAGTACCTCCTGCTGGGAGAGGAGCTGCTGCTGCTCTGGACCATGTTAACTGAGTCGATGCTCAGCCTGCTCACTGCTGGACCAGACTGGACACTACAGCTTCTCCCCAACGTTCTCAGTCCCTGTCTAAGGCCCCGCCCCTTATTTATGTATCTGTATGAGTCTGACCTTTGTTTGGCTGCCGCTTGTGCACTTCATGTGATATCTGCAGCATTCCACCGTACAAACGCCACAGCAGTGTCTTTGGTTTTGGTGCAGGATTCCTTTTTCCAGCAGGTCACCACTGAGTCTGGGGCTGCTGACAGCAATGTATTGTAAGCTAAAGTCACACAATTTCTATTTTTTTAAAAAGAAAACTATTACCAGCAATTTATATCAAGCCTTTTATTTTATTTTTCTCGTACTTGTATGTTGTAGTACTTGTTCTTAACAAATGTGTTTACTCCACAATTATAAACTTATTGTTTAAACCTTGAGTGGTCTGAATGTTCTCTCCATTTACCAGTTATCAGTCTGAGGTAAATACATTGAACTGTGTAACAGTCCAGTACATGCCTCTTTAATACATTACTGTAAGTGTGTTACTGTACATAGTTCATTCATATTTTACTTGTGTGCGAACTAGATTGTGATGGAGGAGGTGAGGATGGACTCCATGATGGAAGAGTAGAAGTGCACCATCATTGTCTTTGGCAGGTTGAACTTCTTCAGCAAGTGGGAGCTGATGTTGAGCTCGGGGTCCTGGGAGATGTTGGATCCCAGGAATCGAAAGGACTCCACGGTGTCAGCTGGGGAGTCACACAGAATGATGGCGGGGCTGCGTTGAGTCAGAAATCCACAACCATGTCCTTTGTGTTCAGAGCATTAATCTCCAGATTGTTCTGCCTGCACCAATTCATCAGTCAACAGTCAACAGTCAATCTCCTGCCTGTAGGCGGACTCGTCCCCATCGGAGATGAGTCCAATGAGCGTGGTGTCTTCCCCGAACTTCAGGAGCTGGACCGACAGATGACTGCAGACGTTGGTGTATAAGGAGAAGAGCAGAGGAGAGAGAAAGCAGCCCTGATGGGAACCGGTTCTTAAGTAGCGTTTGTGAGTTGCTCAGTTAATGGTGGTCAGTATAATACCATTGATCCATGCCCTGCTCTACAAGATAAACATATCTGCTCCATGACGGTCTAGTAGTGTGTGCCTGTAAATACGGTGTGTGTTTTGGGTCTAAGTCCAAAGGAGAAAATGTTATGTCATTGTTTTTTATTTATTTGTTTTTAACTTTAATTGAATGTATTTAAATGTTTTTAATGTTTTTTTTAATTCCATTGAATGTGTTAAGTTAAGTTAAGTAACTTGTGTTAAGTTACATTTCTTTTATTACATTAAATTACATTTGAGTAACATTATTTTCATTTAATTAATTTCATTTCCTGTGGCATGTTGAGCATGGAATTCTCTGCTTTAGCATAGGCCAGATCATTTGGCTGACGTCTGTCTGTTTTCTTCACATTTCCCAGGGTTGGTGGTTCGGGGACCCAGGCACTAAGCGGCGGTACATCGGTGTGATGATGCTGACGCTGACGCAGAGGTAAATGCTTAAAGTCATGACGTCTGGTGGCTAAGCTGCACAATATCAAGCCTTTTATTTTATTGTCCTCGTACTACTGTTTGTAGTACTTGTTCTTAACAAATGTGTTGACTCCACAATTAGAAACTTATTGTTTTAACCTTGAGTGGTCTGAATGTTCTCTCCATTTGACAGTTATCAGTCTGAGGTAAATACATTATATTGTGTAACAGTCCAGTACATGCCTGTACGATGACTTCCAGCTGCGCAGCCTGACACCGGAGGAGCCCGTGTCATGTGGATCACTCACGTCTTTTTAAATCTGTCCTGCTCACAGCTCCTAACCCAGCTCGCCATTCAGCGGGCAAAGCAGTCGCGCAGCATCGCCGGCCGAGTCGATGGATGCTCCCAATCCAGCCGCAATGATCGGTAAGAGTTTACTCTGAGTGTGTTGCAGGGTCTCGCAGTTAAACAATGAAGCGTCACTCAGGACCTTGGCAGCTCAGAACCTGCAGCGCAAAAGAGAGCTGTCTTTACGTTTCATCAAAGCTCTGAAGAATCTCTCCCTCACCCACGACGGTCAACAGTCACTAAAGTAAGTGAAGGATTTGTGTCTAAGTTTGGTGTGTTGTTAACATTACCATTTATTGTTAGCTATTGGCACCATGAGAAATAATGTGTGTGCTCGGAATAACCTCCTTGCCCAGTACAGCTGAGATCCCGGATTGTAATGAGCCGGGATTACAAGAAGGTAGGTATAAAAAAAAAAAAAAAAAAAAAAAAAAAAAACCCTTCCGGACCTGCGCAGAAAAACTCAGTCGGGGTCTGCGCAGGTCCGGAAGTGACGTAATTTTCGGAAAAATACGTCACTTCCGGACCTGCGCAGAAAAACTCAGTCGGGGTCTGCGCAGGTCCGGAAGTGACGTATTTTTCCGGAAATTACGTCACTTCCGGACCTGCGCAGAAAAACTCAGTCGGGGTCTGCGCAGGTCCGGAAGTGACGTATTTTCCCGGAAATTACGTCACTTCCGGACCTGCGCAGAAAAACTCAGTCGGGGTCTGCGCAGGTCCGGAAGTGACGTATTTTCCCGGAAATTACGTCACTTCCGGACCTGCGCAGAAAAACTCAGTCGGGGTCTGCGCAGGTCCGGAAGTGACGTCATTTTCGGAGAAATACGTCACTTCCGGACCTGCGCAGAAAAACTCAGTCGGGGTCTGCGCATGTCCGGAAGTGACGTCATTTTCCCGGAAATTACGTCACTTCCGGACCTGCGCAGAAAAACTCAGTCGGGGTCTGCGCATGTCCGGAAGTGACGTCATTTTCGGAGAAATACGTCACTTCCGGACCTGCGCAGAAAAACTCAGTCGGGGTCTGCGCAGGTCCGGAAGTGACGTATTTTCCCGGAAATTACGTCACTTCCGGACCTGCGCAGAAAAACTCAGTCGGGGTCTGCGCAGGTCCGGAAGTGACGTATTTTCCCGGAAATTACGTCACTTCCGGACCTGCGCAGAAAAACTCAGTCGGGGTCTGCGCAGGTCCGGAAGTGACGTATTTTCCCGGAAATTACGTCACTTCCGGACCTGCGCAGAAAAACTCAGTCGGGGTCTGCGCAGGTCCGGAAGTGACGTCATTTTCGGAAAAAATACGTCACTTCCGGACATGCGCAGAAAAACTCAGTCGGGGTCTGCGCAGGTCCGGAAGTGACGTATTTTTCCGGAAATGACGTCACTTCCGGACCTGCGCAGAAAAACTCAATCGGGGTCTGCGCAGGTCCGGAAGTGACGTCATTTTCGAAAAACACGTCACTTCCGGACCTGCGCAGGAAAACTCGATCGGGGTCTGCGCAGGTCCGGAAGTGACGTCATTTTCGAAAAATACGTCACTTCCGGACCTGCGCAGAAAAACTCAATCGGGGTCTGCGCAGGTCCGGAAGTGACGTCATTTTCGAAAAATACGTCACTTCCGGACCTGCGCAGGAAAACTCGATCGGGGTCTGCGCAAGTCCGGAAGTGATTTTTTTTTTTTTTTTTTTTTTTTTTACTCCCCCTTCCTTTCTCTCACTCAAAGGTCTTTACAATCCGGGATCGCAACTGTAGTGGGGGTCATTCAAGAAGGTTATTCATAGCACACACATTCTTTGTTATGGTGCCAATAGCTTTCACAACATTAACAACAATATTACTACAAAAAATTACATCTACATGTTACTAACAATAACATCTCACATCCACTTGTTACAGAGTAACGGTGCAAATCCACTGTTTCCCAGCCAACGGCAACAAGACGCTTCGACCTTTAGATAAGCGTTCCTATCAGTCTCCCACATTCCACCAGTGGCACCGTCTGTCAGAGGGGAGAGAGGAGGGGCAGGGTGTGTGTGTGTGTGTGTATACTGTGATCCTCCCAGGGCAGGTAGATCAGTTCATGTTGGCTCTCTGTCACACCGGACTCACTTTGTTCGCATCATGAGTCTTAAACTCGGCCTCAATGACGGTAAGATCGAGCTGACGGGCTGCATCAGAAATGTGGGTTACGAGGAGAAAGAAGACCGGGCTGCGACCACCGACCCGGCGGCGGAGAAGCGGGACTCCACGGCGGTGACGTGCATCCCTGACGCGGCCGACTACACGCAGATCAAACCGTACGCCGGGATGCCCAAGGAAGTATTGCTGTTATACTCGAGGCGGGCCCGGTACCGAGTCCCCCGGGAGGTTCTGTTCTGGCTGACGCTGGCCTGCACTCTGGCCCTGGTGGCGCTGACGGTGACGGTGATCGCGCTGTCCCCGCGGTGCCTCAGCTGGTGGCAGGTGTCCCCGGTATACCACGTCTACCTGCGCTCCTTCAGGGACTCTGACGGCGATGGAGTGGGAGACCTCAAAGGTAGAGAGAGGAACCAGGACTGGAGGAAATGTTGTAAAGCTGTTTGATCAATTTTTAAATTCATTTTCAGACTTTTCTTTTTGTTAAACTCCCACATCTGATCGCAAACTTCAACATTTCTTAATATAGTCAAGAATACATTTCTATTTGATTTGTAAATGAGTGTTAAATGTTCCTGCCAAACTCAGCTGGTGCCTTTATGAACACCTCAGCTCACCGAACAGTTAGGAAATGAGTACAGTTCCTTTACTTAGTTTGGAGAAATAGTTGAATCCATGTATTGATTTGTTAATTTTTAGATCTTGGCCCTCCTCTGAGCTGAACACATAATAACTCCCAGCTCTGTGCACAGAGCTGGAGAGGCAGAGGGCAGAGCTCATATATGTTTTCCTGGCAGGTGTCCATGAGAAGCTGGATTATTTCCAGTACCTGAACATCAAGTCAGTTTGGATCAGTCCCTTCTTCAAGTCTCCCATGAAGGACTTAGGCTATGATGTGGAAGACTTCCGAGCCATTGACCCGCTCTTTGGAACTATGGAGGACTTTGATGAGCTCCTGGCTGAAATGCACAGTAGAGGTGTGTGTGTGTGTGTGTGTGTGGCCATCAGTGCACCTCTGTGTGTGCAGAGATTTAGTGATGGGTGGTGGGAGGAATGATGGACTGAAATGCATGAGTGAGTGTTTGGAGTGACTGTCCTTGAAGTTACTGGGTACACACACATACACACACTGTTGCGTCTCCAGGCACCTACCTGGCTGAAACGTTCACAGGCGTCTCTGACTCTGACTTCTCTCCCTGTTGCAGGATTGAAGCTGATCATTGATTTTATTCCCAATCACACCAGTGATCGCCACTCCTGGTTCAACCTGAGCCAGACTGGAGATGAGCGCTACAAAGACTACTACATGTGGGCCGACTGCAACGCGTCTGCAACGAGGCCCAACAACTGGGTTGGTCCATGCGGTTGTTTGCTTGGCTGTTGGTTTCGGTTTATTCCTTTGGCTGTATTTTCACTGAACCTCTGCCTGTGAACTGTACACACTATGGCTTCTTTCACACAGAGATTGGGGAACATTGGCAGGAAAGTTGCCAGGGGCTTCTGTCCCAGCAAGGTGGGATGGGCGGGACCAGTGAAAAGACTAAATGGGACATATGGTACAACATGGAGCCATCAACCCAGCAACCAGCAATGTTGTTAGATTCTCATTCTGGAATCAAACTGTGGGGCATTCTGGCTCGGACCAATTTGAAGGCAAATTAACGTAAAGAAAGCTCTGTGTGATGATTATACTGTTTTGTCTCCTCTTCTCTGTCAGGTGAGTGTGTTTGGGGAGTCGTCATGGACATATGATGCAGTCAGAGGACAGTGCTACCTGCACCAGTTCCTCAAGGAGCAACCAGATCTCAACTTCAGAAACCCACAAGTCCACAACGAGATGATGGTAAGATTCCATGACCACACACTCTTTAAGAAGAAGAAGAAGAACAGGCCATCATCTCTGCTTTTGACTCTATCATAACAGCATGATGTGCTGTTATAACATCTGATGTCATTTTATAATGTTGTCATTCAATTCATCCTCCTCCTCGCTATCTGTTACAATAATGTGTGATGGCCAAGACATTACAGATTAGCTAACTAGTGTGTCTTTAACTTTTGCTTGACACAGCAGCCCAAAGTTCAACAGGGGCTCACAGATTCTACAGATAACAGACAATGGAGCTGCAGTACTGCCTCACTCTATGAACATTTATCTTGTTGTCAGCCCTGTTTTTTTCTCATTGTGTTTGCTCTTCACTTTTCAGGATGTCATGCGTTTCTGGTTAGGGAAGGGAGTGGATGGGTTCCGCATGGACGAAGTGCAGCACCTCCTGGAGGCTGCTCACCTGAGGGATGAGCCACAGGTGGACCCAGACAAGCCTCCTGTGAGTTCAGCCTCTTAGAGCCTCATAGCATCTAACCGGGCCCCTTCTAGTTCATCAATACCTGGACCTGGTTTGTGATCACAGTCACCGATGTCTGCTGTTGTTCTCATCACGGGGAATGTTAGAATGTAAATAGTTGCACTTTTTCAGAGCTCAAATGATCAGAGCTCTTTAAAGTTAATAATCTACACGTCTGCTATGATATTCAGTTAAAAATGACATTGTGTTGGTATTTTATTGACTTGCAGTGCAGAATATGAGGTGCCATAGTCCAGATGTTAATTGTCAGGGACATAAAAGCGGTGCTGTGGGCGGGAGCGCCGGCTTTCAGTGTAGCCGTTAGAACAAACATCCAGAGTTCATGCTGCATATTTATCTGAGGTTAAAATATTCCGCCGCATCTTGTGCCTTTTGTAGAGAAAACACAGTTTCTGCTTTTCAAAGAGTGGTGATGCTTTAGAAGCTCAGAGAGAAACCTCTTTGGCTCCATGAACACTGAAGTTATTTCTCACAGTACAAAGATGAATAACAGCACATTTCAGTGGATTAGCAAATCACTGGGATTTAGTAACACTGCAGAAACTCAACGCAATACTGAGACTGAATACAAGCTTCCAGACAAATTCAGTTTGATAGTGATTTTGGGTGCATATGTTTACAAATTAGGTGAACCAAACAACTGCAAAAAGGAGCCACGTGTGTTTGTATTCATAACTCTTAACATGATTCATGAACATTATCACTGTTCGACAGCTTCATGCTTTATTGGGCGGGGTCAGTAAATGTGTGTTCTAACTAGGAGATCCTTATTCTAGCTATCATCTTATGTTCTTCCCAACCCAGGAGTCTGTGATGTCATACTGGGACCTCCACCATGACTACACCACCAGTCAGCTGGGGTTACACGACCTGCTGAGGGAGTGGAGGGCGGAGATGGACGTTTACAGCCGCGAGCCTGGGCGATACAGGTGAGGGAGCTATGCCTGCATGACTGATACGTTTATATGAACGAATAGGAGCTAACTTACATCATAGCTGGGTCCAGTAGTCCAGAAGTGTAGTCTATAGAATGGACCATGTGGAAAAGCATCTAAAAGCCACATGACATGTCATACATTAGGTTTGGCTCTAGTTTACCTTTCACTGACCTGGTCTGGGTGTAATTTCCCCAAAAACCATTTAAGTAAAACCAGCAGTAACACTTTAGTGCAGAGACTAAAAGTGGGTAAGTGGACTTTAGTCTCTTGGATACAAGTGTGGTATAAAAAATGCAAGGAAGTGAGTCTAACTTTGTGTAATCAGTCATCCTGTATGAATCTGAGCTCTTTCTGCACCCGTAGGTTTATGGTGACAGAGTCATACGACCGCCAGGAGGTGGACAAGACCATGATGTATTATGGCACCCCGCTGGTTAAAGAGAGCGACTTCCCCTTTAACTTTTACCTGCTGGACCTGCCTCAGAACATCAGCGGCTCGTGGGTTCAATATCTGGTCCACCGCTGGATGGACAACATGCCCAAGGGACAGTGGCCCAACTGGCTGGTGAGTCAGAGGGACTAACAACCAACACAGCAAATCAGGGTGCTCTTATTTTCTTCATCAACCTCTCTTCTTCGTCTCCCGTCATTATCAGGTAGGGAACCATGACCAGCCTCGGATCGCCTCCACTGCTAGTTACAAGTACACACGCGTCATCAACATGCTGCTGCTGACCCTCCCTGGCACGCCAAACACCTACTATGGAGAGGAGATTGGCATGGAGAACATCAACATCACAGAGAGTCAGATACAGGACCCTGCTGGCAAATACAATGCAGTCAGTACAACAAACACACACACATACCCACACTGAATACACATCTCCTTTAAGTGCCATTTAACTGTCTCCTGTTACCCCAGAGTGCCAGTCGGGATCCTGAGCGCTCGCCGATGCAGTGGAGCGCTGAGATGAACGCAGGCTTCAGCGAACAAACCAACCGCACCTGGCTGCCTGTGCACCCTGGATACACCAGCATCAACGTGGAGGTACAGCAGAGGAACCAGAGCTGTGTGTTTAAGACCCAAAGTCAATGAAGGATCACTTTTATTGCTTTTGGTCATATTTTATCAGTAACCTAACAGATTTCGCCTTAATGGACACAAAACAAAGCAAACGACAAACAAACTAATCCTTTCAGTGAATTCCCTTGCAGTAATACAGTCTTGCCAGGGGGCGGCGCTCTGCAGTACACAGTGGAGGCCTTCAGCTCTATAGTCTGATGTGGGGAAACAAAACAAAGGCTCATCCCTTTGTTGCTCTTCTTCCTCTAGGCCCAGAAGGCAGATGAAGGCTCCCACCTGGCTCAGTACCGTTTCCTAAGCGGCCTGCGCAAGTCGGCGCTCTCGCTCAACCGCGGCTGGTTCTGTGACGTCCACGCAGACGCCGACGTCTTCTCCTACCTCAGAGAGCTAGACGGGCTGGGCCGAGCTTTCCTCGTTGTGCTCAACTTCGGCGGGAGATCGGCCGCCACGGATCTCTCCTCCGTGGCGGAGCTGCCGGAGCGGCTGAAAGTGCTGATGAGCACCGACCGGGAGAGCGACGGGAAGGTGTTCAAAAAGTCTCACATCCCGACGGCGTCGGGAGAGGGTCTGGTGTTGGAGTACTCCACACACACTCGCTTTAATCCCAACCACCCCGGGCAGTGCTACGTCTCTGAGAAGGCCTGCTACTTAGAGGCCTTTGACATCCTTTATACATGCTAGAACTGTATGAAAGGATGTGACTTCATTACAGCTTAGTAGCTATCAAATCGGGATTCATCTGAAATTGACAGCCTGTTTGTTTGGGGAAGTAATAAAAAAGAACCATTGCAGTTACTGTTCACTTTAGGTTTTGTCGTCGTGGCTCTCATTGGTCGATCTTTGGTTGTGTTTGGATCTTAATTGCTGGCTGATCTCCTCCTCCTCCTCCTGTGTGGAGCCAGAGGAGGGTCCAGGCCCAGCTCGGTGTAGAGGAAGGCTAGCTGGAGGGCAACCTGATGTGAGAGAAAACACACAGCCACAGATTTGACTCCAAACTCACATTCTAACTGGAGAAAACGTGTTGCTTGATGTTTTCTTCTGTATTAAGAATGCTTTAGCAAAGCTACAGGAGGGTCGGTCACCTCGTCCAGCGTCTGCTCCAGGTCGTCCGGGCCGAGGTGATCTGCTCCGGGTTGGACATTCAGAACTAGATGACGCTTTGGTTCACATTCTGAGAGAAAAATGAGAAGAAAGAGGTGAAGAAGAGGAGAAGAAGAGCTCTGATCTTTCAAACTTCCTCCGACATTTTCCTTATCTTACTCTTTGCCCCTCTGTGTTCCCATCTGATACAGCCTCTCTCTCCATATTATCCCCCTCCCCCCCCCCCCTCCCCCCTCCCTCAGTCTCCATGGTTTGGCCTGTTTCACAACTGCGGTCTTGACCTTGACAGCTCCCAGTCTGTGGTGTCTAATCTCTAGTTTCTGTGATACACTATCTCTTTACCATGCTAATGGGCCGGCCCGTACGCCCGCACCCGCCTGGGCCATCAGCACTTTATCACACTGACGGAGAGATTAGGGAGAGACACACACACGCACGCACGCACGCACGCACGCACGCACGCACGCACGCACGCACGCACGCACGCACGCACGCACACACACACACACACACTTAAGCTTCCTACTGTATGCTTGTGTGGACAACAGTAGAAAAGTGAGCGAGGTAATGTGTGTGTTTGAAACAGGCGGTGCATGAGAGAGGGGTGTCAAGAGGAGGAGCAGGAGTGTGTGAAGGGAGATTAGAAGTGAGAGGGAGAGAGAGAGCCTGGCTACAAAACAGTGTCGGGGGGAATACGGAGCAATTAGCTGAGAGAGAGAGAGAGAGAGAGAGAGAGAGAGAGACACACACACACACACGCACACACACACTCCATTACAAGGTGACCCATCCTACACTTTGGTCTTGAACTTTAGATGCTGTTGACATCTACATTTCATTTCATTCAGTTAAGAAAAATTGCCCAAATTAAGAAGCTATTATCTTTCCAGGTCATAGAAAAGATGATTGATGCCTTTATATCCTCCGGGCTGGACTGTAATTCTCTGTTTTAGGTCTGCAGCTACATGATGGATACAGGGAATGAATGTGTGGCTTGCCTGCTGCTGGGTGACTGGTGCTGTGTGTGTGAGCGGCTTCCTTCAGTCGCTCCCAGTACTTGAGGACTCCTGCCAGAGGGACCCGGGCGTCTCCTCTGTAGGCCGTCAGCAGCATGGACGGGTAACGCTGTCAAAGACACAGAGGACACTTCACCTCGTTTATATTACAGCACTTACTGCTAATTATTAATTTTTTTCCAGCGGCACTCGCTGTCAACTAAATCAAAATCTCAAAGGCTCTCTGTGCCTCTCAGCGGGACACGGGACCAAACAAACAGAGCTTTTGATCCTGCGTTGGACAGATGTCGAGTAAGCGCTCTAAACAAAAAAGAAGAGCTGTTTAAACGCGACCCCCCGGATGAAACGTGGCGGCGGAGGCTTCAGTGCAGCCTGAAACGCCTCTTTAACACCGGGGGAGTTTAATGCAGGCGGAATCTGGCCTCGCTCTCCGTACCTGAGGTGTAATGTTGTGAAGGGGACAGTAAGAGGCGATGGAGAGTCTGTGCTGTGGGTTTGCTGCCAGGTCGCCCCATTCCTCTCTCTCCTCCACGGTGAGAGGCAGAGCGGGGTCCTCCATCGTCCCCAACACATCTAGGAAAGGAGACTGGACACAGGCATAGGGAGGCTCAGGTTGTGTTTTTGTGTGTGTGTGTGATCAACAGTGAGACAGTCCTTCAATCTGTGTGTAACCTCATATATTTGCAGGTATTTGCTGTGTTGAAGAGTGCTGGAGGAAAAACACACACACACACACACACACACGACAATCTTCCTCCTCGCCATGTCTCGTGTACCTGCAGTGTGACGGCCTGCATCAGGTGTGGCTGGGTGTTGCACAGCGCTCCCACTGCCACGGCCCCCGCACTGCAGGATGTCAGAGCGGCGAGCGAGGGAGAGGAGACGCCCGAGGAGAAGAGGAGAGCGAGGCAGGCGAGGAGGTCCTCCACTCCTCTCTGCTTCCCCTCCACACGAGCCTGTCTGTGCCAGGAGAGACCCCCCTCCCCTCCACCTCTGGGAGGGCAGAAGAAGAAGAAGAGTGAAGACAGATGTTGGAGCTCCAGGCCGGTTAAAGTCTCAGGTGTGTGGAGAGGAAATGTGTGTCACCTGACGTGGCAGTAGGCCAGAGCCCAGCCGTACTCCAGCAGCAGCCTCTTCTCCGGGCTGAACTCCATGCTGAGGTCTCTGCCATAAGCTCCGTAGACGTGAACCAGTAGCGGCGCTGCCTTCAAATGCTCCACAGGTGCGGCGTGGAGCACGGTAACCGGCACGGCGGTGTGGTCCTGCAGAGGAGGAGGAGGAAGGGGGGAGGAAAGAGACGTTACTACGCTTCATCACTCACGTCTCTATGTTAGCTGTATAAAGACATGTTTGACAGAGTGTGTATGGAGGTCGTCTGTGACTAGCTGTTAGAGGATGACAAGTGTCCAAATCCTCAATGCTGTCTACCCCTGCTGATACCATTTCAGTGTGTGTGTGTGTGTGTGTCAAGTGTCCTCACTTGACTGCAGGCTTCCAAGCGTGTGGTAAAATAATTGCCCTGCTTCTCTGGGGAGGCGCCGTCTCCTGTGCCTGATAAAAGGAGTCCATCCTGGGGGTGTAAGTGGCAGGGCACAGGGGGGTGGACTGGAGATGAGATCAGGAACTGGAACATGTTGTTTTCATCTGCCAGGCCTGGTCTCTTTGTTTCAATGGCGCAGGCCCAGGAGGGGAGCTTGGGAAGAGAATGAAAACAAGAATAAAAAGGTAGCGAGTGGCACTAAGAGGGAACAAATCAAGAGCAGGAAATCACAAAAACAACAAGATCACCAGCTTTTTTTTTCCGTCCCACTGACCTGGACGGTGTACGCTTCCTTGGGACGGGCGAGCGGCACCACAATCAGGACCAGTTCCCCGGCTGGTACTCTGGCAATCACCACACAGTGATCCCCCACCACCTCCATGTCTTTGACTGCAGTGCCAAGTCCAGGGGTAAACAAAGGAACCCAGGAGGCCAGGGACGGCTCAGACAGAGGAGCCTGCACCACCTGGAGAAACGGATCAGAACAAAGCTGCATACTGGGAAAAACACTTTAATGTGCCTGTTATTGTGTGAGTTACCACGGTTACATGGAGATTAATGTCCGATCAAGAGACTAATGACCTGATATTCCTGTCCAGGTGCTGTGTTGGTCAGGATAATCAAGCGGCCTCTCCAGTGCTCCACGTGGTACAGAAGGTTCTGCAGGCGCGGCTGAACCAGGACGGGTTCTAAAGTGGGAGTGGCCGTATCAACGAGCAAAACCTCTGAGCTGCTGCGGCTGTTGCAGTTGATTGTCAGAACGCGTCGGTCTCTGGACTGAGAAACCTCCACAAACACACTGAGGGACGACGCCAGAGTTAGAGATGTGACTGGACAGTTTAGGCATGTCACACACACACACACACACACACACACACACACACACACACACACACACACACACACACACACTTACTCAGGCCGCGTCTCCTCCATCACTGAGGAGATCCGGGCTCCACCGGACGTCAGATCCAGACGGAACACTCTGCTGCACCTCAGCCCCTCCAGTGTGGTGTAGAACAGAACCTGGTCTGAGGCCCATTCTGCACAAACGCACACAAAACACACAACCTCCTTCTGTTTCTGTCATTGTTGTGTTGCATCTACTGTGACGGAAACGTTCCCTTTGTTCCTACCAAAGCTGAAGACGTCGTCCAACATGAGAGGAGGGGACCGTCCGTCTCCAAGCCTCACAATCACACACCTGAAGTAACATATACACACTTAAACACACTTTCCTCTTTTTCCATGCCAGCAGCTAAATCTTGAAGTTTTATTTTATTTTTCTCTTTTCAATGCTTGATTGTGTTAGAATTTGTCAAATTTGTTTATTTATTCTGTGTTCATTCACCTTGGCTCTTCTCTGTCTTTAGTCTTAATCGTGGCGGCAAGATACTTCTCCCCTGGGGACAGACGCACTCTCTGGACCGCCCAGTGCAACTTCTGAATTGTCCCTTCATTGTTGTAGCCAGTCATCTTCTTCTTCTCTTCCTCCTCCTCTGCAGAAACACGTCCCAGATCTAAGACCTGCTCTGGTTCTGGATTGTCTAAACAGCCAGAGATGAAACACAGCGGTTCACTAAACTGGCAACGTTAACACACCAAAGAGTCCAGTTGGGCTACATCTAAATCTTGGAATGTTCCTGAAGATTTGGAGACATCAGACTGCTGCAGACAGGAAAACATGCGAGTACAATTTCAACACAACACAACAAAGAAGCTCAATTTAGTCATTTTCATACTCACCCTGTCCTCTGTTAACTCTGTAAATACCATCAGCCTCAACGAAATACACGTGATGATGTCCACACACCTGGGAGGAGAGACACTGGAGTGAATTTTACATACTT
This sequence comes from Genypterus blacodes, assembly GCF_046128005.1. Classification (NCBI taxonomy): domain Eukaryota; kingdom Metazoa; phylum Chordata; class Actinopteri; order Ophidiiformes; family Ophidiidae; genus Genypterus; species Genypterus blacodes. The sequence goes on along the minus strand of NW_027466909.1, from coordinate 2,502,708 downwards.
TTGTATCATATGAGCTTAATAACATGGTACAGAAAACTGTTCCAGTGAAAATCTGCAAATCAAACCGTCTAAACTCAAAGCAGAAGCAAAGACTTACCGATGACTGTTCTGCTATGTTGGAGATCCTGCTGTACGTCGCCCTCAGTCTCTTTTTAAAACACTTCTGCAGGTCCTTGTACCGCTCGAGTCCAGAACTGAGACGGTCCAACTGAGACTCTGAAGTAGCCTGCAGGGGAAACACATCTGATCAATAAATAACATCGAACTTCTACTTGCTGTTTAATAATCACTAATCAGCACGGTTCACAATACGGTATGTATACGTGTATATAGTGAACACCACGAGGCTTAAATGTTGTTGTTGTCGTCGTCCTGGATTCCATTATATTATGGGATGTTTCTTTAAGTACTCATAAGTCTTAACACAGGTTTGCTCTGTTGGACCCGACACTCGTCGCTGTCACCTCTATATCCTCTGCAGGTCCCGACACCTCCACATTAGTCCCTCTGGCACTGGACACCATGTTAAAGTATTCATAGCTAAACGTGATCCGTGAGCAATTAGCCCCGTAAACCGACACCGACAGGCAGCAGCGTTCCTGTTGACACCCTTACCGGAGAGTAACAGCGTGGGGCGGGAGAGGAGAGCCATCTTATCCGCCTGCAGACAGCGAGCTCCCGGAGCCGTAAGCGAGACGGTGACACGAACCGAGAACACGAACAGAGCAGAGAGGAGACAATCGCCATGATGAAAGTTTAACAACAGTTAGCGACTATTTACCGGGATGCTATAAAGTCATGAACTCCCTTTGCTTCCCTGGTAACAGTAACCAGTAATCCATACAGTTACTACGACGCGTAAACATTCAATTCCATACTCTGAAATACAATTCCTGTTGTTTAAATGAATCTTTAATCGGTACTTGGTGGTGAAAATGAAGGATTTCCGAAACAAACCCCGCTGTGAGTGACGCAGAGACCGCTGTCAGACCAAGCTAATCAACTTCAGAACTGCATGCCTGTGAGTTTGTATCCGGAGATCTGAGACGATGACATCGTCGATGTATTGCGATGTCTAGACCGACAAGAGTGTACGGAAGTAGCGTGCGTCTATTGTGGAGGTAACAGGTGATCTCAAGTCCTCCTCTGTGGAACAATCTGCGTCGGTGTAGTTTAAAAAAAGCCATATTACTGCGTTACAACGTCGCTACTGCTAAAGGAGGCATTACACTGTGACCGCCGTGCAGCTAGAGGACATTGTTTACACGTTAGTATTGATTTCCACCCACAATTTGGCAAATAACAATGGAAAGGGACTCGACCGAGGCTGTAGAAAAGAGCAAAGCCTTCTCCTCTCCTGCGCCGGGGGACAGGACTGAAGACAGCCGGGCAGATGGATCCAAGACCTCCGGGATCACGACCTCCGGTACCGACGTGGCCCGAGCGAGATGGAACATCCTGCGACAGGTAACATGAGCCTCCAAACCGAGGGATCAGGATTATTTGTCAGTAGATTACAGTTACATTTCACCAAGTCACGTATTGTGCGATGACTGAATGTCACACACGTCTTATAAACGTTGTATTTGCATACGTGTCCATCATTGTCCTCATTGGTGTTCAGATGAATTTGGTTCCTAATGTTTTCATTGTGTTCATGAATCTAAGACACATTTTCTCTATTTGTCTCCATCTCAGTATCATTTGTATAACAGCTGGTGTTATAATCTGAAGGCCTGTGTCTCATGTTACACAAAAGGTGTGTGTGTCAGTCTGAGAAAGCAACAAGTCACAGCCTGAGCAGATCTTACACGCTGTTGGGAGATTCACCTGATCATGGATGTGACATTCATGACATTCATGACATTCATGACATTCTCTTTCTCTTCCTCTTACCCCTGTCAGGTGCTACGTCAGAAACAGGTGGACAGTTCAGAGGTCAAGCCGGCATCTGTCCGCAGGTTTGCCACCTTTGACCTTTTCAGCAGGAAGAGACTTCTGACTCAAGAACCAGGTGATACCTCAGATGACCAGTGGGTGGAGTACAGAAGTGTGTGCTGCCCCGAGTACAGTGCCTTACTCAGGTACACACACACACACACACACACACACACACACACACACACACACACACACACACACACACACACACACACACACCAACCAGTGCTCTCATGCTACACTGACCAACACTGGACTCAGCAGTTCTTAAAGTGGCCTGATTGTCTGTTTACAAAATGTACCAGCAACATGTAGTATCATTATTGATCATTAATAGGTGATTGATTGATGCTGACTTTTGTTTTGTCCCTCTCAGGGATAACCTGGGCCCACTCAGAGTGGATGAAGTGCTCACCAGTTTCGACAACACTGGAAATGTCTGTAAGTACATCTCATCTCACTTTGTTTCGCCTTCCCCCTTATAAAATTGTCGTGCTTGCTTGTGTCAGAGTTTGTTTTAAATTCACTGCCCCCTGGGGTTTTACCTCATCATGACACACACACACACACACACACACACACACACACACACACACACGCTCACACACTAGAGTTTTAGTTTAGCCTCATGCTGTGTGCTGTTAGTGTTTGATTGATGGTTTGATGTAGGTGCTTTGATTCCATCTCCAGTTTATCATGGACTCATTCCTTCCTTCCTGCTACCTTCAAATGTCCTTTAAGAGGCGAGCGGGCAGCAGCCTTCCTATTGCTTCAGCAGACAGTGATGAGCGGTTTGGGAGGAAGGGAAGAACGTGACACAAACACAGATTTGCACTTCCTCTATGATATGGAGTGTGAAAGCCCCGAGCCTTGATTTCACCTTCATGTTTGAGCTTCTACACTCAGCACAAGTTTACTCCCAGTAAACTTCAGAGGTCACTCCTTGTTCACTCCTAGTTCACTCCTAGTTCACTCTCTATCTTGGGTCAAAGCTATAAATATGTGCGCCCCCTTTCAGATCATTAAAAACCTCTCTGTTTGCAAAACCCTCCTCACAGGCGTGTAGTTGGTTTACGTCAAAGACTTTCTGTTTCGGCGTCAGACATCCAGATGGCTCCACATGGATCGGGGGGGTCAGAGGTCAGGGCCACGGCTAGGGGCTATTCCACCGTGCACCGACATCGACTCGTGTGTGTGTGTGCGTGTGTCGCAACTGAACACCCCAACCTGCTAGAATGGATCATCTGGTTGTCTACCAAAGGAGGAGATGACTGATCAATACTTCAGTTAGACTCCGTCTCTTCTCTCTCCGCCTCATTAATACGTTTGTGTCTCACTTCTCCATCGCTCCACACATCTCCAGACTGCTTATACCCCTCCATCTAGCTTTCCACACCCTCCCTCTCTGCATTTTTCTCTTCCTCCCTATCACACACACACACACACACACACACACACACCCTCCCCGTCCCCGTCCCCGTCCCTCTTTCTTGCCCAGCTGGAGTCGTGCTCGGCCAGATGGGTAACTGAGTTCCTGACTTGTCCAGTGGATTAGCACAGCCAGAGACGAGAGTGAAGAGGAGGAGGGGAGGAGAGAAAAGGGGGAGGGAGAGGGTGGGTGGGCATGCCAGAGGTTGTGTGTGTGTCTGTGTGTCTGTGTGTGTGTGCGCGTATGCTTGTGTGTGAGGAGTGAACAACCAATAACAAGGGGACCCCATTCCTCAGACAATGAGCGAGCCATCTCCCTCCTGGTCTCCATCCCATGTTTAGGACTAGCAATGCGTGAGATCAATTAGGATTGGTTGAGAGGAGGCTCTGAAAGGCCCAGGGGTGACCCTGTCAGAGCCCTGGGGTGTGTGTTTGGGGGAGGAGGGGGTGTGGGGGTGTGTGGGGGGGTGCAAAGAGAAACTACACGCACACACACACACACACACACTTGCTTGTATGTGTAATCTTATACTGTATATACAACCACGCACCTGTACGAGACGCCTACGCAGCCACACACACACACACACACACACACACACACACACACACACACACACACACACACACACACACACACACACACACACACACACACACTCAGACGCGACGCCCAGCATCACATCCACTCCACCTTTTCCTCTATCTCAGTAATCCTTCACCCCTGAGGTGTGGACAAGCCCAAATCCAAAGGGGTCCTTGTCCTGGTGAATAGCCGGCTAAAACGCCTCGCCGGATTAGAGCCGCCGCCACCGCCGCCTTCTCAAATGTGTGGACTCAGCTTAAAACTCCCTGTGACCCCCCCCACACCCCCCGCTGCCCCCCCTCCAGCCATTGTGTAGTGTTTGTCCTGCTCATGTACGTGTGAACAATATGTTGTTTCTTAAGGGGACGACAAACCGGAGTCAACGGTTTTGCGTGGAGAAAGAGCAGCCAGAGAGTCTCCATCAAGCTGTTAGTGAGGGAATGGAGAGTTTGTGATGACATCTTGCTGAGAGAGAGAGCCTGCACTCCACTTCCTGTTTCCATACACACGTTATTTATCTATTCTAACTTAATCCTGCCGACCTGTGAGGTTGAGCATGATGTAACATGTTGTCATGAAGGTGTTTCAGACCGGTGTCGTCGATCACATTGAACAGTTTGAACTCTGACCTTTCGACCCCTCTCAGTTCTGGGTGCATGTTAATTTTAAGAGGGAAGCTGTGGGGGGGGGGGGGGGTTTGAGGGGTGCTCGTTTCCTGCTTTTAGGGATCAGGCCTCTTCAGTCACCCAACCCCAAGGGTGCAAGGACTAAGAATGTGTGTGTGTGTGCGCGCTCTAAGTGTTGGAGAGGGTTTAGGTAGGGCTTGTTGACACTGCAGGGCTTTTGGTAAGAGGGCTTGTAGGGTTACAGGGTTACTTTTTGTGTTCATGTCACACACACACACACACACACACACACAGACACACACAATTAATTATTCCTGTGATCAGCTGGTTGTTGGAGTCATATGGTTGCTGGTAACCCTAGATGCGATTTGAGCTCAGATACGTTCAGAACAATGCTTTGTCTGTGTGCGCGTTTCTGTGTGTGTGTGTGTGTGTGTGTGTGTGTGTGTGTGTGTGTGTGTGTGTGTGTGTGTGTGTGTGTGTGTGTGTGTGTGTGTGTGTGTGTGTGTGTGTGTGTGTGTGTGTGTGGCAGCATAATGAAGCCTAATAGAGTCTTCTTTGCTGCAGTTGTCATTGTGTGAATGGCTATAAGCTTTTCACTCTCAGTCGTCCCTATTATCTCCCACAGTCTTCTCCCATCACTCCCGCTGGTAAATACTATAAGCCCAGAATGTCTGAGTGTGTGCTGGGGGGGGGGGGGCATGGATGGAGATGGAAGGGGGGGGACACGGTCATTTCTGTGTGTGTGTGTGGTGTGTTTTTGTGGGCATAGGTAACCTTTTCAGTGTCTGTGCTTAAGTCATACACACCCTGTGAAATGGTAATCATGGTGATTCACCAATGACAATCTTGTGTTGCTGTCACTTCCTGTGGCAGTATAGGACAAGTGTGTGTGTGTGTGTTTGCTGGATCCAAACTGGCACAGACATGCATACATGTTGAATTTGTCACACTCATTGTGTTCTTTGCAAGTTCATGTGTGCATGTCTTGTGTGTATCTGCACGCACAGCGCACACGCACACACACCATACACGCGGGTGTGTGTGTGTGTGTGTGTGTGTGTGTGTGTGTGTGTGTTTTAATAGGTGCCCCCTGTAGCCTTCCCTTGTGCCAAGCCTTTAGCGGAGCCCTGTTTGCATAATTATGCTAATTCATTGTGCCATAGTGCTAATTAGACCTTGTTAGACAATGGCGGTAAACTGGGAACTGGCAGCAGACACACACACACACGCTCACACACACTCACACTCAGACTGTTGTGTCAATGACAAGGTTTGTGGTCCCCCTCTGTGCTGTTTATAGCATGTTCTCTATAGAAGTGGTTCTCAACTGGTGTGCTGAGGGCTGAGCTCAGGTGTCCCTCATGATTTTGGCTTAACGGTGGAAAAAAATCAGTGTGTGTGAGTGAAAACTCTACCAGAGCTTCATTAGAGTATGTGTTTTAGTGTGTCCATTTATTCACTTATCTAAGCTTGTAGTATTATCATCGTGCGTCTCTTTACCTTCAGTGCGATCCTTCTCAGTTGTTCACGTCTCAGCCCGCGCCTCACAGTTTGAGCCACAGAGCAAACCAACCAAACTTCTCCAAGTACCATCATGATAAAAAAGGAGGCGAGGATATTACACTGAGGTCATTCATTTAACATAGATCTTAATAAACAGAGCCGTAGTTTGTTTTGATTGTCCCCAGAATCATCCGGCGGACCACCAGGGGGCGACACAAGCAGCGTCTGATCTAAAGCACGATGAGTCTATGCTCAAGGAAAGTACTTCATAACAAAACACCGACAAACACTGAGGCAATTAAATATGGAGACAAAGACAGAGAGGGAATCACAGCAGTATCATTTAATGACATTACGCAATATTTGTTACTTTTGTTTGTGGCTGATTGTTTGCTGCTGCTGATGTTTGTAGTCGTTGTCACATCTTCACTTTAATACATGAAGATAAGATATAGAAAGTGAATTTGCCTCTTATGGTGTGTGCTTGTGTGTGTGTTGTGTGTGTGTTGTGTGTGTGTTGTGTGTGTGTTGTGTGTGTGTGTGTCAGTTTACGACATGGGGTGGGGGTTGGCAGCAGTGTAAGTAAGACTTGCGTGGCTCCAGGGCACTTCTGAAAGAGTTGCCGGTTGACTTAATTGAAAGTAATTGTTTTTCCCCCTGCGTAGCTTCGACTCCTCCATCCACTCGCCGGAGGAGACGGGGGCAGATGAGGAAGACGAGGCTTGCCTATGAGGGATGAAGCAGTGTTGGGGGGGGGCACCGGAGAAGTAAACATCCTCCACTGTGCTTCTGGTCGCGTTGACGCTAATGTGTAGGCGCAGGAGTAAACACGGGCACCAACGTGTGTGACTGTGTGTGTGTGAGTGTGTGAGTGTGTGTGAAAAACAGGCCCCAGCTCTGACTTTGAGCACAATAGGGCCTGAAGGTGAGCTGCTGGGTGTAACTTTGCTCAGGGTGTCCTCTTGCATTGTGGAGTTGATTGTGTGCCTGTGTGTGTGCCTGTGTGTGCCTGTGTGTGCCTGTGTGTGTGTGTGTGTGTGTGTGTGTGTGCGTGTGTGTGTGTGTTCACATGTGCACTATTACCGGTAAGCGGTGGGGATTAAGTTCAGGAAATGAGTAGAGCGTTAAAGGGTGCTTCCCTGCCCAGTGCTCCTGCATTGTCCCCTCAGCTAATACTCAGCTAATTACAAAGACATACTTTAACAGCAAGCTCAGCCTGACGCCCCCCCGCCCGCGTCTCTGCTCCTCGTCCCCTCCCTTTCTTAGGTTACCCCCTCGCCCCGGAATTAGAGGGCGGGGGAATAAAGGAGGGAAAGAAAAAAGAAAGAGTAATAACAGGTCTTTTCCCCTCCCTAAAAGCTCCGACTCCCTCTGGACGGATACAATTATTGGATTTTTCTCCATTTTAGTCACCCAGCCCTTATGTGCCCCTCCTGGCAATGTCCCCCCATGGTGGCTAAGCTCAGCCTGCACTGGCCCCTCTGACCATGCAGCGTAGACACACTCTCACACACACACACACAATGCTGGAGAGTCAGTTGACGGCACACAATATAACTGAGACACAGACACACACACACTGTTCTCTATTTGCTTATCAGTCATAAGGTTTATTACAAGT